>NW_028318861.1:808750-1162500 GCF_062004578.1 Staurois parvus | reverse complement strand
GAATTGAACATGAACAGGGAAACAGCGTAGCATATTCTAACAGAGAAAGATTTCCGCAAAGATGGTGCCTCAAATCTTGACAGAAGGTCAGAAAGAATGTCCTCTTCAAATTTCATTTGACCTTTTAAGGAATGCAGATTTTAAATTTTTTTTAATTTTTGGGAATTAAATGGTCACACTTCGTACTCAAACGGCATACAAAGCAATTTACAGAAATCTCTATATAGGTTTATGTATTTCATTTGAGAAGAACTCAGCACAGTACATGAAGATTGAGATGAACCCTAGACTGAAAGTGCTGGACAGAGCAGGCAAGCATTTCGATTGGACAATAGCATTTATAAAGAGAGGAGATTTATCAATTCTGCCGCACAGCAAGGCAGTGCAAAACTACAGCAATGAGTAGGGATAGATTTAATACAAGTTCTTCCTTTACGCTGCTCATTGTAGCATTATGACAATATAAAACATGTTTCTATAAGAAAAAGTTTAGTACCGGTTCACATATATGCGGATCGGATGTGGTTTGAACTGCACCCAATCCGCATGACATGTGAAATAATATTGCTTCCTATGGTGTCTGTTCACATATGTCCAGTGCATTGGCAATGCGAATTAAAAAAAAAAAAAAAAAAAAAAGAGTCCTGTCCGATTTCTGAGCGGTGCCTTCAGGTTCAGGTGCGGATTACAGGCTATTGACTTCTATGGAAACCATTTCTAAACCGCATGTGTGAACAGGATAAAATCCTGATCTAAACCTGTCCTGAACCTGATGTAAACCTGGCCTTAATCACTGAACAACTACTGTATCAATTAGCTGTGAAACCTGAGCTTCAGTCCCCACCGCACATGCGTGAATCAGCTCTTTTCAAAACTATCACAGCCGACAGCCCAAGACTGCAACCATAGAGAGATGCAATCATACACACTATAAAATTCCTTAAGGAGAGGCAGCAAATTTGCAAAAATTCTGTCAATAACATGCTTGATAAATCTTCATTTGTATGTACAGCACCTCAAAAAAATGATTCACCCCCTTGGAAGTCTTCATATTTTATTGTCATAGAATACTGAATCACAGCAAGTTTAATATTGATTTTTACACTGAGCAACAAAAAGCACTCTCTCAGGTAAATATACAGTCCCTTTAATACACCTAAATCCTTACTGGTGCCACCAATTACTTCCCAAAGTTATGCTGAAGTGAAATGGAGACCACATGTTTGTAGTCAAGGGGTATCTTGTGATTGTAGTATGAATAGGAATATTCGGTGTAATACAGTGTTCAGTACTGTAGCAAAACCTGCATTAAGAAGACAAGAACACACCAAGCAATTCCTTAAGAATTCCTCCCAAAGAAGGTGACTGAAAAACACATCAGTGTGTAGATACAAAATATTTTCAAGTCACTGAATACTTATTGTCTACAATTCAAATGGAAGTAAACCTTGCAAAGCTAAAATCTGTTCAGATCATTATAGAAAGGGTACCTGAAAAAAGGTTATTGTGCTTTGGATCCCAGGCATGCTCCAGTTTCCCACCAATAACTCTCTGTCTCCTTGGGCTATTTTTTACTGACACCTTGCATTCCATAATGACTCCCAACAGTTAAGCTGGACCAATGTAACTATGCAAAAAAACCCCCATAAATGGAATTCATGGCCATGTCAGAGTTGAGATCTCGATCCAATACAGAATTTGTGGCTGTTCACCCACAATCTCTATGTAACCTGAAAATGTGTGAGCAGTTTTACATGGAGGAATGAGGGAAAACTGCAATATCCAGATACACAAAGCTGGTAGAAACCTAGTCCCACCATATACCAGTCATTTTCAAACAGGGTCCCTTGAGATGTGGCTGACTGGCTGCCCTTTTGATGGTGCCTGCAAAGTTCCAGAGCAAATGCCAAATGGGCCAGCCAGCAGCATGACATCAATGATTTTCTTACTGACCTCTGATGAATTGCAGGAGTTCCCTTTAACCTTAAATTTATTTCAAGGGTTCCTCTTGGGTAAAAAAGTTGAGAAAGGCTGACTTATACACGCACACAGCAGTAATTGCTAACCAATGTGCATCTGCTAAATACTGAAATACTGACATGGAGTGCGTGTATACTTTTGTACTTGGTTATTTTGTGTTTTTTTTATTGTTATTCATTTAACTCAGTTTTCAGGGATCTGTTTTTACTTTGACATGAAATAATCTGTATCTGTTAATTAGTGTGAAAAAGCTAAATTAAATCCAGTGTGATTCAATGCTCTATTGGAATAAAATATGACAACTTTCAAGGCTGAATAATGTTGGATGTGGTGAATAGTGCTGAATAGTGGTGGATGTGGATAATGATCTGGCTCCTCGATCAATGCTGGCACACCAAGTACAGGTGTAGGCAGACCAGTTAAGTACATAATGCCTAAAAAATATAGTTGGCATACAATGCAGTAATGACTCCGAGCGTGAGCTGTTTCAGTGTACTGCAAAATAAATATGAATCTTGCATGCACTTTTAAAAAAGGCACAAATATTCCAAAATTTTTACTCCTAAAATGAAGGTACAAAAATAAGTGAAAGAAGCAAAGTAATCTCTCAAGTACTTTATCTATTTTTTTTTTGTTCTGGATTGGTGGGGAACTAAAGTACCCATATCATCTCTAATTTTTATTTTAAAAATAACTATTCCATTATTCAGGAATCAAGGGATTTTTATTTTCCACAGTGAGAAAATGGAAGGCCTAAATTTCTTCCAAATGCAGACCAATCTGTTGTGCTACCCTTGAGAAGTGCAAGGTGCTTGCCGACTCTTTGGCGGAAGAGAAAACTGACCCAGTGCTGTGCTGGTTTTCTTATCAGCCAAAAAAACCTTAGGAGAATATAGCAATTTGGGCCACATAGCAGCCAACAGAATTGCAAACAAAAAAAGGCAATGAATCCCTCTGAAAACGTAGCATGCACTGCAATGAGTGCACGCACTATTGGACCATGTTGACATTGCAAGCATTAGATCATTTATTGTTCATGACTGCCTTAAAGCGGAGTTCCAATCCCCAGAAGAAATTTTTTTAAAAAGTTGACCCAGGATTGCCATTTCGAGAACATTAACAATTGGATAAAGTTATAAGTTACAGCCTTCTAGTTTGTTTTAAATATGTAAATCTTTACCTTGATCTCGGAAGCAGGCAGTCGCCATAATGGCTCTGGGCATCTGAAGCTCACAAGGCTTTTTTTTCCAGGAGTTGGTGCTGCTGGTTATCCCACCATGCACCACTCGATCTCGCGTCTGCGCAGTACTGACACTGCTCGGCACTACTTGTATAGAACAGGTTGTCATAACAATGGCGGGGACAGCGGAAGTTCCTCCCCCCTTATGGCAACCCGTCCTTCAAATCACACCAGGGGGAAAGCAATTGAAGTCTGGAAACAGAGCAAACCCCGCAACAATAATTAGAACAGCACAGATCTTACACTTCCTTCCCACACTGGACTCCAATAAAATGGCGCCAAACTCCGTCCATTCGTGTCACTTCCGGTTTTGAAGTAATATGATATTCAGTCACTAGGAACCCAAAGAACTCCTGGGATACAGGAAAAGACATCCCAGGAGACGTTGCGAATCGGCTTAACACACCATTGCCTTGGTGGCCGGGACCGGAAGTGCAGTCATGAAATACTATTTTAAGGTATTTACATTAAGAAAAAAATTTTTTTTATCCAAATCGTGCTGACAACACACGGACCATGTAATCAGAGGAACTTCAAAAAATGGGTGGAACTCCGCTTTAAAGAAATCTGTGGCTTTCCAAGTGTCACTAAACACATTGACAATTATCAAGCTAGGCAAAAGATTCAACAGGATGGCTTTGTTCTAGTGATATGCTATCTGCTTGATAATATAATATGCACTTCCTGGAGCGGGAGTCTAAGAGTGCTTCCTATGAGCCCTTTACAAGGGCCATGCAGAAAAGAGAACTTGGACAGGCTAACAGAACAGCCCATCAGAATGAACAAGGATCAACATTTCCATGCTCCAAATATAGGAATTAAAAAAGTTTTACACCACAAGGGCTTCACTTCCCACAGCATACACGGTGCTGAGCTAGCATTTTGACTCTATAAAATGGTTTTTTGCATAGGTTATGCTTTGGAAATATCATGCCAAATATTATCTAAGTGATTAACCAAACTATACAGGTATGACTCCAATATAGATACACAAAGAAATAAGAAGACCATTTAGCTACAAGGATTACATCTACCCAAGGCAAGTATTCTACTACACAATTCTTCAAGTAAACCACCAGAACCTAAATCTAAAAACTGAGGTTGGTAAATGACAGTAAAAATTCATAAGGCTGCACTTTTGGGTCATACAGGTGAAAGAGAAACTAAAATACAACTACCCACCTGACTCGCCAAGATTTATATCTTTAAAACAAGAAGGTTAAACAAGACGCCGACCACATAAGCAAAAAATATATTGAAGCAAAGTCACATATGACCGCATTACAATACATACTTCATGGTTTGTACATGTATAAAAACTGAAGGAATGAAAAAGGAGAACTGGTTGCTACGAGTAACACAGACGCTGTTATTTCCTTACAATTTTTTGTATACAAAAGGCTTGGTAGTGGTAGGTGTGGCAGCTTCAATCACGTCAAATACTAATCATGGATGCACCCTAGCCCCCCTTGATGTATGCAATAGGCAACACAATATACAATTTAACAGCTATTTTCTCTTAGTGCAGGAGCCAGAGGGTAGTACTAAGGGAACAAAATATTGGCTAATAGTGTATAAATATGATGATCATTTGATGAATGTAACACCTAATCCTGTCACTTGAAGTTGTAAAATTAGTTCTATGACAGATAAAATAGGAAATATTGGTAATGATTTCCTGACCCAGCTGAAAAACGTTTCCTACCGATAACCAGTTTAAAACAATTTTTTATCAAACAAGACAATTGCTTATTGTCTATGGCAGGCAGCATGTCTAAACGTTAGGAAATCTGTAAATTATGATTGAACAGAAACAGAAACAACGTATTTTGCCAAAAATCAGCCACACAAATGAATCCAAACATGTACAACATTATCATTCAGTCAGTTAAATAGCATTATGATATAAAAGTTGAAGACTGAAGGATCCGATTGTGTATGGCCACCGAACAGAGGCAGGGGAACATTCTTCCTTCAATACCAAAAGAAGCAAATGAAAAAAGGTAGGCACTGCTTGTTATTTTGATTACCTGGCTCCTGGGATTGTCCAACCAAGGAGAATACAAATATTGCATTATAATAAAAGTAAAGATTTTGGTGTTTTAATAGGACACTTAACCTATAACGTAGCGATAAACACAAAAGAATGGTTTGGGTTTTGTACAGCGCAGAGAGAGACCTATAAGTATAATTGTTGGTCCTCACACTGCCAATCCAGAACTGTACATGCAATGTTCTAAAACAAGACACCTATGCTGAAACTTTTAAAGTATCTCATGCCAACAAACCAGAATTTCAGCCAATATAGCAAGACCAGCCTCTTCTATCAAAAATAAGCAGAAAGTCTTCTTTTCAGATATATATTTAAGTCAGAATCTACATATACATTTTTAAACCCATTCTTTAACTTAATGGCCAGACAGTGGTAAATAAAATCTGGTGACTTGCTGGTCCTCTTGTTAGAATAACTTCCCCAAACTAAAAATCACATGCAAAGTTTAAAGCAACCATAATAAAGAAAAACTATCCACACAGAAAATAATACTACGTTTTCTGATCAATATATAAATATGTTTTGCATTTTCCTTCAGAATGCTGAAAGGAAGTCAAAATGATATTGCATAAAATAATTAAGACAAACAATAAAAGCAATCAAATCGTAAAAATGGAAAAAAAATATATATATAGGAATTTGTAAAATGATGCACTGCCCCCTAATACACATCATGTAGTAAAAAGATTATTATTATTATAGCAAATGTGAGCAGCTATTGGTTAAAAGTAACGGTAATCAATCAGACTTGTGATGAGAGTCTGGCAGTCTTGTAGACAATGAACACATGCTATCTGCAGTGGCCAGCTAGTTGGAGGTTAAGTGTACATATCCCATTGAGACACACGGAGTTATATTCCAACTACTTGTATTATACTTGACTCTTGATATTGGGCTTCTCTTCAAAGAAGAGTGTGTGTCACTATAACCTCATAGCTTTCCCTTGAATCCAACATAGCTAGTAAACAGAGGACAGTCTACAGTTGGGCAATACAGTGTCTCATACTGCTGCTGCAAAGAGGTCAGTTCTATTCACTCTCCTTCAAGCGAATCGGATTCAGTGCATCCAGTGATTAGAGTTTCATAGATGTCCTTCGTAAACTCCAACTTCACTAATAAATCAATAGTGTTTGCCATAATAGTAATAATAAAAGAAAAAAAAAAAAACTCAAACTGATAACTGGCCACCAAGCTAAATGGAAAAAGTGCTTCTGGAAGCAGCGGAGGGCTCATAAAAGCCATCTGGTTTCTAAGCTGGATGTGTACTGGTGGGTTGCTTCAGCGGTAACTATAATTTGCTAAACTGTAGGGATTCCTCTAGTTATATACCAGAAGGATTTGTTTCTTCTTTCTCGTAGTCTTTTCTTCATCTTGTGGCAGCAAAAATGATCACCTCCGCTCTGCTGCAATACAGTAATGTCAGCCAAGAACCTATCCAATACAAACAAAAGATGTCACACAATCTGTTCAATCAGTTAGATGCAAGCAGCTTCTATTACAAATGAAGTAACAATGGTGTAACCATTTTCTGCATACTTGTGAAAATGCACATTTTTGGCCTGATGATTCCTTAACCCCCCCCCCCCTACAAAACGTTATACATTTTTGAAAACAGAGGATATGTAGAATAAAAAAGGCGGTAAATGTTTATGTCACACAGTATTGTGCAACTGTTTATCAAACCTATAATTTCAGTAAAAAATACACTGAAACTAATTTTAGTGCACAAATGCAATATAATCCCTAATTGATAGATAAAATAGAAAAGATGAGATAAAATATAAATATGTCAGGTCTGAAAATTGTCTGTGCCAACAAAATAGACACAGACTAGGATTTAAGGCGAGCTGTATACCATGGCCCTAGATGCAAATGGAGAAACAGAGAAAGGGCGCACCGACCCAGTGCATTATCGTTTAAAATATTTATTGAAAAAACAAAGTAAGTATCATACTCACCATAGACAGCCATGGCAGTGGATCGCACGTGCTGGCCAGCCCCATATACTATTCACCTTCCCTTACATGTTTTCATCATAAACCACCAATGATCTTCCCATAAGTGTAAGTGATTACACATTTATTATTTTCATATATATATATATATATATATATATATATATATATATATTATGATTGAATTAATTTATTTTTTGTCCAATTTTCGAATTGGATGTTAATGGGTTATGTGATGTCAGGCTCCGCCTTTGGGTGGATTTGATACGGCCCTTTTGCTATCATTTAGTAACTTATATAAAGAGAAGTACAGACTCCTATAGTGTTGGCTCTGAGGAAGAGGTTGTGTTCTCAATATGCGTTAGCCATTTGGACATCCAGGGTTCCATCGTATGGACTCAGATGTTGTTTGGATCATACATCTTGTTCAGTCTGACATGCCTGTGTTTTTATGTCTATTGTGAGTATGATACTTTGTTTTTTCAATAAATATTTTAAACGATAATGCACTAGGTCGGTGTGCCCTTTCTCTGTTTCTCCATTTGCATCCAGTGTATTTGGACCACCCCGGTCTGTTGAGGGCAGCAAGCAGTGCATATTCCAGAAAATTCCAGAACATTCCTATTGGGTCTACTGAGTCCTTTCCTAGCGCAGGAGAAAAGTGTTTGTTGTGTTGGATATACTATGGCCCTAGAACTATTCTTCTAAATACCCCGTGAACGGTACCTAACTTGGGTTGCATAATCAGCGTTTACATATGTACAGTGGGGATCGAAAGTTTGGGCACCCCAGCTAAACATTTGTATTAATGTGCATAAAGAAGCCAAGGAAAGATGGAAAAATCTCCAAAAGGCATCAAATTACAGATTAGACATTCTTATAATATGTCAACAAAAGTTAGATTTTATTTCCATCATTTACACTTTCAAAATAACAGAAAACAAAAAAATGGCGTCTGGAAACGTTTGGGCACCCTGCAGAATTTATAGCATGCACTGCCCCCTTTGCAAAGCTGAGACCTGCCAGTGTCATGGATTGTTCTCAATCATTGTCTGGGAAGACCAGGTTATGTCAATCTCAAAGGTTTTAAATGCCCAGACTCATCTGACCTTGCCCCAACAATCAGCACCATGGGTTCTTCTAAGCAGTTGTCTAGAAAACTGAAACTGAAAATAGTTGACGCTCACAAAGCTGGAGAAGGCTATAAGAAGATAGCAAAGCGTTTTCAGATGTCAATATCCTCTGTTCGGAATGTAATTAAGAAATGGCAGTCATCAGGAACAGTGGAAGTTAAAGCAAGATCTGGAAGACCAAGAAAAATATCAGACAGAACAGCTCGCAGGATTGTGAGAAAAACAATTCAAAACCCACGTTTGACTGCACGATCCCTCCAGAAAGATCTGGCAGACACTGGAGTTGTGGTACACTATTCCACTATAAAGAGATACTTGTACAAATATGGTTTCATGGAAGAGTCATCAGAAGAAAGCCTCTTCTATGTCCTCACCACAAAAATCATCGTTTGAACTTTGCAAATGAACATATAGACAAGCCTGATGCATTTTGGAAACAAGTTCTGTGGACCGATGAGGTTAAAATTGAACTTTTTGGCCGGGATGAGCAAAGGTACGTTTGGAGAAGAAGGGGCACAGAATTTAATGAAAAGAACCTTTGTCCAACTGTTAAGCATGGGGTTGGATCAATCATGCTTTGGGGTTGTGTTGCAGCCAGTGGCACAGGGAACATCTCACGAGTAGAAGGAAAAATGGATTCAATAAAATTTCAGCAAATTTTGGATGGTAACTTGATGCCATCTGTGAAAAAGCTGAAGTTAAAGAGAGGATGGCTTCTACAAATGGAGAATGATCCTAAACACACCTCGAAATCCACGGGGGATTACATCAAGAGGCGTAAACTGAAGGTTTTGCCATGGCCTTCACAATCTCCTGACCTCAACATAATTGAAAATCTATTGATAGACCTTAAAAGAGCAGTGCGTGACAGACAGGCCAGAAATCTCAAAGAACTGGAAGACTTTTGTAAGGAAGAATGGGCAAAGATACCTCAAACAAGAATTGAAAGACTCTTGGTTGGCTACAAAAAGCGTTTACAAGCTGTGATACTTGCCAAAGGGGGCAGTACAAGATATTAACTCTGCAGGGTGCCCAAACTTTTGCAGACGCCATTTTTTTGTTTTCTGTTATTTTGAAAGTGTAAATGATGGAAATAAAATCTAACTTTTGTTGACATATTATAAGAATGTCTAATCTGTAATTTGATGCCTTTTGGAGATTTTTCCATCTTTCCTTGGCTTCTTTATGCACATTAATACAAATTTTTAGCTGGGGTGCCCAAACTTTCGATCCCCACTGTATATATTGCACTACATAGTTGAAGGTAAATCTAAAGGAAATTGGGTGGAAATTGGACAGAAAATTGTATAGTGTATGCCCAGCCTTACTGACTGGCAGGAGTTCATTCCCAGCACTCTTTCTAAATTATGACAGCAGGTGCGTGAAGATCCTCTGCCCACTGTCACAAGCAGGGGGATTAGGGGGAGGGAAGGCAGGAGCTGGAACATGTTACATGTTCTACCATAAATACAGATGTAACATGTTCCAAAGGTGAACTTATCTTTTAAGCAGAGAGAACTCCTTGAGGCTCTAAACCATGGCCCGATTTTTATGAATGGTAAGGGTCATGGAAAAAAGCACATTGCAGCATAGAGCGGCTAGGGATGTCCACTCTCCATAATAAATGAGCGCCTTAGTTATCTCCTCTCCTTTATTAAAACAAGGCTCTGTTTTTTTATTACAGCTATGTACTCTTGACTGGGGAAACATGATTTAGACATGAAATAGAGCTACAGCAATTGCGTGACCGGAGGATCTTCTCCCCTTTTAAAGTGGAATTAAACCCACTGATTTAATGGTTTCCCAAAACAGTTACATTGAGCCTGGGTTCACACTGATGTGGTGCGGAATTCTGAGCATTTTCTGTGCGAATTCTGCACCGCATCAGAATCGCACCCCGTTCATGCGAACCACTGCGGGTGTATAACTTAACAACACCTCGAAAGCGGTCCACAAAATGTGGTGCGATGCGCAGAATCGGATTGCATAGGTGTGAATACCCATGCGATCCAATTCTAGTGCGGACCAAAAAAAGGGTCCTGCACGTTTATTGTGTGGATGCGGTGCGATTAGAGCCATACAAAATGTATGGCTTCAATCGCACCGCACACGAATCGCATGTGATTTGCACAGGAATGCGGTGCGGTCCCTGTTCGAATCACATGTGATATACCGCACCGCATATATGTGAACTGATAGAGGCGAAGATGGCAGCTTCCTTGGCTGTAAAGGTTAAAAGGGATTGTTCTGCTTTAAGTTGATCCCAGGCAAAATGAGTAAAGCTAAACTGACCTCTTCAACATTCTATCTATTGTAATTCTTCTGCAGTCAGAAAACCACTTTAGACTATTTTAGTCTAAATTATCTCTTGAATTGTGAAGCCACCAGTGTTACAAATCATTAAAATGAACAGTTACCCCAAAAAATACTTAAAGAACACGTTACCACCAGTTAATTTTCCCAGTCTGTGCAAGGCAAATTCTCTTCTTCATCCTCTGATTCAGGTGAAGCCTCTTTAATCCGTCTAAGTGCCTCATGAATGCTGCGTGTCAGCGGGTCTGTGTCATTCAAAAGTGTGAAAGATTCTCTTAAAACATTTTGGACCTTCTTCAATTTCACCCCCTTCCGGATTTGTGCCAATATATTATTGCTGTCATCCTCATCAGGGAAAGGTGCCAGTGTCCTTTGCTCCACTTTTTTCAGATGAAAACTTCCACGTTTTAGGGAAGCTAAAACTTCATCCATTGGTGAGCTCACTAGAAAAGACACGGAAATCAATGCTAATAGTTATATCATTGTAATTTTAAAGGATTGCAACATTTTTTGGATGAATTAACTGAAATCAGAAGTGCAAAGAAAATAAACCTAATCTAAATCATTTAATGTCCTACAGTTTCAAAGATAAGTGACTTATCGCCACCTATATCATCTGAATGTTTAGGTTGGGCCTCTCTGCCTTACTGTTTAAGGTCCCTTTCACACAGGCGTTCCGTATTTCCCTTTTTTCATCCCTGTGTTAATGGATGAAAAACAGACACTAATGTATTTCTATGGGCTAACAGATATAAGCGAATGATCATCCGTTGACATTTGCTTCCATTAACATTCGTTTTTTGAAATGTTCCGTAAAAAAAAAAAAAGGATGTAAAAAGATGTAAAACGGACATACGGTCTATTTTTGCATTGATAAAAGATGTAAAAAACTGATGAGAAACTGATCCGTTTTTTCTTTGAAAAACGTGACTGAACTAATGAAACACACAGAATGCCTGTGTAAAAAGGGCCTAATGCAAAGACTGAATTACTTCAGGCCTTAAAGACCAATTAACATTCAGTGTAACCACTTGACCTCAGGAAGGTTTTACCCCCTTCATGACCAGAGCATTTTTTTGCTATTCAGAACTGTGCTACTTTAACTGGCAATTGCTCGAAAAATTCATATCATTTTTACACACACAACAGAGCTTTATTATGCTGGTATTTAATAACCACTACGTTTTTATTATTTGCTATATAAATAAAAAAAAGACCAAAAAGTTTGAAAAAAAAAAAAATCCGAAATTTTGCAAATAAATCTTAAATAAATAAAAATAGATTAAAATGTAGTTTTCTACATTTCTTTTGTAAAAATAACACAAATTAGTGTATACTATTTACTCTCTGTTAAAATCATCTGCAATTTATGGTATATTTAGCCCAAAAAATGGCAGGGCAGAAAAAATACCCCCAAACGCCCCCTTTTTGGATAGTAGACAGTCCATGGTTTAGTAAGAGGCATGGCAAGTTTTTTTGAAATTTTATTTTTTTGTCACTTTTTTTGAAAATGAATAAATTAAATAAAAAAATTTTTTTTACATACTGTCAACAGTGCAGCACAGCATCATCATGACTGATGTGGCAGCAATCAGGGATATTGAACAAAGCATGCCCTCTATAATGTGTACTTTTATCAATTAAGAGCAGTAAGTGTCATTTCTTAATGCTGCTTGTTCCTTTGCTATCAGCATGAGTAATTTTTGAGGAATTTTCTTGACACCAAGAGAAAAAAAAGATGACGGGGGAGGGCGCAGCCTGTAATTGCAAGTCTCACTATGTTACAGCTAGGTACAACTTATGAAGGATGAGTTGCTCCATCTCTGTGTATCACCTGAGGCCATTCACTTCACTAGATATATGTAAGGGTTTACAACAACTTAAAAAAAAAAATCTATTTTTTCTTTTTTTACATATTGTCATCAGAGTAGTTCGGTGTCACCATGGGAGTAATCAGCAAATTTTTCCAACCCTGTGACTTATTACAGTGATGATCACTGTAACAGCAATGGGTTGAACTGTCATGAATAGCTTTCATGCACAACTCATTGTTTACTATTGTGATGCTATGATTGGCTCACAGCTATCACACATGATACAGGGCGCTGGGATAGGCCTAGGTACCATGTGATTACTGGTGACCAATCACAGCATCACAATAGTAAGCAATCCGTCAAGACTGAAAGCCATCCATGAGAGTTTTGCTTACATGTTATTGCTATGATTGGTCATATCTATCATGATACCCCGGCCGCTAATAGCGTCCATGCATCACGTTACCACGTGACTCTTTGGTGAAAGATAGAAGGGGGAGAGATGCATGGTTGCATTATCTTTTGCTCCCCAAAATATCACATATGTTAGAGCAATCATGGTGGACTAGATTTACAGCTATAAGGTTTTACATCAATGGTGAAGGAGCTGTTGTATACTAATCTATTTATGCTTTGTTACATGTAGTGTGTAAACCAAAACTTAATTATCTTAGGAATACAAATGTGTATATCCTTGATAATCAATATGATATGTGTGTTCCTCCATAAGATTCTCCTTACATTTAAACTGCATATATATTGTTGAAAAAGCGGACTTTATTCCAAGAAACGCATTGGATGAAAATCATCGTATGCAAGATAATCTTTGATATATGCCATGTAACTATGAGATTTATACTTTTAATGAGTAGAATTTAGGAATGTGAAAAATCCTCTTTATTTCGTGAAAACAAAAGAAAAAAAAAGAAAAAAAGAAATGCTTTTAAGAATATGAGAAAGAACACTTATCACATAATATCCTCTTTCTCTGTACTATTTACCTTATAAAAGGCATAGGGTCTTTCAGGGGCTCCCGCTGCTGTCAGTCAAATCATGTGATGAGGAAGAGGGGGTCAGGGCCAAAACGCTCTGTGTCCATGTACACAGGCTACGTGGCTTGGGATTGAGCCTGCAAGTGTGCCCCGTGAGCAAACAGTTTGCTATGGGGGCACACCAAGAAGAGGAGCCAGGAGCACCAGCAGGGGAACCAAAACCTGGAGGATCATGGCCACTCTAATAGTCAGCAAAGGCAAAAGATCCCATGCCATCTACCCCCCCCCCTCCCTTTTGTTTCCTCTGCATATTTCTCTGATTTGGGGGTTAAGTTTTGATTTATCATGTGCTTCTCTGAATACTCGTTATTGTTACATATTTATCTGATCTGTTTCTTTAGGAAGTACTAGCAATGATACTAATTCTAGATGTTGGCATGGATTCTCAGGAAATTTTTAAGACACCGTACATTTACAATATAGTCAATGGACTGATATATTTACTATCTACTGACGGATATATTTTGTTATTTACAGGGGCTGATGGTCTTTGGATTGTTAACTTTTGTAACAAAAAATCCTTTTTTTTTTAAATTTCACGTGAACTTGTATATGAAATGAACCCACTCTTAATATTTTTTTGATACAGCAATGGCAGCTTCCGTAATGTCTCATGACAAAGTCACGTTAAACTAGCTCTTGGTTTCGGTTAGAGATAAATGCAATGCTACAACCCAATCAGTATTCTGGAAATAGTACTCTACCTCTTCTTTGCTGCAGGCCTTCTAGAGCTCCAGTTTTCTTCAACTTTTTTCTGGCACTGACAAGTTGACTGCTGTCAAATAACTGGGATAAGGGGGCGCCTGCAGATGTTGGAGGTGCAGTGTCCTCCGGCTCCTTCTTGACGTGTATAACTCTGACATCTAAAGGTTCTGTCTCCTCTTTTAAGGAAGGTGGAGGCGGAGGTGGTGGCGGTGGAGGGGGAGGTGGAGCACAGGACACAGGCAGAGACTGGGGTTGTACAGTATCAAGTTCTAGTTTTTCACTTGTGAAGGTGGGAAGAGAAGCTGTTTCAGGAAGCTGAGAGCTAACTGCATCAGGAGGTAAGGAATTCTCTTCAAGCTGTGGTTGTTTATGGATTTTAGAAACATCCAATGGCTGTAACACTTCTAGTGTTTCCACATCAGGTATCCCTTGTGTCTGAATACTGACAGATAGGGAATGTGGTTCATCAAGGTTGGGGGTAGTTCTTGCTGTGGGTTTCCTTCTGCCAGGAGTCAAACGCAATCGTGTAGACTTCAGTATCACTTGCCCAGGATGACGCTGTGTATTAAAAAAAAATAAGTCTAAGCAAGGTCACTGATCATAAAACCCATAGGAAGACAGAACATTCCATAAATTGCATCAAACTGATTTTACTTACTCCAAACTGCCACAAAAGTACCATTGCTGCTGGCAATATAAAGCTACCTAGAGCACCGTCCTGATTTGCCACTAACCTGTTTAAATGTGCGGAGTCTATCCAAGGTCTTCTGTCGCTCCTGACTAACCCAAGTGCTCTTTTGTTCTTCTTCATCTTGCTGTTGGTCACGTTTCTGAAACACAAAATGGTAAACATAATTATCAAAACAGACGGTATGAAGAGACATTAACCCCTTGACGCCGACGTAACACAAATTTGCGGCCTCACAGAACTGGGTTTTCCATGGGGTCACATATTTGCGTACCTGTCTTTCTGCTGGGAGTGCACCGCACGGCACACTCCCAGCTAAAAGACCACGGTGTCACTGAGAGCACCGGGTCCCGTTCTAAGGATCGGGACCCGGGACTCCCAATTCTGGGTCACATGATCGCTGTGATAGCCTCTGACTGGCTATCACAGTGGTCAGTCACTACAGCCCGGCCCCCTTGTTTTTTTTTCTCTCTATGAATGGAGGAGAGAGATACGTTGTATCTCTCTAGCTCCTGGCATAGAGGGAAAAAAAATGTTTGTTAAAAAAAACAAACAAAAAACAAATAAATAAATATTAATAAATAAAATAAAAAATAAAGAAAAATACCTAGATCAAGGTTTGATCTAGTTCTGTGCCAGTTTAAGTGTTTGGGTCAAGGTCAAAGTGAGGGTCAAAGGTCAGGATTTAAAAAAAAAAATGGTATCAGTGGGTCAGTGTGTTTTAGGTAAAAAAACAAAATGTGCACTATTGTTTCTGCGCTGTACTACAGGTACAAACAACAAATAACATACACATATATGGTATCACTGCGATCAACAAGAGCTGGAGAATTTATTCTGGGTTGTTCTTTGGTGGTAGGTTATGGTAGTAACACACAGCTAAATAAAAAAAAATGTATTTATTTTTTTTTTACTATTTTTGGCCAGTTTTCCTTTGATAATAAAACAAAAAAATAAGGAGCTATCCAATACCATTTACCACCAAATCGCAAGTGATATAATAGAGTGCCATGTGTACATAAGTGTTCACACAGGATTGCTATTGACAGGAGTTTTCACACTGAAGTCAATGGGAGGTGGTTTTGCATTGAAGTCAACGGGCCACGAGTTTGCATTGAAGTTAATGGACCACAATTTTGCATTGACGTTAATTGGCCACGATTTTACTTTGAAGCCAATGGGACGCGATACTGCACTGAAGTCAATGGGAGGAAATTGTAGCGAGAAAGAGCAGGCAAAATCGCACCTGTACTGAAATCACACAGAAACAGGAATGGTATTCACAACGAAACATTGCTATTTCACTACACATTTGTGAACCCAGGCTAAAGAGGCTGCTTGCCTGCAGCAGGGCTAAATGTGAAAAAAACCCACCTGCCTGGTGCCTAGGATTGCATGTCCTGGGAACCGGGCGATGATTTGCCAACCCCTGAGTTATGCTATACTAACACTTGCAAATTCTAAATGGCATATGGCCATCTAAAAAGCTCTTGATTGTTTTGTGGTGGTGACAACCATTATATATTTCTGTCTAAAATGTGCAGCACACTGGCTAAATGGTTAGCACTTCCACCTGTAATCCCAACCACGGCAATACCTGCCTGGAGTTTGCATGATCTCCCTGCGCCTAGGTGGGTACTGGGTGGGTTTCCTCTGGGTACTCCCGTTTCCCTCCCACACTCCAAAGATATGCTGGTACGTTAATTGGATCCTGTCTAAATTGGCCCTAGTATGTGTATGTATGAATGTGAGTTAGGGACCTTAGATTGTACACCCCTTGACGGTTAGAGACTGATGTGAATGTACAATATATATGTAAAGTGCTGCATAAATTGACAGCCCTATATAAGTACCTGTAATAAATAAATAAAAAAAAAAAAAAAAAAAACAAGTCTGTGGAAATCAATGAAATAAATGAATATAGAGTTTAAACATACTAGCTGTGCAGCATGGTGTGCACTATATTCCTCATCACTATGAAGTCGTTGCTGTATCTTCTCTGTATGCTTGGCAATACAGATCTCCTGAAACAAGAGACAGAAAATAAGTAAAAAATATGCTAATAAAAAACAAAAATAGATTTCCAAAAAAAGGTAATAGGAGGCAAAAAAAAAAAACCGGTAGGTACAGTTCTTTAATTCTTCCCTCCCCCCCCCCAATATATTCCTTACCTTTTCCCTTGTTCTTCATGCCTATACTTGAAACTTCCAGGGCCAAGCGGCACTATCACACGGTGGTAGCCCTGTGTGAGCTATGACTCTAATGACTCTTAGCAGTCTCAGGGGGCATGTATTTGGTCCCAGAAGCTGAAATGAGCAGTGGGGGTGTAGAAAGGAAAGCCTACATAGAAGTGAACCTGTTGCTTTGAACTTTGTGGATAAACCACAGGCTCACTTGTTTTGTAACTTGTTTAATTTACTTGGTTACATTCTGGATCTCTTACATTTTGTTACGGATACTGTGGTTTACAGAAGGGTTACACGAGAAAGGCAAGAACGGGAATCATGTTTTAGAAACTGCACCTTTTTGTTTCTGAGGTAGGCTTTCTTGGCTGAAATTCGGCCACGTTTTGCTTCAAGCTGCCGAACTTTCTGCTGAAGTTTATGCAGTTCTTCTCTTTGTAAATGGATAGAAGCTGCCATATCTTCAGTTGCAAGCATTGCCTCCATGCTTTCATATGTATCATAATAGACAACTTCATCTCTTTTCTCTGCAGAAAAAAAAGGTACATTATTGAAAACGATCAACCTTTATAATTCTTTACAATCTGCATCAAAGACAAAAAGGACAACCGGTATTTGATATCAGTTTGAATTACTGTTATATCACTTTGAGATATAATTTTTATTACGGTATTAAGAACCTAAATATGTTTTTGTACTTATCAAAACCATGTGGTTCATTCAAGATGTTAGCAATTAGCATAGCTGCCTCTATCTATGCACGTGGTGGTACAATTATTTGGAGGCCATACATGTAAAGTCTCATCAGAAATCTCAGCCGGCAAAGCCTGAAAAGGCCATAATATGCATCACTGCAGTCATATTGGAGATCTTCCTGCACTGCTGGATAAATTCCTACTGTTGCTGGTATCTTCATATACTGAATCCAATCACATATTTTAGAGTATCGTTGTAGAAGTCTGGTTAAATAAAAATGGTCAGTGCACAACTATTCTAAAGAAGAACTATAGGCAAAACCTTGCCCCCCCCATTTTGGATAGAATAAGGGAGGGTTATAACCCCTGTCAGATTTTTTGCCAGCTGTATCCCATTTCAGAGATTTCCCTTCACTACATATCCCATAGTCAAAGTCAGAGGAAATTCCTGCAAATTAAGAAACTTCTTTGGGGCCCCCAGGTCGCCAAAACTAGTGTCCCCATTGGATAATTTCCCCTCTATTACTTTTCTGGGGACAACCCAAAATTTGCAATTTTCTTTTACTTTACTATACACTATATTGCCAAAAGTATTTGGAAGCCTGCCTTTACACGCACATGATCTTTAATGGCATCCTAGTCTTAGTCCATAAGGTTCAATATTGAGTTGGCCCACCCTTTGCAGCTATAACAGTTTCAATTCTTCTGGGAAGGCTGTCCACAAGGTTTAGGAGTGTGTCTATGGGAATGTTTGACCATTCTTTCACAAATGCATTTGTGAGGTCAGGCTCTGATGTCGAACGAGAAGGCCTGGCTCGCAGTCTCTGCTCTAATTCATCCCTAAGGCGTTCTTTCGGGTTGAGATCAGGACTCTGTGCAAGCCGTTCAAGTTCCTCCACCCCAAACTCGCTCATCCATGTCTTTATGGACCTTGCTATGTGCACTGGTGCGCAGCCATATTGGAACAGGAAGGGGTCAAACCCAAACTGTTCCCACAAAGTTGAGAGCATGAAATTGTTCAAAATGTCTTGGTATGCTGACGTCTTAAGAGTTCCCTTCACTGGAACTAAGCGGCCAAGCCCCACCCCAAAAAAACAACTCAACACTATAATCCTCTCTCCACCAAACTTTACACTTGGCACAATGCAGTCAGGCAAGTACCGTTCTCCTGGCAAATGCCAAACCTAGACACGTCCATCGGATTGCCAGACAGAAAAGTGTGATTCGTCACTACAGAGGACACGTCTCCATTGAGTCCAGTGGCACCGTGCTTTAAACCACTGCATTCGATGCTTTGCATTGCCCTGTTTTGATGTAAGGCTTCGATGCAGCTGCTTGGCCATGGAAACTCATTCCATGTAGCTCTCTACGCACTGTTGTGCTAATCTGAAGGCCACTGAAGGCTAATCTGAAGTTCCCAGTTACTTCCACTATTTTATAATACCACTAACAGTTGACCATGAAACATTTAGGAGCAAGGAAATTTAATGGATGGACTTATTGCACAAATGGCAACATATCACGGTACCACGCTTGAATTCACTGAGCTCCTGCGAGCGACCCATTCTTTCACAAATGTTTGTAGAAGCAGTCTGCATGCCTAGGTGCTTGATTTTATACACATGTGGCCATGGAGGTGATTGGAACACCTGAATCCAATTATTTGGAGAGGTGTCCCAATTCTTTTGGCAATATAATGTATATTTGCATCATGAGAATGTACGTCTTGTAATAACAGAGAGGGCAGGGCAAGAAAAGCACAGAGATTGGTTGGAAAAAAATACAACCCATTCAGTCAGTTCTCCCTCCAATAAAGCTCAGGCAGGAGACTTCTAGAATTCCTCATTGGTTGTGGCAGAAGTAAAAAAAGTGCTGGATTAGACAAATGTTTCCTGATTTCTTTGTACACCTTAGGAAAAGACCTGGCTTCAGTGCTGTAGCAAACTGGACAAACAAGGAAAAATACAATTTTTTTAAAACTATATTAGGCCCCTTTCACAAGGGCAATCCGATCAGGTCCACCCGTCAGTTTTTTGGGCGGACCTGATCAAATGGTCTATGCATCCCAAGGATAGATGAGAGTAAAGAGACTTGTGTCACCCGCCTACCTCCAGGTCCAATCGGTCTGCTTAAAGGATCGAATCTGAGGGTAGTCGGGTGTAAAAGGACAGCGGAGTCTGTTTACTCCCAGCCACCCATAGAGCATAATGGGCTCTGTCCGTGTCCGCTCTGCAGAAACTGAACAGACACAGAGGTGTCATCTGCCCGCTTTGCTCTGATCAGCGTGGGATCTGTCAGCTGATCCCCTGCTGATCAGAATGGAATCTGCCCCATGTGAAGGGGGCCTTACTTGGTAAATGTGGTCCAAGTACTGAATAAAAATTCAGTAGTTTTACAAGCAACACTAAAGCAAGCCATACGTGTTTATGTTTCTCTTGGTCTGCCTGCAAACACCATGGATGGAGGAATTTCTCTTGCAAGCTGTAATGTTCACACAGCCACTACTTGAATCCCCACACAGTCACTGCATCTGATAGGATGAATCACTGTTCAGACAAATATTTCCCTCCAGGTTTCTTTAAATTGTAGCTGCAAATCTGTCTAGCTTGGTGGTATGCCAGCAGGGCGCCCACAGTTCAAATTTAGGACAATTCAGGATTCAGACAAATTTTCTGGCACAGCCAGTATGGCAACCAGAACTGTGCAGAGATCATAATAACATATACTTGTCAGTTCAGGCCTTATTAAATCATTCAATACCATGTGTGTCATTTTGTTCGTTAGGGAAAGGTTATGATCCAATCTAAATTTGATTTGTTTTTATAGCAGACCTGAGGTCAAATTTAGATCCGAACTCAGATAAGGATAAAATGGAGACTAAATGGACTATTATAAGCTGTAAAGAAAGGTGACACATCTATGTGTAGAACAAACTTTTGGCAATCATATTCCTTTAGGTAGAAACATTTTAGACAATACTTTGTCTTTAAGACACTATTTGAATATACTGTATAATATATCTCTTATAGAAACATAGTTGTCTACACACAAAACAAGAACCACTCTCCATTTACATTCAAATACATCAAAGTCAAAGAGCTGGCTTACACAAAATGTACTGTTTTATCTGACCTTTATAATAACAATAAAAACTAGTAGAACATATCTGTCACAACACTGGAATGCTGTATGCATTGACTTAAATATAAGCCATGACTCATCTTTACTGTAAGGCTAGGCTGTCATTAAAAATGATTCTGAAATGCAGGGTGATATAATTAGACTCAAGGGAGTCACGCTAATCAAATAACTGACACCCCGTTTTATCTTCCTTGTTTGATATTTTATAGACTGATAACAGATGATGATCCTCAGCAACAATAGACGTTTTCTGCCAGTAAATTTCAATGATTATAGCAATGTTTGATTTTGTTTTTCCTATTTGAAAAGATGCTTCTAACAAAGGTTAACTAACATTTAACTGAAATGCAAAGGCTAGCTTTAAAATGATGTGCTGCTTAAAGCAAAACTAAACCCTCCTCATCCTTTACAGCCAAGGAAGCTGCCATCTTAGCCTCTGCCTGATCTACAGTTGTCATGGTAGTGCACATGTGATCAAATACGACACCAGCCATTTGATGGATTGACAGTTTGGTTGAGAGCACAAGCAACTGTAGTGGGCATGCCTTGAATTTAACCTGTTTTAGGAAGCAGTTAAATGAGAAGTATTACCAATACTTTTTTTGGCCATACTTCTCTTCTGGATCACAGAAGTGCACTTATTTCTGCAGTCCTGTGACCCAGATTGAGCAGACAGCAGGCTAAAACCCAATGTTGGCAGACATCACAGATTTGTTCCAGTCTCTGGATGTACCCCAGAAATAATGGAGGGATCTACTCAAATGCCTGACTAGCAACTGGCTCAGACTCTCAGTTTTGCCACTTTAAGAGTGACGACTTCTGATGCTGTCCTCATGGTTGATTGTTAGACTGTACCCTGATTGGGAGACCCTAAACCAAAGGAAAAGAAGTCAGTGTGGAAGGGACAGTGGAATTGCTCTGAGCTCCAAAACACTGATCAACAGCTGAGCTTCCTCTAAACATCTATGTGCTCTGAACTAAAAGGAAATCCAGGACTCCTTGCCAGTCTGCTAGGTTGGCATCAATACCTTTCAGCCCATTGGGATAAAGATCTTCTCCAATTCTAGCACCAACTGGACATTCATAATTTCAGGACCAACCTGGTTTTCCGGAAGGATGCAAGAGTAAATCCAGGGAGCAAGACTGAAGCCCATGCTAACAAAATGTTAGGTTGCAACAGTGTGGATTCAAACTGGGCATAGAGGACTGCCTTGAAGAAGGCCACCATGAAGCGAATACCCTCATGCAGAATCAAACACAGGGGTGAGTCATGGACCACAGATAATGTTACTTCAACCAAAGGGTCAGAAGTGTTTTCTGCAGAAGCAAAATGTGTGTCAGAGCATGGTTAGGAACAGATATTCCAGGTGGTGCAACAGATCCATAGCTGTCTTTTAGAACTTCAGGATTCAGCCATAGCTCTGCAGAGTCTGCACTGTCCTCAGGACATTAACTGCCAGCCTGTCTGCGGATTGTTAAGCAGAAGCAGGTTATCCAGATATCCAAAAACGGGGATCCCCTGAACTCAAAGAAGGTTCAACACCTTGGTGTAAACCCATGGCGATGTAGCTAGGTCAAAGTACAGAACCACAAACTGAAAAACGGCAATTCTGCTAATACAAAATGCAGATTGCTCCGGTGTGGTTGGAAAATGGGAATGTGCAGGTAGGCATCTTTGATGTCTACCAAGGCCAAAAAGCCCATGATGACGAAGAGCAATCAGTGACTGGACTCCATATAAACCGTTTGTACATAAAGAAATTTGTTTAGGTGTTTTAGGTCCAAAATGGTGGGTACACTTCCATTCAGTTGTGGAACAGTGAACAGGTTGTAATAATAATGCTGTTGCCATGGCTGCTTTCCTGTGGAGGGCAGATTTTATACTGGATAACAAAAAGTAAGGTGAAAACAAGGCATGAAACTCCAGCTTGTAGCCTCTGGGCACAATATGCTGGATTTGAAGAAGTGAGGGAGCCCCTTCACTGGAAAGAGGGATTTCCTCTTGCCTTGAAGGATCTGGGAGTTCGGTTCCTTTTACAGAACGGAGTGCAGTGCTTTTGCATAGAACCATGAAGCTTGGAAGGGACAAAACAATGGCTTTACCGTCTTCTTCTGAAGCAAAAGTGAACTTTTGTCTCTAATGATTTTGTGGAAAATGTATCCAAGGCATTGTCAAATTGGCATTCCTCTCAAAGGACATTCGTTCCAACTGTTTCTCGTAGGGAGCTCCGCCGACCAACACTTGAGCCACAAAATGCATTCTATGTGAATGGACATGAGACCCAAATGAGAATGTTCTCAGAAAGAATCTCCAAACCAGAGCACAGATCATCCTGTTCTGAAGGCCACCTGCTTGGCTCAGACCAACAAAGCATGACAGACCCACTACGTATAGAGGACTGCCTGACCACACCTACCATGGAAAAGAATGATTTAGGCCTCATTCACAGGGGCATACTTTACAGGTGTTCTGTACATCTCTATGCAGGATTCAAATCAATTGGGACACAGCCGCTGCTCTCAATATGACATCTGTACAGATCCCCAAACCTGCACTGTCTGTGCTTGGGGACCTGCACGCAACTGCATCCACATGGCTGTCTATTTGAGAGCAGCGGCTGTGTCCGGAACACCTTTACATCCTGTCTGGGCAAACATGGCCCTCCCATGGTCGTAGACTTAAGTACTGGGCCAACTGCAGGGGGGCGGATAAAGACTTTGTCAGGGTGTGCCAGTCTTCATACAGGAACTTTGGAGTATGAGGATGTAGCAGTAAGGTCTTGACTGGCTTTGGAGCCTTCCAAGAGCTTAATACAAGAACCTGGGTCCAGAGGTTTCTGGTTGCAGCATGCAACCTCTAAATCTCTCGACGACGAAAATAGAAAAAGCTTGTAATAAAGATGGCCAGATAAAAATATCTCCTTAGAGACAAGCACAGTGGAGGAAAGTGACCCAGATAAGAGTCAGGAGAATCTTGACACCAGTGAGGATAAAAGTCAGTAATAAAGTCAGGTAGAGGGCCAATGCTGGAAGAGTTTGTAGAGGGATGCACCATTCCCTTCTTTTCACCATGTGTTCAGCTAAAGTGCTTGCCAGGGGTACTCACAACCTGGACATGGTGTAAAATTTGGAGGGGAAGGCCCCTTGGTATCCTACCACCTGAAGGCCTTAGGGCCCAGAAGCAAAAGAACCACCTGTGCTGCTAGTAACTAGAGGGAACTGTATAATGGTGTTCTGTGGCTATTTGGTAGGAAAGGACTATACCATGACAAGATGGTGTGTACAAATGCATTATGTTCCTGAGGTGGAGCCACCCATGTGCAGGGGAAAGTAACCCCCATAAAAAGGCAAAATCCCATCAAAATGAGCCAGTTTGGAATATGATCAAGGTGCCCATTTTGACTGCTTGCCTTCCATGACTTTGTATGGAAGCTCATGGCCAACTAACCCTAACAGCTGCTGCTACTTCTCAATGCCCAAGAGCATAAGTGCAGTGCACTGGGACCCTATGCAGTCTTCAGATGCAGAGCTGTAGGTTCTAGGGACCCAGCTCAATTCTTTACTTCCAGTCCCATTCAGACTATCCCCTGCGGGTGTCTTCAGGGTCCCCTGCAGTGGACCATGGTCCTGGACCTGTATAGCACCCCACAAGCTCTCTCAAGCTCCTGCAGTAGTGTGCCAGGGTAAGTGCTTCCCATGGGGTTCAGTGCTAGCTAGCACCATTACAGGCCTTCCCTGCTGTTATGCAGGGTCTTGTTACAGTCACTCAAAGCTCTGTGATGTTGGAGGCAAGGGATTTGAATACTGCTGTGAAAAAGAGCCTTCTGTTTAAGCAGCAGAACACCAGAATGAATCTCTAAAAGATCAATTTCAATGGACAGTAGCCAAAAAGTGAAGGTAAGCTGGAAGTGGGAGGAGCTGTGAAGGGCTTGGTTTCAGATTTGCTATTTGCCACTGTCCAATCACCTGCAAGCGAAGCAATATCTGAACAGTGACTGCATCTCTTAGGTTGCAGTCACTGTTTGGCTGGCCATTTTTCATCCATCTCCTTTGACTTTTCTTTTGAGTTTTGCTATGCTGGGTGGTGCAATTAGGGAAATTCACAGTTTGAAGTTCAGCTGATTCAGCAGGAATCAGCCAAAATTCAAACAGTGTATGGCCAGCTTATAAGGCTCCCATATATGAATTCTCAGAGAATAAAACAAAGTGAGAAAGATCTGTGCTTAGGATGTGCATTATATCCTGAAACATAGGAAACAGAAAAAAAGATGACAATCTCTGTATTTTATAGATTATGAATACTTTATAGGATAAGTTCCGTTTGACAAAAATAATAAATGCACATTTTTTTTGCAAGCAGAAAAATGCCTGTAAAGCATTGCACCAGCGATCAGCAGACCAGTCAGTATGTCTGCTTGCCTGTACAGGATATACGGGCAAGCAGATATATGGACAGGAAGAATCAATGAACTACCACAGCGCACCACAGTCCATTCCATTGAGAGGCTGTTGGGACTTGTAGTTCATTCATTCACAGAACGCTGTGAAAGAAAGACGTGGCCATGTGGGCTGAGCCACGCACAGTCGAGCGGTTTTTAAAAAGTGACAGCTAGCAGGGGAACTTCTCCCCATAGTGCTGTCACAGGGTGGGGAAATCGGGCATCGGCTGCAGCATTGGGAACACGTTACATGTTCCACCCTAAAAATGGGTGGAACATACAGTCATGGCCGAAATTGTTGGCACCCTTGATATTTCTCCAGGAAATCATGTATTTCTCACGAAACGTATTGCATTAACACATGTTTTGCTATACACATGTTTATTCCCTTTGTGTGTATTGGGACAAAACAAAAAAAGGGAGGAAAGAAAGCAAATTCGACATAATGTCACACAAACCTCCAAAAATGGGCTGGACAAAAGTATTGGCACCCTTTCACAACTGCGGATAAATAAGAATGTTACAAGCATGTGATGCTCCTGTAAACTCACCTGGGGCAAGTAACAGGTGTGGGCAATATAGAAATCACACCTGAAAGCAGATAAAAAGGAGAGACGTTCACTTAACCTTTGCATTGTGTGTCTGTCTGTGCCACACTAAGCATGGACAACAGAAAGAGGAGACGAGAACTGTCTGAGGACCTGAGAACCAAAATTGTGGCAAAATATCAACAATCTCAAGGTTACAAGTCCATCTCCAGAGAACTAGATTTGCCTTTGTCCACAGTGCGCAACATTATCAAGAAGTTTGCAACCCATGGCACTGTAGCTAATCTCCCTGGTCGTGGACGGATGAGGAAAATTGATGAAAGATTGCAACGCAGAATAGTCCGGATGGTGGATAAGCAGCCCCAAACATGTTCCAAAGACATTCAAGCTGTCCTGCAGGCTCAGGGAGCATCAGTGTCAGCGCGAACTATCCGTCGACATTTAAATGAAATGAAACGCTATGGCAGGAGACCCAGGAGGACCCCACTGCTGACACAGAGACATAAAAAAGCAAGACTACAGTTTGCCAAAATGTACTTGAGTAAGCCAAAAGCCTTCTGGGAAAACGTCTTGTGGACAGATGAGACCAAGATAGAGCTTTTCGGTAAAGCACATCATTCTACTGTTTACCGAAAACGGAATGAGGCCTACAAAGAACAAAACACAGTACCTACGGTAAAATATGGTGGAGGTTCAATGATGTTTTGGGGTTGTTTTGCTGCCTCTGGCACTGGGTGCCTTGACTGTGTGCAAGGCATCATGAAATCTGAGGATTACCAAAGGATTTTGGGTCGCACTGTAGGGCCCAGTGTCAGAAAGCTGGGTTTGCGTCCAAGATCCTGGGTCTTCCAGCAGGACAATGACCCCAAACATACGTCAAAAAGCACTCAGAAATGGATGGCAAAGAAGCGCTGGAGAGTTCTGAAGTGGCCAGCAATGAGCCCAGATCTAAATCCCATTGAACACCTGTGGAGAGATCTTAAAATTGCTGTTGGGAAAAGGTGTCCTTCCAATAAGAGAGACCTGGAGCTGTTTGCAAAGGAAGAGTGGTCCAAAATTCCGGGTGAGAGGTGTCAGAAGCTTATTGATGGTTATAGGAAGCGACTGATTTCAGTTATGTTTTCCAAAGGGTGTGCAACCAAATATTAAGTTAAGGGTGCCAATACTTTTGTCCAGCCCATTTTTGGGGTTTTGTGTGACATTATGTCATATTTGCTTTTCTGCCTCTGTTTTATATTTGTTCCAATACATACAAAGGGAATAAACATGTGTATAGCAAAACATGTGTTAATGCAATACCTTTTTTGTGTGAAATACTTGATTTTCAGGAAAAATATCAAGGGTGCCAACAATTTCGGCCATGACTGTATAACATGTTCCCAAAGGTGAACTTATCCTTTGCTCCATGCGCACTAGCTTAAAAAAATGCTGCTCCTAGAGAAGTTTACAGTTTTGCATGTAATATGTAAGCAACAAATGTTATCCTATGTGTCCATGCACACTAGGTAGTCTAGAGACTTTAAGATCAGTGTTTACAGGCAGAAAGAAAAACCCTTCCGTTTTGCATTTTTTGGAGCACTAATCACTCCTAAAAGCTAGTAAAAAACCGCTCAAAAGCAGCATTTTTTCTGCCAGGAGCTTTTTTAAGTCAGTGAGCATGGAGCCTAAAGCTTTGTGGGGAATGTAGGTTATAGTGACAGGACAGAATTTTTGTACAAGTTTATGATGAAGCCAAACCAAACTCTTTCCAATAATGTAACATTAACAATATCCCTTGTTGTCAATCTGACACCTTTGGTTGTCCTCTGAATAAAGACATTTTGGACATCTTCAATGACAGGCTCAGTATGACGTAAATCCCACACATACCAACAGAAGTTAATTCACCCAACACCCTGAGCAAATATTTGATCCACACACTACAGTTCCACTTTAAGTAACTGGGAATAAATTTACATTTTCAGGGTTTTAAAGATTTTAGTAAATAGACAAAGTACATAACAAAGGAAATTTACCTGACATCTGGCGTTTGATGCTCTCTAGCTGAGCTGTAAGTAGTAGCTCCTCACATTTGAGAATCTCAAACTGGACTTCATATAGCTGAAGCTGATGGGTATAATAATCTGCTTCTAATCGGTCTAACACAGCTATTGCTTCTTCTCCACCATGTAAACTCTGCATCTAAAATAGTAAAAAAAATATTAAGATTAGCTCAAAGGACTGCATTAAACAGAACCTTGCCGAATAAGGGTATCATTGTTATATGAATATGTTTGTCTTATGTGCTTCACTGGCAATTGAATTAAAATAAACATACAACAGCCTGGAATAGGAAAGCCTAAAAGCAATAGGTTCCTGGCGTGGAAAAGATGCCAATGCTCCAATAACAGCATTTAAAGCATTTGCGGACACACAGCTTCAAAAGGCCATTGTAATACAGCCTATAGAATTGTGTGTCTCCTTTATCTTCTCAGGTTCCCGCTGACACTCATGGCCCCCCCTTCCTCCTGTCGGGTGCCCCCATAGCAAGAAGCTTGCTATGGAGGCACCCAAGCAGGTGCGCTCTGGAGCCATTAAAACCACTTTACGGAGTAGGTGGCAGTCTGCGTCCATAACAACCAATGACTCATCAGGATTCCCTGCTGACAGTTGAATGTAAACAAAATAATGCCGGGATTTAAAAACAAAAAAAAAAGGCCACATGTCCTCAACATTGGAGGAGGGTGTTTTTGGGCAGGGGGGCACAAGGGCCTCTTTCCCACAACCCTGGACAGTGTATGTAGGGGTCTCCAGGCAGGGCGCTTTAGATCCAGCACCCCCCCCCCCATGAAAATGAATATGGGATACTCACTCTCAAAAGGAAAAAAGAAAGTCCGCACCCGATGCTGGGTCCCGCCGTCTGACAGATCCACTTCGTAGCTGCTGCTAAATGACCCCTGCCCCCCTGTGATGTCATTGATAGGGCATGCTGGGTTGATGGCATCACAAGGGGATGGGGGTCACCGGGTGGCCTCGACCCCTTAGTTTATTTCGTGGCAACTACAAAGCTGAATCGTGAATGAGGATTGATCTAGACTGAGGGACAATTTTTACAAATTTCTTTTAATATAGACTTATCAAAAACTGTCTCCTGACTATATTTACATTACTTTTTTTTTGAAAGAGTAGAGGTACTATGTACCCCATACTCATTCATATGGGACGGGGGAGGGTTAGGATCTGGGGGCCCCCTTGTTAAAGGAGGCTTCCAGATTCCGATAAGCTCCCCTGCCCACAAATGGGCGGGGGGGGGGGCTTAGACCCCCACCCAGGATGTGGTGTGGAGTTCCCCTCATAATCCAAACCAGAACTAAGGGTCTGCAATAGATTTGGGGGGACCCCATGCAGTTTTTTTTAATGATTCATGCCAGCATTCTTTTGTTTACATTCAGCAGTCAGTGGGGAAATCCCTGGTGGAAAATCGCTCCTAAAAACGCAAACCAGAGAGGCTTTTCTTTCTGATCCTAAACACTGAGCTTAAAAAAATGCATCTAGACTACAATATGTGCATGGACACACAGGATAACATTATTTGCTTTTAGGGGCAGAAAAAAACCTCTAAATGCTGCTGCTAGTAACGTTTTTTAAGATAGTGTGCATGGAGCCCATAGCTGGCGGAGAAAGACGAGGAGAACTTACTGGGCAGAAAAAAAGGCAAAAGAAATCATTAAAAACTGACTCCAGCTCCATGTATTTTAGGTATTAATGGTGGTGGTGGGGCTCAGAACTCTATTGCTGTCTGTGAATCCACTAGGGAGATTTCCCTTAAAGGAGAAGTGTAGCCGAAGCTTTTATGGCTGTACTTCTATGGATCACAAGAGTGCAGTTCTTTCTGCACTCCTGTGATCCATTGTCAGCCGACCCAGGCTCGGGATTGAACCCGATTTTTACAGTTGCGGTTCACCAAGATGCCTAGACCAGCAGATGGTTCAGCTTCTCAGTGAGCCGATCCTGTCCCCTGTACAGACCGGCGCTCCAGTGAGTGTTGGAGAGGCACAGCAGACAGCCAGTGACTGACAGTCACTGGCTCTCTGTTCACTAAGGACTGAGAACCAAGCAATCAGAGGTCTTTGATTGCTCAGTTCTCAGTCTTAGAAGCAGTGGGGGATTGATGCTACATCCACCTACATACAGTTGTGTCCAAAATTATTCAACCCCCACTGAAATTGAGTGTTTTGGCCAGTTTGACATTGCTTTTGATCATTCAGTCATCTTGCTTACATTTACATTAAAGAGGCACTTGTAGGTCAGACAAATATAACATAACAGTTATAATGAAATAACCACAAATGTCTTTTCTGTGCTCACAGCATTATCAGTTTTATTCAACCCCCAAGTGACATTCAATCTTAGTACTTAGTACAGCATCCTTTTACAGTTATAACAGCTTTTAAACGTGAAGCATAGCTTGACACAAGTGTCTTGCAGCGATCTACGGGTATCTTCGCCCATTCTTCATGGGCAAAGGCCTCCAGTTCAGTCACATTCTTAGGCTTGCGCACTGCAACTGCTTTCTTTAAGTCCCACCAGAGGTTCTCAATCGGATTTAAGTCTGGTGACTGCGATGGCCACTCCAAAATGTTCCAGCCTTTCCTCTGCAACCATGCTCTAGTGGACTTGGAGGTATGCTTGGGATCATTGTCCTGTTGAAAGGTCCAACGTCTCCCAAGCCTCAGGTGTGTGACGGACTGCATCACGTTTCCATCCAATATCTCCTGGTACTGAAGAGAATTCATGGTACCTTGCACACGCTGAAGCTTCCCTGTACCTGCAGAAGCAAAACAGCCCCAAAGCATGATTGACCCTCCACCATGCTTCACAGTAGGCAAGGTGTTCTTTTCATCATAGGCCTTGTTCTTCCTCCTCCAAACATAGCGTTGATCCATGGGCCCAAACAGTTCTAATTTTGTTTCATCAGTCCACAGAACACTATCCCACAACTTTTGTGGTTTGTCCACATGGCTTTTGGCATACTGCAGTCGACTCTTCTTATTCTTTGGAGACAGCAAGGGGGTACGCCTGGGAGTTCTGGCACGGAGGCCTTCATTACGCAGTGTGCGTCTTATTGTCTGGGCTGAAACTTCTGTACCCACATCTGACAAATCTTTTCTCAGTTCCTCAGCAGTCACACGGGGACTTCTCTCCACTCTACGCTTCAGGTAGCGCACAGCAGTCGAAGTCAGCATCTTCTTTCTGCCACGACCAGGTAGCGTTTCAACAGTGCCCTTTGCCTTGAATTTGCGAATGATGCTTCCTAAGGTGTCTCTTGGTATGTTTAACATCTTTGCAATCTTCTTATAGCCATTGCCCTTCCTGTGAAGAGAAATCACCTCTTCTCTTGTCTTCCTGGACCATTCTCTTGCCTTCACCATGTTTGTAACCACACCAGTAAATGTCTAGAAGGAGCTGAGTATCACAGTCATTTTAAAGCTGCCTAATTGGTGCTTATTATGCTTGATTGCTGCTCGGTGACATCCACAGGTGTTTTCAATACCTGATGGAAAGCACCTGTATGAACCTCTGTTCTTCAGAGTGGTAGTCTTTAAGGGGTTGAATAATTGTGGCAATGAAGAAACCACATAAGAACCATTTACTACTGTATTACATAAACAATTGATGTCATTTTAGTTGCATTTGGGTAGTTACAACGTCCTTGTAGGATTTGATTCTGAATACAATTCCAAATGTACACTATAGTCCCTAAACCCCTTTACAGCATTGGGGGTTGAATAATTTTGGACACAACTGTAAGTATAACTATTTGGGTTATTTTTTTAAACCCCATACTTTTATTTTAACTGTGTTTCAGCGACAGTGATGTGTCAACATGAAAAGAAATGTGGGGAACCAGGGGTCACCAGGACAGGAAATCACACACGATATTGAAAACTCCCATCACTTTTTGGCCCTCTGTAAAGCTAAATAGTTTTAAAATCAGATCAAAAGCACCATAACCAGATACAAAATTTACAGAGAAACAAAAATAGCAGATGGTGCTTAGTTGACCACTCAGCTCAGTGTCCTATTAAGAGTGCCACCAAAATTTGGAGGGTACGTAGCACTGGCAAGCTGCGGAGTCAATGCTTTTAAAACATAAAACCATCGAGACTGCTATTCCTGTAACTCATCATCTGTAAAGTTAACTATAAATGTTATTTTTGTTTCATTTAATTTTTTATTGTGAGCAAATGTACTGTTATTATTATTATTATATGTTTCCTACTGGGAGGCTTAAACTGAACCTTTGTTGGATATCTGCATTATTGTTACTTCAGTGTAGTTCGATATATGTATCTACTTCCATGACATTATATTTAGTCACAGTGGCACCAGATAACACCTTTGACTCCCTGTCGATGGGTCAGAATTTAGAGGAAAACTCCCCAATGGAGACCTAGAGTGCAATGCAAACCACATTTTATACAAAACAGAAGGACAACAGAATCTTGATTATAATAATGAATCTATGCAAGTCTATTATTTGCTTACTAGACTGTTTTCATATCTCTGGTGGATAATTTGACCGCGTAAAAGCAACTTTAGAGCCTATTGCAGGGGACTTTTGTTTGCTTCAAGCAGGTTTTGCATGCCTACACAAACCTATAGGAATGCAAATCCCATATGCAGGAAAAGGTCAAATGCAAGTTAAATGCACGTCAATGAATTCTGAATGCATGTCAAACTGATGCCACCAACACATGCCAAACAGCAGACCCCAACGTTCCTGGATACAAGTCTGCATGCTTCCTTCTAAAGTTAGTAGTCTACGATGTTTGAGAAAATTCAATCTGAAGAATTAAAGTTGCACCCTGTATCCATACAAAAGCAATGAATTAAAAGAGGCAACATGCAATTCAACATCAATATCCAGCTTATATGAAACACATGAGCCTTCATCTTACAAAAGGGAATTAAAAAAAAAACAAACAAAACACACCAACCACATATTTGACCAGGCACCACATCAAACTTAAAAACAACACTGAAAAGTTAAGTACAAGGCCATCATGTTCTGAAGCAGACCAGACTAGCAATAATAGTACAGCATGATCTAAAACAGAACACACTATCTCAAAAGGAAGACTACTAAACCCTCAAGCCAAGTTCTAAAAGTTCGTTTTTCAAGTTCTGAAAGGCTTCTGGATAAACAGTGAACTAAGCTCTCAGCACCAAAAACTCAAAGATCGAACACTGAAGACAAAACATTTACAAATAAAAACTTTCCAAATACACTAAAAAGAAGGCTAAGATCAGACAGGCAAAAAAAGGCAGTTGCACTACTAAAATCACCAGTGATTAATAGCTAGTAGTATAGGATTGCTATGCATTTACAACAAATGGCTCCCTATAGAGCAGGGGTCTCCAAACATTCTAAACAAAGGGCCAGTCTATGGTCCTTAAGACTTTAGGGGAGCCAGACAGTGGCCAGAGGGCATCGGTGGGAGAAAACATCACCACATTTGGCATTACGGGGAGGAATAGTGCCCCACTGTTGGCATCATTGAGAGTAATAGTACCCCACTGTTGGCATCACTTAGAGGAATAGTGCCCTATTGTTGGTGTTGAAAAATGGTGCCCCATTGTTGATGTTTGGAGACCACTGCTTTAGAGCAAGGCATACAAGCAGCTTGTAGTAGTGATTAATAAATATTCATGCAACATTCCAAATGTGTGTTATTGTTACTACAATCTACTGCAGGCTACGGGCCTCACTCCACAGGGAGCTATTGGTTCCAAATTTGTAGCAATTGCTACTACTAGTGAATAATCGCCACTCTATCGTACTACTAAACATCGCCTGTACAGTTGCAAGAAAAAGTATGTGAACCCCTTGGGATTACGTGGAGTTTTGCATGAATTGTGCATAAAATGTGCTCTGAACGTCATCTAAGTCACAACAATAGAATAACACAGTCTGCTGAACATAATACTACACAAACATTAGATGTTGCCATGGTTTAATTGCACATAACATGTAAACATTCACAGTGCAGGGAGGAAAATGTATGTGAACCTTTGGACTTAATAACTGGTTGACCCTCCTTTGGCAACAATAACCTCAACCAAATGTTTCCTGTAGTACAGTGGTTCTCAACCTTTCTAATGCCGCGACCCCTTAATACAGTTCCTCATGTTGTGGTGACCCCCAACCATAAAATTATTTTCATTGCTACTTCATAACTGTAATTTTGCAGTGGGAGGAGTAGTGCCATGTCATTGGTGTCAGTGGAAGGAGTAGTGCCCCATCGTTGGTGTCAGTGGGAGGAATAGTGCCCCATCGTTGGTGTCAGTGGGAGGAATAGTGCCCCATCGTTGGTGTCAGTGGGAGGAATAGTGCCCCATCGTTGGTGTCAGTGGGAGGAATAGTGCCCCATCGTTGGTGTCAGTGGGAGGAATAGTGCCCCATCGTTGGTGTCAGTGGGAGGAATAGTGCCCCATCGTTGGTGTCAGTGGGAGGAATAGTGCCCCATCGTTGGTGTCAGTGGGAGGAATAGTGCCCCATCGTTGGTGTCAGTGGGAGGAATAGTGCCCCATCGTTGGTGTCAGTGGGAGGAGTAGTGCCCCATCGTTGGTGTCAGTGGGAGGAGTAGTGCCCCATCGTTGGTGTCAGTGGGAGGAGTAGTGCCCCATCGTTGGTGTCAGTGGGAGGAGTAGTGCCCCATCGTTGGTGTCAGTGGGAGGAGTAGTGCCCCATCGTTGGTGTCAGTGGGAGGAGTAGTGCCCCATCGTTGGTGTCAGTGGGAGGAGTAGTGCCCCATCGTTGGTGTCAGTGGGAGGAGTAGTGCCCCATCGTTGGTGTCAGTGGGAGGAGTAGTGCCCCATCGTTGGTGTCAGTGGGAGGAGTAGTGCCCCATCGTTGGTGTCAGTGGGGGGAGTAGTGCCCCATCGTTGGTGTCAGTGGGGGGAGTAGTGCCCCATCGTTGGTGTCAGTGGGGGGAGTAGTGCTCCATCACTGGTGTCAGTGGGGGGAGTAGTGCCCCATCACTGGTGTCAGTGGGGGGAGTAGTGCCCCATCACTGGTGTCAGTGGGGGGAGTAGTGCCCCATCACTGGTGTCAGTGGGGGGAGTAGTGCCCCATCACTGGTGTCAGTGGGAGGAATAGTGCCACATCATTGGTGTCAGTGGGAGGAATAGTGCCCCATCATTGGTGTCAGTGGGGGGAGTAGTGCCCCATCATTGGTGTCAGTGGGAGGAATAGTGCCCCATCACTGGTGTCAGTGGGGGGAGTAGTGCCCCATCACTGGTGTCAGTGGGGGGAGTAGTGCCCCATCACTGGTGTCAGTGGGAGGAATAGTGCCACATCATTGGTGTCAGTGGGAGGAATAGTGCCCCATCATTGGTGTCAGTGGGAGGAATAGTGCCCCATAATTGATGTCAGTGTGGTGGAGGGGAGAATAGTGCCCCATCGTTGGTGTCAGGGGGGGGGGGAAATAGTGCCCCATCGTTGGTGTCAGTGGGGGGAGGAATAGTGCCCCATCGTTGGTGTCAGTGGGGGGAGGAATAGTGCCCCATCGTTGGTGTCAGTGGGGGGAGGAATAGTGCCCCATCGTTGGTGTCAGTGGGGGGAGGAATACTGCCCCATCGTTGGTGTCAGTGGGGGGAGGAATACTGCCCCATCGTTGGTGTCAGTGGGGGGAGGAATACTGCCCCATCGTTGGTGTCAGTGGGGGGAGGAATACTGCCCCATCGTTGGTGTCAGTGGGGGGAGGAATACTGCCCCATCGTTGGTGTCAGTGGGGGGAGGAATACTGCCCCATCGTTGGTGTCAGTGGGGGGAGGAATACTGCCCCATCGTTGGTGTCAGTGGGGGGAGGAATACTGCCCCATCGTTGGTGTCAGTGGGGGGAGGAATACTGCCCCATCGTTGGTGTCAGTGGGGGGAGGAATACTGCCCCATCGTTGGTGTCAGTGGGGGGAGGAATACTGCCCCATCGTTGGTGTCAGTGGGGGGAGGAATACTGCCCCATCGTTGGTGTCAGTGGGGGGAGGAATACTGCCCCATCGTTGGTGTCAGTGGGGGGAGGAATACTGCCCCATCGTTGGTGTCAGTGGGGGGAGGAATACTGCCCCATCGTTGGTGTCAGTGGGGGGAGGAATACTGCCCCATCGTTGGTGTCAGTGGGGGGAGGAATACTGCCCCATCGTTGGTGTCAGTGGGGGGAGGAATACTGCCCCATCGTTGGTGTCAGTGGGGGGAGGAATACTGCCCCATCGTTGGTGTCAGTGGGGGGAGGAATACTGCCCCATCGTTGGTGTCAGTGGGGGGAGGAATACTGCCCCATCGTTGGTGTCAGTGGGGGGAGGAATACTGCCCCATCGTTGGTGTCAGTGGGGGGAGGAATACTGCCCCATCGTTGGTGTCAGTGGGGGGAGGAATACTGCCCCATCGTTGGTGTCAGTGGGGGGAGGAATACTGCCCCATCGTTGGTTTCAGTGGGGGGAGGAATACTGCCCCATCGTTGGTGTCAGTGGGGGGAGGAATACTGCCCCATCGTTGGTGTCAGTGGGGGGAGGAATGGTGCCCCATCGTTGGTGTCAGTGGGGGGAGGAATAGTGCCCCATCGTTGGTATTAGTGACACAAATGATGGGGCACTATTCCTCCCACTGACACCAATGATACTTACCTTGCTGACCCCTGCTCCAGCCTGGGCTCGCTCTCTCACTTACCTGTCAGCTGTCTTCCTTCTCTGGCCGCTCTCCTCTTCACTCGCTCCCTCGGTCTTCTTTGATGTACGCGCGCTGCCGCTTGGCTCCTCCTCTCCAAGCTCCACCTCCTCGCCGGTGATTGGCCGCCTGTGTGCCTCTCCTGAGCTACAGTTCCGGTGGCCAATCAGCGGCGAGGAGGCGGAGCTGCTGAGCGATACCCCGGAGGTGTGGCCGGGTGACAGCAGCGTATCATCCCGCCCACACATCGCCGGAGACTGCAGCGGTGTCTCGGTTCCTAAGACCATCGGAAATATGTGTTTTCCGATGGTCTTAGGCGACCCCTGGGAAATGGTCGTTCGACCCCCAAAGGGGTCGCGACCCCCAGGTTGAGAACCGCTGCTGTAGTAGTTGCAGATCAGACCCGCACAACGATCTGGAGTAATTTTGGACCACTCCTCTTCACAAAACTGTTTCGGTGTAGCAATATTCTTGGGATGTCTGGTGTGAATCGCTCTCTTAAGGTCATGCCACAGCATTTCATTAGGGTTGAGGTCAGGACTCTGACTGGGCCACTCCAGAAGGCGTATTCTGTGCTGTTGCAACCATTGTTTTGTTGAATTACTTGTATGCTTTGGGTCATTGTCCTGTTGCATCACCCATCCTCTGCGGAGCTTCAGTAGGCGGACAGATGGTCGTACGTTTTCCTGCAAAATGTCTTGATAAACTCTGGAATTCATTTTCCCATCAATGACAACAATCCATGCAGGCCCTGAGGCAGCAAAGCAGCCCCAAACCATGATACTCCCTCCGTCATGTTTTACAGTGGGGATGGGGTTTTGATGTTGGTGTGCTGTGCCTTTTTTTCTCCACACAGTGTTGTGTGTTCTTCCCAAACAACTCAATCTTGGTTTCATCTGTCCACAGTATATTTTGCCAGTAGTGCTGTGGAACATCCAGGTGCTCTTTTGCAAACCTCAAACGTGCTGCAATATTCTTTTTGGACAGCAATGGCTTCCTCCGTGGTGTCCTCCCATGTACTCCATTCTTGTTTAATGTTTTCCTTATTGTAGATGTGTCAACAAAAATGTTAGCATGTGCCAGAGATTTCTGTAGGTCTTTAGCTGACACTCTGGGATTCTTCTTTACCTCATGCAGCGTTCTGCGCTGTGCTCTTGCAGTCATTTTTACAGGACGACCACGCCTAGGGAGAGTAGCAACAGTGCTAAACTTTCTCCATTTGTAGACAGTCTGTCTTACTGTGGACACATGAACATCAAGGCTTTTGGAGATACTTTTGTAACCCTTTTCCAACTTCATGCAAGTCAACAATTCTTGATCGTAAGTCTTCTGAGAGCTCTTTTCTGCGAGGCATGGTTCACATCAGACAGTGCTTCTTGAAACCAGTAAACCCAAAACAGGTGTGTGTTTTTTAAGGGCAGGAAAGCTGTCAGCAACACATCCAATATCATCACACTGATTGGAGCCAAGGTTGGCTCACTCCTGGCTCCAATTAGCTCTGGGAGAAGTCATTAAGCTAGGGCCTCACATACTTTTTCCTCCCTGCACTGTGAATGTTTACATGTTATGTGCAATTAAACCATGGCAACATCTAATGTTTGTGTAGTATTATGTTCAGCAGACTGTGTTCTTCTATTGTTGTGACTTAGATGACGTTCAGAGCACATTTTATGCCCAATTCATGCAAAACTCCACGTAATCCTAAGGGGTTCACATACTTTTTCTTGCAACTGTATGTGAGCCTTACTGCTAGCCTAGTGGTGTTCAAAAAGAGAAGACGCCCAGGAAGTACACACAACTATATTCTTTTGGTCTTGTACTACACACTTCTCTACTTAGCCATTGGGGATTCACTTAGGACAAACACAAATAACAGAACAATTTGTTCTGATTTTCACCTGCAGTTGCATTAACAGCAAAAAATGCTTTAGTCCTTAATGCCAAGTCCTCAAAATTTTTTAGCTATTTTGACCTTCTTTGACTTGTTTCAATCCATTCTTTAGTGCAGTAGTTCCCAATCTCAGTCCTCAAACTCCAGCAAGGAAATTTCCCTTCGATAAAACAGCTCTCGTGAATACCAAGCCACTGACACCCATTTTAAACACCTGTGCAAGGTGAAGGAAATACTGAAAACATAACCTGTTGGTGGTACGTGAGAATCAAGGTAAGGAAACACTGCATTACAGTATCCCAGAGTGTGGCTTTAAGGGGTTCAGCATGTGCACCTCAGAGTCCACATATTGTAGAAAGGGCCTAATTCACAAAGCTTTATACAAGTCTACAGGATGTTAGTGCCAGCTGTAGAAAGTCCCCATTTTAAGCCTATTACCAAGAAATTACAGAAATGATCTAAAAATATATCTTAAATATTCATTAAAATATCATTCATCAAGAAATGTTATATCTTACTGATACTAGCACTTTTATGAAAATGTACCAAAGCCTGAAACATTACCTCTTCTTTCAGTGCATGTTTCTTTTGTTCTAGACAAATTTCTTTTGCTCGCATCAGTTGTAAAGTCTCCTTGGAAACCCCATACTGAAGCTTTTCCATGCGCTCCACAGCAGCTGTCCAGGCTGTCTTCCCGAACTTCTTTTGGTCAGCTCTCATGCGATCATACACAGCTTTAATCACAAAGTAGTATTATATACATTAATCATCTACCTAAACCAATTTACAGAGGACTCAAATAAAAGTGATTGCATCAGGAAAATCAGTCACAACCTGAAATTATCTCCAACTACCCTTGTAATGAAAGACAATAAGAACACCATCATCATCGATACAAATGATTGTGACAGCTGCAACTTTGTCAGTCGCACCTGTTACCCCAGTTCTAAAGTTTAGTGCTACTAAACAACTTCTTGGTTTCAGGTTTGTCAAAAATCATAATGGATTCAGTTCACTTTAAATTCAAACTGTATACAATAATTAAAGTTACATGACAAATAGACTTTAAAGTTCTTTTGGTCCTACTTCTCCTGTGGGTCACAGGAAGGCACTTATTTCTGCACACGTGACCCAGATTCAGCTGACAGTGGGCTAAAGTGTGCTGTTGGTTGACATCACAGAGTCAGTGCAGGCATCCCGATGAGTGATTGGCAGCTGAGAGCCTAAACCAGCCTCTCCTGCCCCCTGCACAGATCAGAGCTCCAGTGAGCGCTGGAGGGGTACAGCACAAAGCAGTTATTGACCGTCACCACTTTGGGCTCACAGTGCACCTGAGAACTGAGCGATCAGCGGTCCCGCAGTTCTCAGTGTAAAGCCAGCGGGGGACAGCTGAAGCATGGGCATCTAGGAGAGTATGATTAATCCTTTTTTTACATTCCTGCACTTCTCTTTTAACTACTTTCTGCCTACAGTACATATACTGTGGGCTGGTGGCACGGGTAGACTGGATCATGTAAATGTTAGTCATCCAGCTTGCCCGTGTCAGGGGTGCAGATGTGCGTGCCCGCTGCTGAATCTCGCTGTCACTGGCTACAGCGGGATATTGTCAGCAGGTCCCGGCCTTAGATTTATTATTATTCATAATAATCCCGTAATCTTCGCTCCTCACAAGACCTCCTACTTTCTAGCTCCCTGGTCTCCACCTCCCACGCCTGACTGCAGGACATCTCCAGGACTTCCCCCATCCTCTGGAACTCACTACCCCAATCCATCAGACTGTCACCTACCCTCCTCACCTTTAGGCGCACCCTGAAAACTCATCTCTTCAGGGAAGCCTACCCCGCCCTCACCTAACAGCCGATCTCCTCCACTCCTCCTACCACTCCATCCGACACAGCCACTTCCTCCTGTACCACTATCCCCTCCCTCCTAGATTGTAAGCTCGAAAGAGCAGGGCCCTTGACCCCCTTGTGGTTTGTTTTGTTACTGTACTGTCTCATGTTCTGTCCCCCACTATAATGTACAGCGCTGAGCAAACCTTTTAGCACTATATAAATACTGTATAATAATAATTATTATTTGATTATTATACAGGATTTATATAGTGCCAAGAGTTTACACAGATCTTTACAACGTGACAGCAGACAGTACAATTCAATATAGTAGGAAACAGAGGGCCCTGTCTGTTAGAGCTTACAATCTAAAAAGGAAGATCAATTGATACAAAAGGTAATAACTGTGGGGGATGAGCTAATAAAGAAAAAAAAAGTACAGATACTAGGTTTGTGCAGGAAAGGCTGAGATTTATGGCTGAGACCTGCTCATTGGCTGTAGCCAATCACAGAACAGAGTCCTGTGTTTACAAACACAGGGCTCTGTGCACAGATCAGCAATCTGGCTGTTTCTTCAGGGAGAAAAAACAACCACATCTATTTGTAAAAGCAGCATGTTACACATATTACATTTGTTGGCACTCAGTTAACCCCTTCTCAGCCAGTGTCATTAGTGCAGTGACAGTGTACAGTATTATATCTGATCGCTATATGGCCTCTTGCACATGCAGCTTGAAAAAAAATTTACAATGTGCCTGAACACACTGGGGTGCGTAAACAAGTGATGCATATTCTTGAAAAAAGAAAAAAAAAATGCAATTACCCGCATATGAGCATAAACGTGGATTTTGCATAGGAATGTATTGTACACAGGAATGTGCATTTACGCAAATACGTGTGAATACAAGCGCGAATGCTCGCAAAACAAATGTCTGAAATTACATCCACAAATACTTATGCTCAAACATCAGTACCATTTGCAAAAGGCTTATTAGTGTCACTGGTGATGTCCATGTCAGTCAGTTAGGTCGGCCATACATGGGTCGAAAATCGACCAATTTTTTGTTCGAAAATCGGGCCTAAGAATAATCAGCCGATTTTCGCTCTGTTAGTGGGTCAATGGCACCGGATGATTTTTTTGGTTCCTCCCCTTTTCGATGATCGGGCATGTTGGAAAATTCGTGAAAAACGGCCAAATTTCGACTCAACCAACGATGGTCAAATCGTACGATCGTTTTTCCAAAAAGAATATGCACATGAGCCGTGACCTGGAAGGAACAGAAGTTTTACATGTTATATGGGGTGAACTTTATGACTTGGTCGGCCGATTTTCGAAATCAATGATGGCACCATCGGATTGCCGAGCGAACGACGTTTCCGATTTTTGGGCCATGTATGGCTTGCATTAGTGTACCTCCCAGCAATTTTTATTTTACCAAATACATGTAGTAGAACACATTTTGGCCTAGATTTATGAAGAAATTTTATTTTTTCACTGGGTATGTTTTATAACAGATAGGAGAAGATAGTGTTTTTTTTACAAACTTTTTTGTTTATATAATAATAATAATAATAGAAAAACCCAGTGGTGATCAAATACCACCAAAAGAAAGTTCTCTGTGTGAGAGAAAAAAATGATATCAATTTATTTTTTTTCAATTACAGTACTGCATGACAGAGCATTTGCAGTTAAAGCAGTGCTGTGCTGATTAGCGAAAAAATGCCATGGTCAAGAAGGTATTAAAACCTTCTAGAGGTCAAGTGGTCAAACTGGCTAGACCAGCAATGGGCAAACTACGGCCCGCGGGCCGTATACGGCCCGGCGGACCTTTTAATCCGGCCCGCAGAGCTAGGCTCCCGCTAGGCTCCTCTCACAGTCCGCCCTGAAGACTGGTGTAGCATGAAAATCTGTCTCCTATGAGGATTTGTTCCCTCGACGTATCTGTGCATGTGCCGGAGATCGCCGATCGGCTGCTAATGCCTGAAACTGGCACATGCGCAGATACGTCGAGGGGGACAGATCCTCATAGGAGACAGATTTTCATGCTACACCGGAACGGTGTGGGAAAGGGCGAGAGGAACGCGCGGAGCAAAGGTAAGTGAATTGACACAGGGGGGACTTGGGGACTTAATATGGGGGATGAATTAATATGGGGAATGAATTACTATAGGGGGTATGAATTACTATATGGGGGATGAATAACTATGGGGGATGAATTACTATAGGTGGGGTGAATTACTATGGGGGATGAATTACTATATGGGGGATGAATTACTATGGGGGATGAATTACTATATGGGGGATGAATTACTATATGGGGGGTAAATTACTATATGGGGGGTGAATTACTATATGGGGGATTAATTACTATGGGGGATGAATTACTATATGGGGGATGAATTACTATATGGGGGATGAATTACTATATGGGGGATGAATTACTATGGGGGATGAATTACTATATGGGGGATGAATTACTATATGGGGGATGAATTACTATATGGGGGATGAATTACTATAGGGGGGATGAATTACTATGGGGGGATGAATTACTATAGGGGGGATGAATTACTATAGGGGGGATGAATTACTATATGGGGGATGAATTACTATATGGGGGGTAAATTACTATATGGGGGATTAATTACTATGGGGGATGAATTACTATATGGGGGATGAATTACTATATGGGGGATGAATTACTATATGGGGGATGAATTACTATAGGGGGGATGAATTACTATAGGGGGGATGAATTACTATAGGGGGGATGAATTACTATATGGGGGATGAATTACTATATGGGGGATGAATTACTATATGGGGGATGAATTACTATATGGGGGGTAAATTACTATATGGGGGGTGAATTACTATATGGGGGATTAATTACTATGGGGGATGAATTACTATGGGGGATGAATTACTATATGGGGGATGAATTACTATATGGGGGATGAATTACTATATGGGGGATGAATTACTATGGGGGATGAATTACTATATGGGGGATGAATTACTATATGGGGGATGAATTACTATATGGGGGATGAATTACTATGGGGGATGAATTACTATAGGGGGGATGAATTACTATATGGGGGGTGAATTACTATATGGGGGATGAATTACTATATGGGGGATGAATTACTATGGGGGATGAATTACTATGGGGGATGAATTACTATATGGGGGATGAATTACTATGCTTACTATGGGGGAATATTACTATACTTACTATGGATGACACATACACATCATTCATCTACTCTTGGTCCGGCCACCGGGTCCATTATATGAACCCATTGCGGCCCTCAAGTCAAAAAGTTTGCCCACCCCTGGGCTAGACCATATTATGTTCTGTTCCAGTGATAAAAATCCAGGATTGGGTTTAAATATTAATACATTCCTGCCCAGCCTATAGCAGATTGACAGCTGGGTGGATTGTTTCATATGATGTCCTCTCAGAAGGCGCCACTCACACAGCCGTGCAGTGGTGCGATCTGTCACCGATGACTGATCACTACACCAGCCCACTGTCAGTGTCATGTGATCACTGTGCCCAATAACAGCAGATCTCATGACAATTGTAAACAAGGGATGACTTCCTTTCATGCCATACATTGCGTTGTTAGCTGTGATTGTCACAGTGATCACATGGTACAGACAAGGCCAATCATAACCCATCTATACCATGTGATTAGCTCTGGCCAATCATAGATAATCTCAACAAAAGACACTGAATGAATCTGTTTCATTCAGTAAAAATGGTCTCTTAGATTAATTAAATTCATTGGGATAAGCAAAAAAAACAAAGCGTGATTACTTCTCCAGAGTAGTACAGTGTTACTATGGTAACACGGTATTGCCTTGGTCACAGTGTGTAAAAAATAAATTTTTTTTTCTAATATTTTTTTTAACATACTGACAAAAAAAATTACAATTTCAGAAAACTCTCCTGGCATTTTCGGGCCTCAAGAAATGAAATAGGCCACCAGTACATCAGGAATGATCGATTTTCAGAGACTTTTTAAATATATATATATATATATATATATATATATATATATATATATATATACACACACACACACACACACACACACACACACCATAGATTTTGGACTCTATAGCTTTCCTACAGGCTAAATAATATACATTGATTTGGGCTATTTTCAGCAAAGAAATGTAGCAGAATACATTTTGGCCTAAATTTATGAATTGCTAAATTTTATAACAAACAAAGGAAAACACTTTTTTTTTTCAAAACTTTCTGTATTTTTTATTTATTTAGCAAAAAAAAAACTCAGTGGTGTTTAAACAGAAAAGCTCTATTTGTGTAAAAAGAAATTATAAAAATTTCATATTGGTAGTGTTGCATGACGGTGCAATTGTCAAGGTGCAACAGTGCTGAAAGCTGAAAAGTGCCCGGTATTGAAGTGGTTAATATATATCTTTGAAATTTTAAGAAATTCAAGGGGTGAAGGGAGTAAAAAATGGCAGATGTTAGAATCCAGGCACCTTGGTTACTGGAACTCTGCAAATGTTGATACATAACTCCTACAGACAGAAATTCAAGTACAACAAACCAAGCATGCACACTAGACAACAGAAAGGAAATAATTGGTTACCCTTTTGGGCCTTTGCTGTGATTTCAAAATATTTAACCGTTAGGTCCTGAATAGAAAGGACGGCCATGTGAGCCTTCTTTTGCCAATCTGCATCTTCTTTTTTCAGGCTCTCAATTCTTCTAGGGCCTAAATAATCGTTCTCTATGGAAATCTGAAAATAAAAGCACATATTGGAATGAAAGAACTGAAAATTGTAAGGATGTGGAGGGTAAGCAGTGTTAATTACACTCAGCACAAAATTCTAGATTCCTTGCTCATTTATAGCATCGTGACCAGCGATTATGGCTCATTGTGCAGTGATCTGTTAACCAAACACTTTCATTTTTACAGATACATGCAAAGTTCAGATATTTAGTGCTCAGTGCAATAATCTGTAATTTACCAATTGAGAAACAGTTCAAACATAATGTATTGATATAGGGCAAATTCATTTTAACTGAACACTTGTCTATTTATGCTGAGAAAGAGCTGTAAAAGATGAATGGAATAGAAATGGGCTGCCTAGAATTCTATGCTAGAACAGCTCCCTTCTTCTCTCCATGTCATTAACTGTCCCGCAGACATTTGGCTTACCCTCCCCTGGTGTGTTATCAATATACAGGTGAAACTTAAAAAATTAGAATAACGTGCAAAAGTTCATGTATTTCAGTAATGCATCTTAAAAGGTGAAACTAATATATGAGATAGACTCATTACATGCAAAGAAAGATAGTTCAAGCCCTGATTTGTCATAATTGTGATGATTATGGCTTACAGCTCATGAAAACCCAAATCCACAATCTCAGAAAATTAGAATATTGTGAAAAGGTGCAATATTCTCGGCTCCAAGATTCCCACTCTAATCAGCTAATTAAGCCAGAACACCTGTAAAGGGTTCCTGAGCCTTTAAATGGTCTCTCAGTCTGGTTCACTAGGAATCACAATCATGGGAAATACTGCTGACCTGACAGTTGTGCAGAAAACCATCGACACCCCCCATAAGGAGGGAAAGCCTCAAAAGGTAATTGCAAAAGAAGTTGGATGTTCCCAAAGTGCTGTATCAAAGCACATTAATAGAAAGTTATGTGAAAGGGAAAAGTGTGGAAGAAAAAGGTGCACAAGCAGTAGGGATGACCGCAGCCTGGAGAGGATTGTCAGGAAAAGGCCATTCAAAAGCATTGGGGACTTTCACAAGGAGTGGACTGAGGCTGGAGTCAGTGCATCAAGAGCCACCACACACACACGGATGCTGGACATGGACTTCAAATGTCGTATTCCTCTTGTCAAGCCGCTCCTGAACAACAAACAATGTCAAAAGCGTCTTACCTGGGCTAAAGAAAGACAGACCTGGTCTGCTGCTCAGTGGTCCAAAGTCCTCTTTTCTGATGAGAGCAACTTTTTCATCTCATTTGGAAACCAAAGAACCAGAGTATGGAGGATGAATGGAGAGGCACACACTGCAAGATGCTTGAAGTCCAGTGTGAAGTTTCCACAGTCTGTGTTGATTTGGGTAGCCATGTCATCTGCTGGTGTTGGTCCACTGTGCTTCATTAAGTCCAGGGTCAACGCAGCTGTCTACGAGGAGATTTTGGAGCGCATTATGCTTCCTTCCGCAGACGAGCTTTATGGGGATGCTGACTTCATTTTCCAGCAGGACTTGGCACCTGCCCACACTGCCAAAAGCACCAAAACCTGGTTCAATGACCATGGGATTACTGTGCTTGATTGGCCAGCAAACTCGCCTGACCTGAACCCCATAGAGAATCTATGGGGCATTGCCCAGAGAAAGATGAGAGACATGAGACCGAACAATGCAGAAGAGCTGAAGGCCGCTATTGAAGCATCCTGGTCTTCCACAACACCTCAGCAGTGCCACAGGCTGATAGCTTCCATGCCACGCTGCATTGAGGCAGTAATTGCTGCAAAAGGGGCCCAAACCAAGTACACATGCATGCTTATACTTTTCAGAGGTCCGATATTGTTCTATGTACAATCCTTGTTTTATTGATTGCATATAATATTCTAACGGCTTGAACTATCTTGCTTTGCATGTAATGAGTCTATCGCATATATTAGTTTCACCTTTTAAGCTGCATTACTGAAATAAATGAACTTTTGCACGATATTCTAATTTTTCGAGTTTCACCTGTATATAATTAAATGCAGCATGGCTAGCAGAAAGTCAGTAGTCATTGAAAGGCATAGAGAGCTCTGTAAACTGGGTGGTGTTTTGCAGCAATGTGTGAAACACAAATCAGAAACCACCATACCATACCAACAGGGAATGTTTGAATATTTTATCTATACAAAATATTTATCATCTACCCTTTCCATAAGACACTTCCAGAATACAGCATGCTATTAGATTCCATGGCCCATATATCATACAGACCTTCCCTTCTGGATTCAAAAATGTCAGGACCTGCTATCACCCTACCCCTGCTTACGTCCCCACCTTATCTCAGCAGTCGCCAGCAGAGAGGAGACAGAACTCCTCCTCTAGATCCTGCATTTTCAATGCAGCAGCGGAGATGCTCGTCTCTGCCCCCCCATCAGTCGACAGCAGAGAGGACAAAACTCCTCGCTAGATCCTGTGCTTCTCCATGCAGTCACAGGGAGGCTCATCTCTGCTCCCCCCCCCCCAAAGAAAATCTCAGCAAATCTCCCTCTACAGATTCTGCACCTCTCTGTGCAGCTGCAGCACCCTCTCATCTCTGCCTCCCCTGGTCTCACAGACTCCAGCAACTTACTCCAGTCCTCCTCCAGACCCTTCAATTTCTGCATCTCAGCTCCCCCACCCCCAGCTTAATGCCGGAAGCAGCACAAGGTAAGAAGGGTGGACTGCGATGTAAGGGAGGGTGGGGGACTCTTGACATCTGAAGTAAGGGGGGGGGGCTCTGGCCATTTAGTTTCACAGATGCACCCGGCCTTTTGAGGGCGGGCATAATGCTGACGTGGTCTTGAGTTTGTCACCCCTCTACTATTAATTTGACAGTCGAAGTCCTGGTCCATGGAATACACAGCCTGTCAGCTTTCTGCACTGCCCACTGTAACAGTATGTTAGGGTTTCCTAAAATGTATTTTTTTTTTAGAAGCCATTTCTATTTAACCCCTTGGTTGACTCTTTAGTTTTCCCTAATTACCTACTTCCTTCTCTCCTTTAGTCTCCTAATATGCCCAGTGCTTTCCTACATCTAGTATACAGTATGCAAAATTCTATCTGTATTCTCCTGAACTGTGCCTACTTCAGTCTCCAATCACCAGTGGGCTGCAATAAAAGTGTACTCCACTCAATAAAGTAAATTACAAAGAAATCATAAAGGCTAGCGCTTTTTAACATACCAAAAAATATATAAATCATGTGCTCAATAGATATATACTTGCCAAAAATATTGGGACATCCCTCCAAATCATTGGATTCATGAGTTCCAATCACCTCCATGTCTACAGGTGTATAAAATCAAGCACCTAGGCATGCAGACTGCTTCTACAAACATTTGTGAAAGAAGGGATCGCTCTCAGGAGCTCAGTGAATTCCAGCGTGGTACCATGATAGGTTGCCATCTGTGCAATTAGTCCATCCATGAAATTTCCTTGCTACTAAATATTCCACAGTCAACGGTTAGTGGTATTAAAACAAAGTGGAAGCAACTGGGAACAACAGCAACCCTGCCATGAAGTGGTAGGCCACGTAAAATGACAGAGCGGGATCAGTGCATGCTGAAGCGCACAGAAGTCCCCAACTGTCTGCAGAGTCAGCAGCGAAAGACCTCCAAACTTTGTGTGGCCTTCAGATTGGCACAACAGTGCATAGAGAGCTTCATGGAATGGGTTTCCATGGCCCAGCAGCTGCATCCAAGCATTACATCACCAAGTGCAATGCAAACGTCGGATGCAGTGGTGTAAAGCAGGCCGCCACTGGACTCGGAGCATTGGTGACATGTTCTCTGGAGTGACAAATCATGCTTCTCGATCTGGCAATCCGATGGACGTGTCTGGGTTTGGTGGTTGCCAGGAGAACGGTATTTGCAAAATTGCATTGTGTAAAGTTTGGTGGAGGTTGGATTATGGTGGGGGGTTGTCTTTCAGGGGTTGGGCTTGGCCCCTGATCCAGTGAAGGGAAACTAGTTTCAGTGAAGGGAACTCTTAAGGCGTCAACATACCAAGACATTTTGGACAATTTCATGCTCCCAACTTTGTGGGAACAGTTTGGGGATGGCCCCTTCCAACATGACTGCGCACCAGTGCACAAAGCAAGGTCCATAAAGACATGGCTAAGTGAGTTTGGGGTGGAGGAACGGGACGGGCCTTCAGAGAGTCCTTACATCAACCTGACAGAACACCTCTGGGATGAATTAGAGCGGAGACTGCCAGTCAGGCCTTCTCGTCCGACATCAGTGCCTGACCTCACAATTGTGCTTCTGGAATAATGGTCAAACATTCCCATAGACACACTCCTAAACCTTGTGGACAACCTTCCCAGAAGAGTTGAAGCTGTTATAGCTGCAAAGGGTGGACCAACTCAATATTGAACCCTACGGACTAAGACTGGGATGCCATTAACGTTCATGTGCGTGTAAAGGCAGGCGTCCCAATACTTTTGGCAATGTAGTGTGTGTATATATATATGTTCCATAATAGGTGTCCACATTCCAAAAAAACTGTGTAGATCCAGTATTAAATATACAATCCCCTCTGCTGTGTAATACACTTTTCAATCCGGTGCACCACTGTATCCAAAACTGAAAATTCACCACTGTGCTCCACCGTGATAAAACTGCACTCTCCACAAACACCAGTTGTGCTCTCACCTTGTTATTTGGACCTAATGGTTTGTAGGTCCAAATATTGCTTTTACTCACCAGGTGTTATTGTCACAATCTGTCCAGGTAAAGATAATCTGTCCTTCCCACTGAGGTTATACTGTCTCTCCCAAACTGGAACATCCACTCAAAATAAATGGTAGAAAGAGCTTATAGTGCTTACTGTACTAAAAGAATGTTATTCAAAACACAATGATAACACTTATATATTCTGTGTCTAAGACCGCCCACCTGTCTTGCACTACTGGCACCGCTCAGTACTCCGGATTCACTCCACAAAGACGCTGCCGGTGGCGTTGTGAGGGGGACTGGCATAATTAAGGTCTTCATGGCTACCACTTATACTACACTAAGGGCCAGTTCGCACCTGACGCCGACCATGTTCCTATACGACCCGCGGTGCAATTTTCAGCTTATTAATTGGAATAGGTTTAAATGGCACTGGATCATACTAAAAGTAGTGCATGCACTACTTTTCAAAAACACACTGCACTGCATGGTACTATGGTACCATGCAATCCAGTGCAGCCAAAACGCACTGCATTTCTGATCTGCATTTGGGGTGTTGTTAGGATAATATTGACACCCGCAGATCGCACATGCAGTGTATTTTGAACATGATGCAGGAAACACACATGAAATGTAGGTTTCTTGCACCACATTTTGGTGTGAACGAGTCCTAATCCTTCTTACCCTTCCCTTCCTGAACTCTGTTAACCATTATACTACATTTATCTCAACAAATCCATTAATTTTTGATCCACAGTTACCCAATACAAACAAAATAACTACCATACAATAAAATACTAAAATATTAACTTCCATAGAATAAATACACTGAATAACAAAACAATACTTTAATTTTCAAATAGTTAATAGATTAAAAGTAATTTAGGTCTGGCTCCACATTAAGGCCCAGTGCTTGCATGGTGTCTTACAGATAGATCCACTTTGTTTCTTTTTTATATTTGTCGGGTTTGAGCCCCTGTGATAACCCCCCCCCCCCCCCCAATACCATAAAATTTCATTTTATTGGGATCCTTACTATGGAGATCCTTAAAGGGTCAGGATACACTATCATTTTTATATTCTTTTTTGATGTTTATAACATGTTCCCCCCCTATTCTTTGATGTAACTTTCTAGTGGTGTGTCTTACATACTGATGCCCACATGGGCATTCCAAAAGATAGAGGACGTGGGTGTAAATACATTTTTTATATAATATACAGTACATTCCCTTTTTTCAAATCAAATTTTACCTTACTTCCTCCAATATTTTTATTTTTTTTTTAAACATTTCTACAGGGCATACATCTTTTTATGGATAGAAATACACCCCATTAAACATATTACACCTAGCTTAAACGTGTTTAGATGCATTTTTGTAGGTCAAGCGGTTTTTAGTGGTAAAACTTTTGTAGCGCTACTCCCTTAAGGGCTGCTTAGTAATTTTTTAATTCCCTGTCAATCTGGACCTCTTTTTTAAAGCCCAACTCTGCTGACACCATACCCCGGTGACTAGAATAATTCACCACTGTAATATGGACTCACACAGGTTAGTGTAAACCAATATAAAGTTTATATTGAATTTAAACGTAGCATGATCAGAAAGAACAAAATAACATTGGCATACGCAGCAAATAAGATCACTCTTGTCAGCTTTGAGTAAAAGTGACAGCATTCACAGTAAAATACCAGTGACTGTTAGCAACCCTGCTTTCAAAAATAATCCACTTCCTCCAATCTGAGGAGACACTTGTTCTCGCTCACTGGTGATTCAACAATCAAGAAACAGGTAAGCTCACTGTGGGTCCTCAGAACCTGATGGCAAGAATTAGATTTGAAGTGTAGAGACCAATGTCTCTTTAAGAATATGGAGTCTTCTGCGCACTTGTTGGTGTCCAGTTGGTATGAGGTTGAACTAGGGTGTAGATGATAATTGTTCAGGATAACACAAAGGATAATGAGGAAAAAGGGAAAGATTTAGTACTTCTCTTTTTGATGGTAGTAAATTAGTGCAAGGTCCCCCTTAAGGCACTAAATAACGGCAGATTTGAAATAGTGAGGTGTAACAATTGGCAAAAGTGTCTATGTAGCAAGAACAACTCTCTCTGGGTGTCAAGGGCCAAAAGCAACAGTAGTAGAAATCCCCTCCTGCTTGGAAGGGTAAATTGTTGTTTCAGTTGGCACTTCTGTAATCTTGCCTGCAGCTGTGTGCCCTGTGATCAGCTTGGATGATGGGACTGTAATGCAGATATATCCCAACGATGGCGGCTGGGAGAACTAGGCCGCAAACTGGGGAAACTATGCATAATACCCACAACTATGTGCAGGTAGGTAGCTGATGTGATAAAACAGTCAGTGAGTGTATGGGACTCTCTCACCCAATCAATGATGTCAGGTACATCATAGCGTTCTGTCTTCCTCTGCAGATGGAGGCCCCCCACAGACAATCTGGTCCTGTTCCGGCATCCCGTCTGGTCTCCTGATAACAGATTGGCTTGTTGGGCAGTGTGGCACGACTGATGGTCAGCAGGCTCTTTCTCCCTTTCTCCAACTCTGGCTCCGTGGCCTGGTTAAGCACTCCAGCTGTCAGCACACTTCGTTCTCTCTTGATCTCTCCCCTCACACTTCCTGCTCAATTTCCCAGGCTTTGATAGTTATAGGCGCCCGCCCACACGTTACGCTATCTGCTCTCCAATTAAGTCATGCTGTTCAGTATACAAGTTTCAGAGGGCTGTTCTGCCAAGTGTGGGTGACCCTGAATGGCAGGCCACCACCATCGAATGTCCATTTTAATATACTACATCTAACCCCATTTCAATGAGTTACGCATTATTCTCCTGTACGAACTGCCTTTTTTTTTTTTTCTGCCGCTGAACACCTTGCTTGTAAATGCCTATGTATGCATGGATATATAGGCTAACAATGAGGGACAAATAGAGGCAACCCCCCCCCAAACAAAAAAAAAAACAAAAACACACAAAACACCTCTAAAAGTGACATTTAAAACATTCTATGTGCATGAGGCAATAATGTACCAATTTTGTTCTCAACAATGAAAGTGCTGCCCACACGGAAACCACAAGTGCAGTGCGGTCCCCAGTGCAGGAAGCTGCGCTGTTGTTTCCAGTGCATGGGGTACCATTAGGATTAATGGCACCCCTACACATCTCCTGAGTGGCAGTGCGTTTTTCTTTTCTGTGCGGGTTACTGTGACTACAGGAATATGTTTGGTCCTGCAGCAACAACCACCCGCACAGGTGTAAATCTAGCCTTATACTGCATACTATAAGGCCTATCATAGATGGTTCGAATCTCAGCTGGTTCAACAGGAACCAGCTGAGATTGGACCCATCTATGGGCAGACTGATTGCACCTAAATCAATTGTTGCACAACTTAGGTACAACCAGCCTGTCGGATTTTTCATGCTATCAGCAGCTATAGCCTCTAGCAAGGTTCACTGTGTTCTCCCAGCAAGAATTACTCCCCCCCCCCCCCCCACATCATCTATGGTTGGCTTAACTATGTTTACTGTATTTCTCTAGTGTCTCTCCCTAATATATAGTATTGTCCATATCTTTATTAGCCACCGCTCTACACAATTTCACTAATTCACAATTTTTTTATACATTCTCCTCAAACGTCTTCATTACTGGCATCTAGTCCAAATAATCATCCTTCAAGGCTGGTTCACACCAAAATGCGATGCGGGAAAGACAGGTCAAGTCGGTGCTCTTGAAAAGTGCATAGGAAAGGTCACTCAGTTCTATTAACCTCTTACACCGGAAACTTATGACAGTGGGGGTTGGCAGCATTACACGAGGTAGATTTCAAGTAATGCAGGAGGAAGCAGCAATGGACACTTCAGACTGATAGTAAGTAATGTCCCTTGTGTTGATTTTTTTTTTTGGTTAATAAACATGGACTTGAATTTCCTAAATTCTAAATCAACCATTTGTTTTTAAAATGGGTGGTTTCACTTATAAAAAAATTTTCTTAAAGTGTATGCTTTTCTAGTAGAATCTATGGAAAAAGTTATCCATAATGCGAAACATAAATTCTATGCTAAAGCCAACTAGCCAGACTTGGCATTCAGGCTTCAAAATATGATCACATCTCCACGAAGTGCCCAAAGCAACCCTTTGTCAGCAAGTTTGTCCACCGTTATTCATTAACTTGTTTACAAGACAGCGTGGAATGTTGAACCATGTACATATGTGATGGTTGGTCTAGTAACTGAGGCTGTTTGGAAGAAGATATTCTACATCTTATACAACTTTGGCCATTTTGATTGGACGGGCAGGGGATGATGTGATTCCCCTGCATACTCTATTCAAAGCTAAGTACTTAGGCTGGCCATACATTATACAATTTTCTTGAGATTTTTGGTTTAGATTTACCAAAAACTATATAATAGGAGGTCAAACCTAAACAACACTTTTGTGTTTGTACTAATTGTATCCAATTAGGCGGGCCCTTTCGCTACACAGTTGAAGGTAAATCTAAAGGAAATTGGGCAGAAATTGAACAGAAAATTGTATAATGTATGGCCAGCCTTAGACTGGAAGAGAGAAGGCAGCACGGTAAGCCAACTGGAATCTGCTGCACTGCACAGTGAATTAAATCTTATGTCAAAACGTTGTAAAGAGTGGCCATGTGTCTTTCCACCTTCAGTGCCCACTCACAAACTAGGAAAATCCGTAGACAAGGCTGTATTGCTCAGCTGCAGAAAGGTGAAGGAACACAATCTGGTTGCAGTGTCTGGACAACAATGCTGGATAAACAGAATTACAATTCTTAATCTTAAATAAAAAAATATAATAATAGTTTTATTTATTTTTTTTATAACTCAGTGATCACAGCTAAAGGCATAATGCAACATATCCAGATTACCAACTGCTTCAATGCACGTTAGCAGCTGTGTTTACATGTGCAAATCGAAGCTATATATAACCTTATCAATTTGCATAAATATGAATATGCTTGGTTTTGGGATACAAAAGCAAACTGCCTTAGATAACTATTCCAGAGTATTACATGAGAACATCAGACACATTCTCAGGAAATGCTGTAACTGTTAAGGGAACATAATTGTAAAGCCACCAACAGCACAGGGAATGACATCATGGAGATTGTCCAGCAACATGAACTGACAGATCAGTGAGCGGGAAGAAGCAGCACAGAAAATGGCAGCATTATTAATTACACTTTTTGGGTGGGAGAAAAAACACAGCTGAGCTCTTTGTCAGCCCAGCACAATAGAGACAATGATTTAAATAGGGTCAGACCTATTCCCACATCATCTACTGTATGTCAAAGATTCCCCCACCTGACACTGGTGCTCCCTAAAATCTTTCTACCTTTTATTCTAAAGGTGCTCTGGCCGCAAGGCTCACAAAGGTGGCAAAAGGGCCATTATGGATCCAGTGGAGATGCTCAGAAAGATTTGTCAAGTTTTTTGGGTGTGATTCCTGAGAAGTCATTATGAATATTTGCTTTTTTTATTTGTTGATTTTTTTCTACATAAATATATGCTTTTTTGCCATAACATTTTTTGATACAACTTTTTTCTGTAAAGATTCTCTATTTTTCATATATATAACTGTAAGGTGTTAATCAAATGCACAAATAGGCATCCCGATTGTCACCTAGATGAAGGAGAAAAAGACAATCCAAAAAAAAACAAAAAAACTGGTGTCTCATCACCTTATAAATCCACATCATTCATTTTTTTCAAACTAATTTTTAATTAGGAAACAAAAAATGAAAGGGGGAGATTACGGTAAATGCTAATTCCACCATATTTCATGCTTCACCCTTATTTACGTCTGTACATGATAACATGCTGAAAATCAACCACAGATGGACTGGAGTAATCACTGGTAAAGAAGTGCAGTGTTTTCTCCATTCATAGTCCACTGATATTTCCTCCAGCTCTCAAACAGAAAACCTTTCATTTCTTGTATTCAGGGCATTCCTTACTGGGTGCCTACGGCCTTAAGTGTGAGCATCACCCCATATACCATCCAGTTGCAGTAGCTTTCGCATTTCTAGGGGCTGGATAGTGCACCCGTGCCTTCTGCCTCCACAAAAACATTAGAATCTCATGCACAGGAGGGCAAATGCCCAGTGTGCATGAGTCCTTAGCCTTTAAACATTAGCCGCCTGGCCAATAGCCGTTTGGCGGCTGGAAAAATGCTGTAGATTTTTGGGTGGACGCCATATGGCATACTCCCGGGCATGCGCAGTTTGCGCGCTTGCAGAGCCGCACAGCGTCGCAGTCTGTCACCGGCCGTATACCTCGGACACGGCCGATGACAGATCTGAGTACCGACTTCATTCATGCCATTCATTGTATACTAGTGTCTAGCTGTGAATGGTCACAGCGATCACATGCGCATGTCATGTGATTAGCTGTGGCCAAATCACAGCTAAGCACAAAAAAAAAAAACCCTGAATGAATCAATGTCATTCAGGTAAATGCTTGCTTATAGCAAAGTATTTCTTTGCTATAAGCAAATTGTGTAAAAAAAAAAAAAAAAAAAAAATACTGATCACTTCCCTAAAGTAGTACAATGTTACTATGGTAACATTTTACTACTTTGGTCATAGTGAAATATGAAAAAAAAAATAAGTATATATATATATATATTTTTTTTTTTTTTTCCCATACGGTCACCAGTTAGTGTCCCTGATCACCGCCATGCCAGTTATATGATGACGCTGTACTGCACTGGTGACCGTATGTAAAAAAAAATAGTGAAAATAATTTTTAAAATGTTTTCATTTTCCGAAAAATTATGACAAAAAAAATACAACTTCAAAAAACTCGCCATTCCTCTTATGAAGTACGTCAGACTGTTTACTTTGCAAAAAGGGGTCATTTGGGGGATATCTGTACTGTTCTGACATTCTTGGACCTCACGAAATTAGATTGGCTGTCAGTACTTCAGGATTGATCAATATTCAGATCTATCCCATAGTTTGTGAACTCTTTAAGTTTCCTACAAACTAAAAAATCCATCCTAATTTGGGTTATTTTCACCAAAGACATGTAGCAGAATACATCTCGGCCTAAATTTCTGAAGAACAATTATTTATTTGCAAACTTTTATAACAGAAACAAAGAAAACCCTGTTTTTTTTCAAATTTTTCGGTCTTTTTTTGTTAATTTAGCAAAAAATAAAAACCCCAGCGGTGATTAAATACCACCAAAAGAAAGCTCTAGTTGTGTGAAGAAAATTATAAATTTTTTAGTTTGGGTACAATACACATGAATAGTAGTAAACAAGATGTAACTTCCTGACAACATTGCTTACTACTTGTGAAATTCACAATAGCCTTGTACCATGTGACAAGCTATGACCAATCACAGCTCTCACAGTATTCCTCAATGGCTGCAAGAATGCAGTCAGAGAGGAGAAATGGTTGCTTTTACAGCCTTTATGGCTTCATCACCCCCCACAAGTAGTACAGTGCAACTATGGTGACAGTATGTTCAAAAACAAAACAAAAAAAACAAATACTAATATAAAAGAATAAAATAAAAATGTAAAAAAAATGTTTTGACAAATTATAATTTTTGGTTATAAACCAATTTGGGTTATTTATTTTTTTTATTAAAAGATAACTGAATACATTTTGGCCAAGATTTTTGAAGAAAGATTATTTATTTGCAAAATGTTATAAGAAAAAAAGCTTTTTTTTCAAAATTTTTGGACTTTTTAATTTATATAGCAAAAAAAAAAATTAAAAATCCCAGTGGTGAATAAATACCACCAAAATAAAGTTTTATCTGTCTCAAAAAAATGCTAAAAGTGCGATAGCACTGAAAGCTGAAAATTGGCCTGGACAGTAAGGGGGTGAAAGTGTCCGGACTTGAAGTGGTTAAAGGCAGCACCAATCAACAAGCCAGAAATGCAAAACACAAAATAAAAAAAACAATAAATTATTGAAAATCCATTCAAAAGACAGAAATACCAATAATTATGTGGCCATAGTAGCATATGATCGCATACATATAGCAATTGTAGTCAGGCATCCGACATGTGTCGAGATCAATAGACTGCTCTTCTTCAGGGATGCAACAGATGATTATAATAGATCCTAAGGTTTAAAATGACAATACATATTCATTGTGTGCACAATTATTGGGCAAGTGAGTATTTTAACCAAATATATATAAACTGTATAAACTTGAATACTTATTGGATTTAAGCATATCAGGTAATGTGTATTTGTGTAATGAGGGAGGGTGTGGTATAAAGGAGGTCAACACACTATATCAAGGTGTGCTAAATTACTAAGCAAAATGGCCAAAAAATTAGATTTAACCAACTCTAAAAAGTAAAAAATTGTAAAATAAAGTATTTCAGAGGGATGCAGCACTCTTTGTGCAAAGATATTGAGGCAGGACCACAGAACCATTAAATGTGTTGTTGCAAATAGTCACCAGGGTCGCAAGAACAATGCTGAGGGGGGGGGGGGGAAGACAACACCAACATGTGGTGAAAATTTCATGTCAATAACACCTTTTGAAATATATTTACTTAGAAAAATGGTGATGTGTTCAATACTTATTTTACCCACTATAAGTTGAAACGTCAAGACTGGTCCAAGAAATATATGAATACAGATTTTTCAAAGGTTTTATGACCTGATGAGATGAGAGTGACTCTTGACGGACCAGATGGATGGGCCTGTGATTGGATTAGTAACAGGCACAGAGCTCCACTTCAACTCAGACGGCAGCAAGGTGGAGGCGGGGTAAAGGTATGGGTTGGTATTATTAACCGCTTCCTGACTGCCCTATAGCAAAAATAGCTATAGGACAAAAATAGCAGAGCACAGCCATCCAAAGCAGTGTGCTTACAGTGAAGCACACGGATACAGCACTTAGTAAAACAGCACATAGTTAACCCTTTGATCGCCCCTCATGTTAACCCCTTCCTGCCCAGTGCCAGTGCTTTTTTTTGTTTAGCATTGATCAATGTATTGGTGTCACTGCGAATGTCCCGCTATAAGTCGCTGATCGCTGCCATTATTAGTAAAAATAAAAATACCAGTATAGATAGCGCCATTTTTAAACGCTATAACTTTCACGTAAACCAATTAATTTACACGTATTGGGATTTTTTTTAGCAAAGACATGAAGCAGAATATATTTAGGCCTAAATTTATGATATTTTATTTTTTTTAAATTTTTTTACTGGATATGTTTAATAGCAAAAAGTCAAAAATATTGTTCTTTTTCTCAAAATTGTCGGTCTTTTTTTTTTTTATAGCAAAAAAAAAATAAAACCTGCAGAGGCGATCAAATACCACCGAAAGAAAGCTCAACTTGTGGGAAAAAAAGTTCGTAAAGTCCATTTGGGTTCAGCGTTGCATGACCGTGCAATTGTCAGTTAAAGTAACGCTGCGCCGTAACGCAAAAAACAGCCTGGTCAGGAAGAGGGGTAAATCCTCAGGAGGGCAAGTGGTTAAAAAGATGAGCTAGCTGGACCTTTTTCGAGCTGAAGATGGACTCAAAATCAACTCATAAACCTACTGCCAGTTTTTAGAAGACACTTTCTTCAAGCAGTGGTATAGGAATAAATAAATCTGCATCTTTCAAGAAGACCATGATATTTATTGCAGGACAATGTTCCATCAGAAGCATCAAAGTACTCCACTGCGTGGCTAGCCAGTGAAGGCCTTAAGGATGAAAGAATAAGGACATGGCCCCTTTCCTCGTCTGACCTAAACCCTATTGAGAATGTGCGGGCCCTTCTTAAACAGGAGATTTGTGGTGAAGGAAAACAGCACATCTTTCTAAATGGGAGGCTGTGGTTGCTGCTGCACAAAAGGTTGATCGTCAACAGATCAAGAAACTGGCAGACTCCATGAATGGAAGGCTTATGACTGTTATTGAAAGGAAGGGTGGATATATTGGTCACCAATTTTTTTTTTAAATGTCAGAAATGTTTATTTGTAAATTTTGAGTTATTATTCTCACTTTAACAGATGAAAAGAAACAAGTGAAATGGGAAAAGTTTCATTTTTCATTTAGTTGCATAAAAATTGTGCACAGTAACAGTTGCCCCATAATTGTGCACACATAAATATTCTCCTAAGAAAGCCTAAACCTCACTTTTATTTTTTTAAATATTCAGATTTGAGCTGTAACATTTTGCATTGACCGAGAGCATTGTAGTTGTTCAATAATGAAATTATTCCTAAAAATTGTGCACACAGTGTAAACATTTTATAAATTTTACAACATGACATTTCTTCATTACGTGATAACATACTGACCTGTATGTTCTAGACTTGGGTGCATTGAAAACACAGATACTGTGTACTGCTGCTGAGATTGCCACCAGGATAAACCCAGGATCGCCAAGGCCACTGAGGTTGCCGTTAGGACAGGGATAGAAAATTTACTAATGCTGTAATTATTAAACATAATCCTTAACAGCATTAGTGAATTTTTTGAAAATGTATCCAGAATTGCATATGTGTGAACCAGGGCAGATCCATTCACACCTGGGTGTTTCGAGACCGCGGCAGAATCTCACGTTCAATTGCAGGGTTTTGCTGTGATTGTTGCACGACAAATCGCATCACGTGAAGCTTGTAACTCAATTGAAGCTCCTGCTCCTTTTTGGGCAACAAGCTTCATGTGATGCGATTTGCCAAGATTGCTGCGCAGTAAATCGCACCACAATCGTGGCAAAACTGTTTTAGGTGCATTTCGGCAGCTCGTTAAAAGAGCCATAAATTCCCCTTTCCAGGTGAGCACTCAATCGGTGCTCATTGCACTGCAAGGTCTCTCCCCTCCCTGCTAGTTCCTGGGTGCAGTGCTGGAGACTGGCAGGGAGGTGAGTAGAAGATAAACAGAGCAATGTTAAAAAGCCATAAAGCCCCTTTCATTTTTAAAAGCCCCAGACATTCCTAAAAGCACCTCCGATTTAAATAAGGTTTTGGTTAAAATTATTTATTTTTTTATATCATCAGGAAAAGTAGATTGGAACCCTGGTTTAATCCCTTGGACAAGTTTTTTTTTTTTTTAATTCCACACCCCTGAAAGTGATTGCAAAAGTTTCATCTTTTATTTTTTAAAATAGCAAACATGTTACTTACCTGCCTGATCCTCCTCTTTTGGCGTCCCTCTCTGGCAGTGTCTGTTCCACCCCCTTGCTGAGTGCCCCCATAGCAAGCTGCTCACTCCAGAGCCAGCTCTGTATGTCCATACACAGAGCGCAGCTTTCTCCAGCCTTCTGCTTCCTCCTTACTGGCTGTGTCGGACAGCAGCAGGATCCAATGGCTCTCGCTGCAGTCTCTGAGCCAATGAGTAGTGAGTCTCTGCTCTCATGCACATCACAGGATCAGGCAAGTTTTTTTTGGGGAGGGGCTGGAGGGAGCTGCATGCAGAAGGTTTTTTCTCCTAATGTATAGAATGCATCACTTTAAGTAAAAGAGAGGTTCATTCTACAGCAAGATAATGACCCAAAACATACTTCCAGGCTATGTCAAAAGTACAACAGATGAGAATGCAATATGGTAGCCTTCAAGTCATAACAGTCAGCACAGTGAACCGCTGAAGAAACTCAAAGTGTGATCACCGAAAATACACTTTACTTTCCCTTTAAAAGGAGGCTAGAAAAAGAAGAGGTGGAGAACTGGGAGCCCAAAAGTATTAAATGTTATTTTGTTTAAGACAAACAAAATGAAATCCCTGCCAGATTAGTAGCTATGGGCAACAACAACACATTTCAGTTGTCCTAGGGTTTATAATACATTTCATTGTGATTTTACAGAGACTTTAACTAGAAAATAAAAAAATCAAACATGCTCCATGCTTCCAGTCACTTTAAAAAGATTTATTGGGCCAGCTTGGTTTAAATAAATGCTTACTGTTACAGAACAGTCTGCCCACTGTGGAAGCTGGAATATACTGCAGAAGCCTGTGCTGCATAAAGTACGCTGTGCTGTATTCCTGGCCAAATTCTACACATTTCACTTCTGAGTCCAGAAAGATAAAGGGTCAACCCTACAGCATCTCAGCCATTCAGGAACAGCCTTTTATTTATTATCACTGACTGGGTGAGGTGAATATTATGCTGTCCAATACACACACACACACATATACATACACATACATACATACATACATATATACACATACACACACACATATATATATACACACACATACATACATATATACACATACACACATATATATATATATATATATATATATATACACACACACATACATACATACATACACACACACTTATTTTGCTTAATGCAGCAAGTTAAAGATTGTTAGTAGATTTTTATAGTGTAGGATATTTTCTTTGAACGATATCTAGCATTCTAACAGAACTCCTGTAAATGTTCTGTTTTCAGCCATTAACCAACACCACTCTGAGGCCTTATACCAATCCTAGCTTGTCACATCTAAGACTCATAGAGTTAATTAAATTTGTGTTTCTACATAGAAAGCCTCAATTACATGTTAGAACTTCCTTCCAATATTTGAACACCTATAATGACACGGTTATTTTTCAGGCTTTCTTCTTCTAAGATGTAAAAGAATTTTAATTCAATATGCCATTCTGAAAAATCTTGCTTGTGTTGTCAACCTGAATCCAGAAGAAATGAGGAAATGAGACATCAAAGGCAATAACTACTTGACACAACTAGGACAATCCTAGTAAGGCCCATATTTCTTACATAATGAGATTACAATATGTATCTTAAGGGAAACAAAATCAAAAGCTGCAACATATCTGCAAAAATAAACAAAATCAGTCTTTGATGAAAATGCCATGAAAAAAAAGTCAGCTGACTGAGATAGAAGTAGAAGTGTGATACCAATTTAGAAAACCCCTCTCCTCAATGTTCTGCTTAGAAGAATCTCCCTTTTTTTTAACTGTGAAATACAAAAACAAACCCCATTATGCAATATAGTTTTTTTGGCTATAGTGGCACTGTACCCGCATGTACCTTCCTTTGTGATAAAATTTACAATAAATGGCCCCAGAATTTTATAAAACATTGTTAAAAAACAAACAAAAAAAAACCCTTTCTTCAAATGATAGGTCAAGGGTCGCTTCTCTGAAGCCCAGCCAAAAAACTTCTAGTCACTGAGAACAGAAGCTGCTGCGACAGATGAAGTAAGTGTTCTGTGCACACGTGGTTGCATGTCAGAGGGAAAGCATTTGCTTCTTAGATGCTGGTGCCATGTACTAGATCCTGCACTGGATGCAGCAGATCTCTCAAAAGACATTTTCTTTAATATATACTTTAAGGTAAACTCATTTTTCGTCACTAATCCTGGTGAACTTACCCTTTAAAGCTTTGGCTCCTTCTCCCACTTTTCAGTGAGATGCTCCAGCATCTAGTAGAGGAGACCCCTATTGGACAGTAGAGTGGGGATCTTCTTAACCTCCCTAGCGGTCTGATTATGTCAGTATTTCTGTGCTCAAAGCGTTACATTTTTTTGCATGAAAATTTTTTATTGTAGGCCTGTAATTTTTAGGAATAACTCACTAAAATCTGTCCGAAAAAGAGTCTAGTAAACATCCCGGGTATGTTAAAATTTGAAACACGAAATCATAAATTATAATTTAATAAATAATCATAAAAAATAATATAATAATAATAAATTTAATTAAATAATATGATCAAACCAAAAACACTGAAATTTGAAATAGAGTGCCAGGTTCGAACATCACTGAGCAAAGTCGCAAAATCATTTTCAGTGTCTGATGATGAATTTCCCCACGAATCATTATCATTCAATTCTACAAGTAGTTCTAATTTACTATCGCTGTTCTCTAGCTGGTCTAAAATCGCTTTTGACCTAAAGAGACGCTTTTTGGACACCATGGGCATTTCTCAGTTTCAAGGCAAGAAAGAACAGTAAAAATGCAGGCAGGGCACAGGACAAAGCACTAGGGACAAAATGTATGTGAAATGGTTTGATGTGATTTTAGTGTATTTAGTGAATGTAATTTTTTGACATTTTTAAATTCCCCACCAGTTCCGTCCCCGTACGTCCTGACATCGCAGGGAATGGATCCCAGAAGACAGATTCCGACATCGGCCGGAGGACATTGCCGGGGAGGCTTCAGGGAGGACATCACGGGAGCAACGCTGCAAGGTATTCCCAAGTGTAGCTCGGGGTTAACGCTTGTGGTGCTGAAACTTTACCCCGAGCTACACTCGGGAATACCTCCAGGGAGGTTAAACCCTCTGCCTGAAACTCATAAAAACTGGCACAAATGGATTTTGTGAACGTGCCTCATGTGTTCTAAAAGCTGTGGAACATGTGCCAAATTCATGTACTTGTCTAGAAGTTGTACCGGAATTTGCCGCAAGCTGCTGCATTTTTAGAATGCAAGCTAGGCACTTTTGCAAAGTCTGTGCTAGAATCTCTCTGTACGTCAAAAGAAAGTTGGTCTTAATTAGCTCTTCTTTTGTAACAAACAAACTGCTGTAGTCTATTTTGAATTTGGTGCATTCAATGCAGCAAAATGTAGAAGTGGCACGTTCAATCCGACACAATGTAAAAGCGGCAGTTAGAACTACCTGAATTTGGTGCACGAGTTGCTGTCAGAATCAAAAGTGTTGCAGATGCTTCATGAATTTGGTGCAATACATTAACAAGAGGGATTAACACAGAAGCTTTATTGAAGTTCCCAAGTCTGGCTGGGTTCAGGGGATGCAGAATCAAAGGATCATGGACGTACCTTGCAGTGCCTGTTCTTTAAGCAAACCTGTTCCTTAAAGTGATTGTAAACCCATATATTAAAAAATGAAAAATAAAAATGAACAAACATGTCATACTTACCTGCTCTGTGCAATTGTATTGCACAGAACAACCCTGATCCTCCTCTGGGATCCCCCGTCGGCTCTCCTGGCTCCCCCCCCCTCACTGAATACCCGCTATAACAAATCAGTTTTGTTTGTCCATTGTGACACAAAACACAGCTCAGCCCCATCCCTGCTCCTTCGTTACTGGCAGCGATTAACAGCAGTGGGAGCAGAAAAATGTAGATTTTTACGCAGATGTGAACCGTTTCAGAACTGGCTTGGAAGTTAAATGGTTAAGAAATGTGATAAATAATTACACAGTGCCAACAGCTACAGAGGCCAGTGAAGGCTTGTTGTGAAGGAATACTGTCACCTTGTCATTACAGAGAAAAGAGAAAAGTCTCTGCAAAGGACATCCCCTGACCCTGATGTACTCACCTTACCTGTGCTTCCTCACAACTGCTTGCTCCACCGCAGCCAGAGACAAAACTTCACACCTCTGGGCATGTGACATGCCTAAAAGCCAATCACTAGACTCAAGCACTTTCACATAACCAAGGGAGTGATGCCACTGCGCTCTGTGTAAACGGACAGAGCCAATTTCAGCAAACTTCAGTTACTTGTATTTCTGTTATTGTATTAAATAGACATGCTGGAAGGTTAATTGGCTCCTGTGTAAATTGACCCTAGTATGTGTATGTATGAATGTGAGTTAGATTGTACGCCCCTTGACGGTTAAGGACTGATGTGTGAGTGTACAACACATATGTAAAGCACTGCGTAAACTGACGGTGCTATATAAGTACCTGTAATAAAAATATATATATAGAAATGTATAGACTAGCCAGTAAAAGAAGCTTTGTTTTTCAAGTTTCAGTGCACTCAGCCTCCTTGCTTGCTTGAAGTAAGACATTAGCTACAAATATAGACTGTATTGTTACCATTGGGTCAGCAGACCCATAGATTTTGCACTGAAGAAAGAACAGTAATGCACAGCCTCTAGAAATGCACAGACATAGGGAAAGTCTGAGTATGCAATTAACAAACATGAATGCACGTATTTATATATAAAATTGCAACCATGCATAGAGATAAAGTTCATAAAGCAGAACTCCGGGCAAAAAAATGTTTCCCCATGCAGTGGTGCTGTGCCTGCACTGCATGGATTAACTGCTTGTTTTTATCCAGAGGAGAAAAGAGTCAAGATATACTTGCCTAATCCGCCTGACCCTCCCAGCGCAAGACCGATCCCCGGTGCTCCTGCGTTCCCCCACGGTATAGCAGTCTTGCACAGTGGACTGTTCCTGATGTCATCACAGCCACAGACCAGCTCTGGATGTAAGGATGGCAGGAACAATCCACTTCTAGACATGGGGGTGTGCCGTTTTTCAGAGGATCAATGGATCGGGTGAGTATGAGCTCTGTGTTTACCCCTAGACAAAACGAGCAGTTAACCTATGAAGGTGGGAGGTGGCAGCATCGCTCCTGTACCACTCTTTGAAAAGCAATCCACCTCAGATCCTTCTTTAGAACTAATGTGAGTAAATGAGACCTAACACACAGTGATAAAATTCAACTTCACAAGTATTCAAAACATAGCAAACTCTCTTTACAATTATAGGGGGTTCTAAAAGCTGAAGAGTTTTTACCTGAATGCATTCTTTGCATTAAGGTGAAAAAACCAGAGTGCAGCTCCCACCCACCAAGCCACCCCTTATATTTACCTGAGCCCAATCTCGATCCAGCACTGGTTATGAGATCAGAGGCTTCTCATAGAGCCATTGGCTCCCACTACTGTCAATCTCAGCCAGTGAGGAGGGAGCAGGAGGCATGGCTGAGCCATGCTCCACGTGTCTATGGATTCACAGAGCTATCTAGTGGCTTACTATGGTGGGCACTTGGCAGGGGGGAGGGCTGACCTGAGAAGAGGAGGATCAGGGCTGCTCTGTGCAAAAATTGTACTTGTAAAACACATAATTAAAAAAAAAATAAAAAAACAATCACTTTAAATAGATCAATGAACAAACAGCAATAACAGCAAATTTTTTTTTCTCTAGAGTTATTCATACAGAAATAGAAGGGGAAAAAAGTTTAGGTTTACTATTTTTAATACATTTTTGATACCATGATAAAATGTAGTGTGATCACTGACCCAGAAACAAGCAGGTCAGGAGTTCCGACATCATTTATTGCATCAGTAACTCCAGACCAAAAAAGGCACTTCTAAAAGCTACTAAACCGCTCCAAACCGCTTATTTCAAGAGTTGTTTTTTTTTTTATTCATGTACTGTAAAAAGGCTAATAAAATGCTAGTGCTTCTAAACGCTACTAAAATCTGGCACAAAAATCATTACTCATATCAGCATTTTTAACCAGCGGATTTTTTTCAGCTTATAAAAAACCGCTAGCATGCATGGAGCCTAAATATCACAAACAATAATAGAAAAACGAATATAATAGAAAACAAATCATATTAAACCACCACCATGGACTTTTACAAACTGAGCAATGCTGCCCCATAGCACTGACTGCTTAATATACCAGAGCCACGTGTGTTAACCACTTCCAGACCGGACACTTTTACCCCCTTCCTGACCAGGGCAATTTTCAGCTTTCAGCGCTATCACACTTTGAATGACAATTGCGCAGTCATGCAACACTGTACCCAAATTAATTTTTTACCCTTTTTTTGCGACAGATAAAGCTTTATTTTGGTGGTATTTATTCACTGCCGGGATTTTTATTTTTTTTGCTATGTAAATGAAAAAGTCCAAAAATTTTGAACAAAAGTGTTTTTTTTATAAAATTTTGCAAATAAATAATATTTCATCATAAATCTTTGCCAAAATGTATTTCGTTATCTTTTTAGTAAAAAACAAACAAAAACAAATTAGTTTATAACCAAAAATTATAATTTTTAAACATTTTTTTTTACATTTTTATTTTATTTTTTTATATTATTATTTTTAATTTTTTTTTTTACATACTGTCACCCTAGCAGTACAGTGTCACCATGGTGACACTGTACTACTTGTGGGGGGTGATGAAGATTTTTTTTTTTTTTACAATGATTGCTTTTACACCCATATAGGATGCAAAAGCAATCATTTCTCTTTCTCTCTGTGTGCATTCCTGCACTCATTGAGAAATACAGAGTGAGCTGTGATTGGTCACACCTTGTCACATGGTACAAGGCTGTTGTGAATAGCCTTGTACCATGTGACCTCTGTGATCATTCACAGATTTCACATGTAGTAAGCAATGATGTCACAAGTGACATCTTGCTTACTACTTTGCATGTGATCACTGATTGGCCAATCAGTGATCACATGATCGGGACCTCGTACAGAGGTCCCGTCCGACGATCGGTGTTTCACTGTGTCCGGAGGACACAGCGGGCACTGGATCGCGGTGCTGCGCGCTCCCAGGGAGCGCGCACAAGCAGGGTGCGGGGAGGCCGTTCATAAACGGCCACCTGACCCTGTACTGCCACCGTCCGGCCGTTTATATGCAACGGCCGGTCGGGAAGTGGTTAAGAAGTCGCAATGCTGAACACAGCACTTCAATAGAATCCTTCAGTGTGCACACTGTTTGTATCATTTTTCACAGAACATAGCCAAGTCAGCTTATTAAGCATAGCCCCTTTAGGTGGGTAGAACAACAGAGGATCAAATGTGATCCGGACAGGCAACATTTTCCTTTTAAAAGGATGCAGTGTTAATCTCAACCACATACCCAGGATGATATCCCAAAGCAGCTATGGCAGTGCATCATTGCATATATTGGATATGCTAACGAAGAAGCAATCATTTTCCAAAGTAATACTCTTTAAATTCAGAGTGAGCCTTATGTGAATTACACTGTGAAGGAGGAGTCAGACATTTGTCTTGATGAAACCAGTGGGTGGTTTGCCTGTACATCTGGCACACATGCCATTTGTAGTTGACTGCAACTACTAAATAGACTGAAATTGCCTGAAAGGTTATAGTTGCCAGGGCTAGACTCCAGTAGCTGTACAAGTAGTGATTGATTGCACTACCTCTTGCATTCCTCGGAAGCGTGTCTGTTTTCTGGGGATGGCCATGCGGAGAGGAGATGATAAATACCAGGGATAAACTGCACTAAGAGCAAACCTGCCATCACAGATACACTGGCTGGAAACCCAGAAGCTGTACAACTAGTGCATGGAAATTCACAGATAAGGACCACCATACCAGACACTACACAAGTTTAGTAGCCAGTTAGGCTATTGTCATAACTACACTGATGATAGAAATTTGAATACTTTGTGCAAGACTCCTAATATTTGTAATGCTGCACTGTCATGGATGCTTCAGCGACATCAACCTGTGTATGTGGTTGAGATGAGCACAGCGCGTCCCTTTAAAGTAAAATGCTGACCTGTCTGCAACATATTTTGTGCATTCTTGCACTCCCAAAAATGACTAAACTTAAAAAGCTAATACGTTCTGCAAAACGTGTACACTGAAGGCCACGTGCACACTGAAGGCCACGTGCACACTGAAGGCCACGTGCACACTGAAGGCCATGTGCACACTGAAGGCCACGTGCACACTGAAGGCCATGTGCACACTGAAGGCCACGTGCACACTGAAGGCCTCATGCACACTGGACACTTTGGCCAACCCAGTTAGACACCTCAGGGGTGTGGAAACTTTTGACAAATCTACTTGCCCTTGGACTAAATCAGTGTCCCAATCTACTTATCCCTCATGACAATCTACTTGTCCCGATAACAAAACATTTTATTTTAACCAAAACCGTATTTAAATCGGAAGTGATATAAGGAATGTTTTAAAAGCAAAAAGGGGTTTTTATAGTGACTAAAACCTGTAATATTTTTAACATTGCGCTGTATATCTCCTCCTCCCCTCCCTGTCTCCAGCACCACACTTGGGGACTAGCAGGAAGCAGTGAGACCTTGCAGTGCAATGAGCACCGATTGGGTACTTGTCAGGAAAGGGGAGTGTCCGGCTTATCCTTTATCCCTTTTGCTGACAAAGCCGTTTTTGCGTTTTTTGCTCAAGATTAAAAAAAAATATTTTAGGCCTGAAGATTACACAAAACCTCCAAACATGATATATTTTCTGAAATCAGAGACCCTAGAGAATAAATTTGGTGGTAGTTCCAATTTTTTATGTTGCATGATATTACTGCAAAATTTCAGTAAAAAATACAAGTTAGTTAGTTTTAGGGCACAAAAGAAAAGCAATAAATTGCCGTTTTTTTTGTAAAATATAAAAGAGGAGGATGCAGCGAGTAAATAAGATATCCAACTTGTCAAACCATACATTTGTGTGCACTCGTGAAATGGCGATGAACTTCAGTACCCTATATTTTCTATAGGTGACGCATTTAAATTCCCTTCTAGGTTATCAGTATAGTGTTATGGAGAAGGTCTGGTGCTAGAATAATGCTCTCATTCTGGCGTGCTCAGCGATATGTAATGTGTATCGCAATCAACGTTTTCATGCGTATGCGCCCCAGCGTGTGCCTTTACATTTGTACTTGCGTATATGTGGGGGGGAAGGGATGTTATGTGCTTGGGTGTAACTTTCATTTTTTACAATTTAAAAAAAAAAATGTTTTCATCATATAGGGCACAATGTCTCCTATGTGATGATTTTTTGGGGACATGTTCTCTTTATTGAGACACCCAAGGATGTCTCCCTTAAATGTAATGCAGTGCATATCGCACTACATTACATTCTTTCCAGGCCTCAATTGCCAGGAATCTCTCAACGGGGACCCAGATGTGTCTACTCTTCTCCCTCCCCTCTAGCTGCCGGAGGTGAGCCGGTCAAACGGAGCCTGGGAGACAGTGGGCGGGGGGTGCTTCACATGGGGGGGCCCCGAGAGGCTAGCACTGTGTGAGAGCATTCGGGCGGCAGCGCTGCCACCCGAATGCTTCCACCTTACAGGTGAGCCCTGCCGCATGCCCGCAGCAGGGTTGTAGGTTAAGGAAAACTACCTGCCCGGCGCCCAGAACTACATGTCCCCGGCATCAAGCGCTAGGAATTCAACAACCCTGCACCTTTCTCCTGACAGCAGAAGAAAAAACTCTTGATGTCTGTAAACGCAGTGGTGTGTTTAGGCATGTTTAAATGTGTCAAGCGCTTGGGCGTTACATCATTGAATTAGCCAGAATAATATTTTATTCTAGCCATTAAAAGGAATTATCACTCAAGCACTAAACGCTCGTAGTGTTATCATGCGTTTACACGTGTCAAACATTTTCTTTGACAAACCGCATCTCTCCTGAATGCAACTTTGATGCGTTCAGATTTCTGCCCCTAAACCCTCCTGCTTCTGAGCTCCTCAAAAAAAATTTAAATACCTGTGTAACAGGCGTTTAGGAGCTCAAGTGTGCATGAGGCCTTATAGCTCAGTTTTTACAAGTCCATGGTGGTGGTTTAATAGGATAAACTATACTAGTTTTTCAATTATTGTTTGGATTATTATAGAACATTTTTTATTACTTAAAGTGGTAGTAAGCTGTAAGCAGCCGGTGATGTCACTGGCGCATGTGCTCTGAAGGAATGGCATACCTGTGTTGTTTCTTCAGAGCTGTGCGCCGTGACGGAGACTCCCGCGAACATGCACAGGAGTGATATCACTGCGGTTCGGCCATAGAGAGGGCCGCAGCCCACAAACCTGGAAGGAAGACCGGGTGTAGATGGAAGCCTCTGCAGCGGTGACACTGCGCTGCTGAAGAGCTTCGTTTCAAACGTGCCTTTATCTTGCAGAGTTTCTTTTTTTTTTTTTTTTAAAGCCTTTACTACCGCTTTAATAAAAACATTTGTATTTTTGATAATACAGTGGGAACATCTCGCTTTCTTGTTATATTATTTTCATAAAGAGACCAGCAATGGCAGCCTACATATTACTTGAAGTAAAGACACTCAATTGAGCAGTGGTCTGCTGCATACCAGTTATACTTAAAATAAAAAGGCTAAAGTCCTGAACAGGTAGGCCATGTTCTCTTTAAGAGTTTAAAAAAAAAAAAAGGAATGATCCCTCCATTGCTACAACTTAAACTGACTTGTCTACCTTTATGATTATTATTATTTCAGGTACTTATATAATGCCGTCAATTTACGCAGTGCTTTACATATATATTACATTCACATCAGTCCCTAACCCTCAAGGGGCGTACACTCTAAGGTCCCTAAGTCACATTCATACATATACATACTAGGGACAATTTAGACAGGAGCCAAATAACCTACCAGCATGTCTTTGGAGTGTGGGAGGAAACCCACGCAGGCACAGGGAAAACATGCAAACTCCCGGCAGGTGGTGTCGTGGCTGGGATTTGAACCAACGACCCTAGTACTGCCAGGCGGAAGTGCTAACCATTTAGCCACTGTGCTGCACTACCTTTATTTAGCAAACTATATTATGTAAAGTAGCGGTGCACCAAAATGAAAATTCTGGTGCCAAAACTGAAAATTCAAAATGCACTTGGCCGAAAACCGAAATGCACAGTTTTTAAAAATGCACATATATTTTTTGGAAAAAAAATACACTGATTAAAAAAAACAATATATACCCCAATTTTTTTGTAAAATATGAAAGAGGATGTTACGGCGAGTAAATAGATACCCAACATGTCACGCTTTAAAATTGCCCATGCTTGTGGAATGGTGTGAAACTGCGGTACTTAAAAACGGGTAATGCTTTAAAAACAGGTTAGCAGTGTAAAGTTACAGAGGAGGTCTAGTTGGAAAATTATTGCTCTTGCTTTGAACACCGTTGGTTTGAACACCATTTACATATGTGGGCATGGCCTACGTATGCGTTCACCACTACGTGCGAGCACGGGGGGATGGGGCACGTTAAACTTTTTTTTTTATTTATTTAATGTTTCGGGGGGTTTTTTGCACTGTCCCTTTAAAAAAAATTTAATCACATTTATTCTTATTAGAAGAAATGCATGCATCCCTTGTGATAGAAATCAGTGACAGGTCCTCTTTATGGAGAGATATGGGGTCAATAAGACCCCACATCTCTCCTCTGCAATGTAAGGCATTGGATCAAAAAAAAAAAAGCATTGGTCTAGTGCTTTAAAAAAAAAAAAAAAATGGCCGGAATGGGAAGTGACATCACTCCGGTCCTCCAAGGGCACAGAGATGAGTGGCGGCCATCTTTCCTTCACTCATCTCTATGTCCAGTGCCGGGATCGATGGTTTCTCAGGTAAGGCTGAGAACTGTTGAGCGGCGGCGGCGGAGGGCGAAATTTCGGTGCATCCCTAAATTAAAGTGTAGCACTTTTGCAGAAAAAAACTCTCAAGACTGTTCATCTACTCGGTCCTGATAATCTTTTTCTTTGGATTTTTAACACCTTCCCCTTTCCACTCACACCCTTAATAATGCCCAGGTCCAGAAACAGGCACCTACAGCACTATGGAATGCAATCACAGGCTTACCTATGTTTCCATTACCACAAAGTTATTTGCACGGAAAATGCAGAGGTATAGAAATTACAGATATGCTACAGTACTTTATAGTGCCTGTGAACTTTCTGTGTTTGGGGCAATATGTCCCTGTAAGCATTTGGCCCTGTACACCAGTACCACTTGGATGTGGCTACAGCCAAAGCATATAACAGTCTCTTGTTGATTTTGACAGGCAGCTGGCAGTGGACTGTACACACCAGCTGTATGGTATCAGGCCTAAAATGTTTGTAACTACAGATTCAATGTGTTATAAAGATGAACCTGTTAAAACACTCAGAAAGTCAATGGCTGCAGAAAAAAAAAAATATACATAGAAGTGTTTTCCCTTCCACATTCCCATCCCTTATTGTTGCTGCTGCTAAGTCTGCCAGCATTCCATGAACAAAGTGCACTGCACACCCCGGACTGCCTGCAACTAAGCAACCCATAATACCAAACAATGCAAACGGCAGCATTCAAGTATCTTCAAATAAATTCCATTGGAATTAGGCTATAAACAACAGCTAACTACCAGCTATGTAACCATTATTAAAATAATATACATTTACATCATGTGTCTTCTTTCCATATGCAATTTCTCTGAAATTGTATTCTAATCAATAACATATAAAATATTCCTAAAGTATGTGTTATCATATACGTCAGGTTTCATCCACATGGCCGCACAGCATGCAGAGCCTGCATACCAACAGTCCCGGGCCCCGATGGTGTACAGCCATCCACTGAGACGCATTAGAAGAGGTGGCAGTATATGATCGTGTGTCAAGTATTGGGAAAACACCTGTACCCACACTGACATGTGCTTCAAATGCAGATCGTGTGCATTTGGAGCCTAGATCAGTTTGCATGATTTACATAGCTCCTGACGTACAACCATATACAGCCGACTCTTCAAATACATCTCAATAGCCGGATGTACAAAGTAGGTCCCAGAAATGTCAGTATGTAGGCTCTGCACACTGTGTGGCTGCGTACATGAAGCCTTAGGCACTGGGGATGAGTGTCAGACTCACAAAATCAGCAAACTGCATATTTTTGGTCTTACCTGGTCAGATCATTGCAGTTACATCTATTGCATGTTTCTACACAAATCAGAACGATCTGCTTTTAAATATTCAAGTAAACCAAAAATCTGCAAAGTGCTCTAATGCTGGGCACCAAACACCATCAGATTGCATCCTGGACAACGTATATAACTCCATATCCCCAAGTGTTATTTGAAATCACAAGTAGAGATTGCACAAGGATACTCAAATTACCTTTATTTGTTGCCTTCGTAACATTGCCAGCTCTCTCATATCTCGGAATGGCTGTAAAAGATATTGATAAAGTTCTGTAGTGGCTTCTACAACAGCATTGTAAGCATCATCTTCCATCTGATACAACTGCAGTAGGTCAACCATGTTTTCTGTCACTTTGTGCTTTTCCAGCAGCTGCAAAAAAGAAAAAAAACACACAAAAGACTTAGATGGCTGTATAATTACGAGCTGAAAAACACCCAATAACTGAATTCACTAAAGTACAACACTAAAGTGTTCCTTTGCATAAAAGTCCATCATTAGACATCATCCATTACTCAGCCGAACCCCCGAACTCATGCCCTAAACTTACTGCAGTGGGCTGCGGGTTGGGATATTCCCGGCTCTATTTAAGTGAGCTGTGGAGTGGGAACCCCAAAACTCATTGGAGTAAAATAAGAGCGCGAGTTTGGAGTTCAGCTACGGAGGAGTTTGGAGGAAACTCACCCAAACTCATCTTTATTGGTCATGTATGTACATTTATATGTACAGATGCAGTTATTCAACATAAGAAATAATATTTTTCAGAAATTGATTGCACTAAATGCATGGTTCAATTAAGAAAATTAAAAAAAAAAAAAAAGTGATTGTTCTCATCATTTGATAATTCAATTTACAATCAATAATTTTTCACCATGTGTATGGCCAGCATAAGGAAGACAATGGGGTTGATTTACTAAAACTAGAGAGTGCAAAATCTGGTGCATCTGTCCATGGTAGCCAATCAGCGTCTAACTTCAAGCTGAGCTGAGAAAAAAAAAAATCTGGAAGCTGATTGGTTTCTATGCAGAGCTGCACCAGATTTTGCACCATGCAGTTTAATTAAATACCCCCCATGTGTACATACACTGTGTGCACAATTATTACACAAGTGAGTATTTTGAGCAACTCATACTTTTTATGTATATTGCCCAATTCCAAGCTGTATAAACCTGAATTCTAATTAGATTTAAGCATATCAGGTAATTTTTATTTGTGTAATGAGGGAGGGTGTGGCCTATTGAGATCAACACCCTATATCAATGTGTGCATAATTATCGGACAGCTTCTCTTCCTCAGGCAAAATGGACCAAAAAGAGATTTAGCGGACTCTGAAAAGTCAAACATTGTAAAACAGAGGGATGCAGCACGCTTGCTAAAATATTGGGACGTGATCACAAAACTATGAAACGTTTTGTCACAAGAAACGTGTTGCGAAAAAAAGACGCAAATTACCTGCCAAACATTTGAGAAGAATCAAACGTGAAGCTACCAGGAACCCATTCTCCTCCAGTTTCATTATCTTGCCATTATATTCCAGAACTGCAGCCTACCTGGAGTGCCCAGAAGTACAAGGTGTTCAGTGCTCAGAGACATTGCCAAGATCAGGGAGGCTGAAACCCGACCACCACTGAACAAGGCACACAAGTGGAAACGTCAAGACTGGGCCAAGAAATATCTGAAAAAAGATTTTTCTAAGGTCTTATGGACTGATGAGATGCGCGTGATTCTTGATGGACCAGATGGATGGGTCCATGGCTGGATCAGTAACAAGCACAGAGCTCTACTTCGATTCAGGTGCCAGCAAGATGGAGGTGGGGTACGGGTATGGGCTGGTAATATTAAAGATGAGCTAGTTTGTCCTTTTTGGGTTGAAGATGGACTCAAAATCAACTCCCAAACCTACTTCCAGTTTTTAGAAGGGTGGATATGTTGGTCACTGTTTTTTTTTTTTTTTTTTTTTTAAATGCCAGAAAAGTTTATTTATAAATTTTGAGTTGTTTGCTTATTATTCTCACTTTAACAAATGAAAATAAACAAGTCAGATGGAAAAAAAAATAATTTTGTTGCATAATGACTCTGCACACATAGATATTCTCCTAAGAAAGCCAAAACCTCTTTTTTTTACTTTCTTAAACAGTCAGGTTTGAAGTTTATTAACATTTTGGACTGACCGAGAACTGTAGTTGTTCAATAATGAAATTAATCCTCAAAAACACAACTTGCCTAATTGTGCACACAGTGTGTGTCTGTTGATAGCCTTAGAGCAGAACTCCAGAATGCAGACCCCCACCACCTCCACTGTGCAGCTTTATCCCCTTATCCTTACATTTATCTAAGGATTTCTACATGGAAGAAAAAAGGGTCACATGACAATCTTATTATTTGCCATTTTTGTTCACACTGTCAGCACATTAGGGCAGCAACAGTGTCTGACATTCCCCAGACATCATGTAGACCAGTGGTCACTAAATGGCGGACCGCGGTCCAGGCTCCCTGCCCGGCCACCGACGCCATCCCCACAGCGGGCAGGGTACAAGGAGCTGCAGATCAGGACCGAGGGACGAGAGCTGCCCAAGTAATGTCAACAAGAGGGCGACCACCCGGCCCGCCAACATGAAGACTCCCACCCCCCCTTGAGCTGCAGAGAGTGGAAATCCCCACACACCAACAAGCCAGGCAATCACCAGCTCCCGCCCCCTAGTCCCGATCTGCAGCCACCCACACCCCTCCAACCGCGAGGACGACACCTGGGTGGGCGAGGAGCTGCAGATTGAGAACGAGGGGAAGGAACCGGCGACTGTACAGGGGAAGACTTGCATTAAAAGGGACTCTGTGTTGTGTTAAAGGGCGCTGTGTTGTATAGCATGGTGCACCAGACCTAGAGAGACTGACAGCTGTTTTGTGTTTCTTCCATTTGCAAATGATTGCACCAACTGTTGTCACCTTCTCACCAAGCTGCTTGGCAATAGTTTGGTAGCCCAGTCCAGCCTTGTGTAGGTCTACAATCTTGCCCCTGACATCCTTGGACAGCTCTTTGCCATGGTGAAGTTGGAATCTGATTGTTTGATTGCTCCTGTGGAAAGGTGTCTTTTATACAGGTTACAAAATTGGATTAGCAGCACTTCCTTTAAGAGACTGCTTCTAATCTCAGCTTGTTACCTGCATGAAAGACACCTGGTAGCTAGAAATCCTGCTGAATGATAGGGGATCAAATACTTATTTCCCTCATGAACATGCAAATCAGTGCATAATTTGTTAGAAATGCATTTATGTTGTTATTCTGTCTCTCAGTGTTACAATACACCTAGCATTTGATTTTTAGACTGATCATTTCTTTGTGAGTGGGAAAAATTCTAAATCAACAGGGGATCAAATACTTATTTCCTTCACTGTATGTACTACCATGTAATTTGAAGTTCATTACTATGTTTGATGTGACTTTCATAGTAAATAATACCTTCAAGGCCCCGGTGAAAAAAACTCAGAAGGACCCTTGACCCGCCCACCTTTTCTCTCCGAGTCCTAGGCCCTTCCCATTGATCATGGGTCCCTTTATTATGGTCCCACAGTGGGACCCTTTCACATGTTTTGCAGCAGCCCCACCTTCCTACCGTTTTGGGTAGGGTTGCTACCTTTTCTTCAATCCGCACTGGGGGACTCTGCAGACTCTGTTGTAAGGGAGAACTCTGGGGACTCTTATTTAAGGGAGAACACAGATGTAAGAAGCAATGCTGCAGACTCTGGTGTAAAGGGGATCTGTGATATAAGTGGATCTCTGGTAACCAGAGCCCCCACTTACATCAGAGTTCCCAGCAATCTCCTAACATCAAAGTCCGCAGAGCGCCCCTTACATCAGAGAACTGTCAATGCTGGCTCTGGGCTGTGTGAGAAAGACTGCCTCAGATCAGTCCTGCAGCCGCTGGGGAGCAAAGCTCTTGGCCTCCACCCCCCAGTGGCGGAACATCAGGGCCCTTTGTGACCCTGATAGTTCTGCCACGGAGTTTCTCCTTCCTTGTTCCCTGTGCCAGCCCATTGATGACACCTGTGCCTGGTCTCACACATACACAATATATAAACAGATGTATGAATTAACATCTCTTGGGATTCCATTGATGAAAGTATAGCTCTTAATCTGCCTCCTTGCCCATATGACACTAGACATCATCCAGAATGCCTTTGCAAGGAGATATCCTACAATATCACAGGATCTCGTAGCACATGCCCCACTGATTATTATTGTTGAGGGAAGGGGGGAGGTCCATTTTAACTCTTAGATAATGGGATTAATTTACAAAAGAAGTACAGAATGTATTCACTTTGCTCAGTGAATTTGCACTTATCTTAGTGAATAGGGTGAAACGAAGTAAAAATTTACTTTGCAATATATACCCAATCACTCATAGTCAAAAATAAAGGCTCAAGCCAAGTAAAAAAAAAATCACTATGAACATGTTTTAATTCTTTATTTAATCAACCCAAGTGTGACAAAGTGATGTATTAATCTCTGTTGAATAATTACACATGAAAAAAACTGAAAGAGCAGCAATTACGTCTATGAAGTCACTTCATTAATGCAGGGAAATGCAGCTGTAATAAATGTGCCATTGATATGAACTTAGAGCCATGCTAACTAGTCAACTGTAGATGCAAATACAGAACAATTCCAGTACATTCAGTGCAGCAAGCTGAAATCGATGACAGTAGACTCTCTGTTCATATCTTAGCACGAACTATAGGAAAAACAAATGTCAGTGGAAATCATGCAGTAACAAAAATTTGGCAATGAGAAGAAGAGCTTCAACAATTATACAACTAACTCTAGACTCTATCATGTTCCTGACATGCTTGTAAAACAGCCAGTCTACTTAATGAACTTTGGAACTTACCATGCAAACGAACAGCTATAAATATTGTAATTTATTAAACAGATCAGAAAGAAGAGAACCAGTGATGGCTTTTTCTATGGAATTTCTGTTAGATAAACCCATCAAAATAAAGTGTGCTGGAAGGAGGAAATGCAAGTGTAAAGTCCAGCTGTCATAAACGTTCACACTGCACAGGAATCAATAGAGTACATTAGTATTACCAAGCATACTGATCTGCTATTGTTATCAATGGGCAACCCATGCGAAACTCTGCACTGGCTCCTAGAAGGATAAAGAAGCTACAAAGCCCCGCAAAGGCCAAAGCAGCGGGAAGATGCCAAGCTCTGACCGGAGGTCTACAGTATAAATGTGATGAGCAGTAAATTTCACTACAACTGCATGTTAGGCTCTTTATACAGTAGACTGCATGGGTCGTGCAGGTTTACATTTCATAGGACATGCTTAACCACTTGACCTCCAGAGGATCTACCCCCCTTAATGACCAGGCCTCTTTTTGCTACTCGGCGCTGCACTAATTCAACTGATAATTGCGCGGTCATGCAATGCTGCACCCAAACGAAATTTACGTCCTTTTTTTCACACAAATAGAGCTTTCTTTCGGTGGTATTTCATCACCTGTGTGCTTTTTATTTTTCACGCTATAAACAAAAAAAAGGCAAAAAAATTTTGAAGAAAAAATATATTTTTTACTTTCAGCTATAAAAAATATATAGTAAACTCAAAGTTGGTTATAAATTTAGGCCAAAATGTATTCTGCTACATGTTTTTGGTAAAAAAAATCCCAATAAGTGTATATTGATTGCTTTGTGTGAAAGTTATAGCGTCTACAAACTATGGTATAGATACTGTAATTTACGGCATTTTTTTGCTATACAGCGCTGCGCTAGTTTAACGGACAATTGCGCGGTCATGCAATATGGTACATAAATGAAATTTACATTCTTTTTTTTTCCCACAAATTGAGCTTTCTTTCGGTGGTATTTGATCGCCTGTGCGGTTTTTATTTTTTGCGCTATAAAAAAAAAAATAGGCTGACAATTTTGAGGAAAAAAAACAACATTTTGTACTTTTTTGCTATAAAACATGTCCAGTAAAAAAAAATTTAAAAATCAAATTTAGTCATAATTTTCTGCCAAAATGCATTCTGCGACATGTCTTTGCTAAAAAAAAAACCAATACGTGTAAATTAATTGGTTTTCGTGAAAGTTTTAGCATTTACAAATGGCGGGAAAGATACTGGGATTTTTAGTTTTTTTTATACTAATAATGGCGGCGATCAGCGACTTATGGCGGCGATCAGTGACTTATGGCGGGACTGCAGCGGACATTCTGACATTGGGGGGTACTGACTTGGGGTTACTGACATCCCCAATGACACCAATACAGTGATCAGTGCAAAAAAAACAAAACACTGACACTGTACTAATGGCACTGGGGAGGAAGGGGTTAAGTTTATTATTCAGGGAAAGGGTTAACTGTGTGAGGGGAGTGTTTTACTAGGGGGCGGGGGTGTGTACTGCAGGGAACACCGCTGATCAGGAGAGAGAAACTCTTCTGTCCCGATCAGCGTGTCCTGAAGCTGTCAGGGAACTGACAGAAAGCACAGCTACTGCAGCTGTGCTCTCTGTCAGCGATTGCCGCCGATCGCTGGGACATAGCCGGTAACGACCGGCTGTGACCCGGCGACTGACATCTGCGGCTGTGATCGGCGGGACAGGTAGGGCGGCGGCACGCCTCACGTGCACCCCCTACCTGTTTTAAAAACACACGTTTTAAAACGTGCTTTTGCCCAGCCGTGCTGCCCTGCCGCCGTATTTCTACAGTGGCTGGGTGGCATGTGGTTAACCATATGTTCAGACACAAAAATAATTATACAGTAACTGCCTTATATAATATTTGACACAACTGCCTTCCATCTGTTCTCCACTGCATTTTACTTTTGGAGAAAACCATGAATGGCAGACAGACATTTGACCCTTTCAAGCATAACTGCAAGAAAGAAGAGCGTTTGTAATTAAGATAGTAACCAAAGCAAAACTGCCGCTGTAATAGTGCCAGTAAACCCAAAAATGAATCCTCCTCCATCTCCCACAGACTTCCTATGTGAATGGCCAAGGTTTTGTTAAAAATAGTGGCACATCAAAATGAAAATTCTGGTACTGAAGCCGAAAACAAAAATTCAAAATGAACTTGGCCAAAAAAAAAAAAAAAAAACGAAATGCGCAGTTTTTAAAAATGAATATATATTTTTTGGAAAAAATACACTGATTGAAAAAACAAAACAAAAAAAAAAAACATATATATACCCCAATTTTTTTGTAAAATATGAAAGAGGATGTTACGGCGAGTAAATAGATACCCAACATGTCACGCTTTAAAATTGTGCACGCTCGTGGAATGGTGTGAAACTGCGGTACTTAAAAATCTCCATGGGTGATGCTTTAAAAATGTCTACAGGTTAGCATTGTAAAGTTAGAGGAGGTCTAGTGCGAGAATTATTGCTCTTGCTCAGACGTTCATGGCGATACATCACGTGTGTGGTTTGAACACCATTTACATATGTGGGCATGGCCTACATATGCGTTCACCACTAAGTGCGAGCACGGGGGCACTTTAAACTTTGTTTTTTTTTTATTTATTTAATGTTTTTGTTTTTTTGTACTGTCCCTTTAAAAAAAATTTGAATCACTTTTATTCCTATCACAAGGAATGCATAAATCCCTTGCAATAGAAATAATTAGTGGCAGGTCCTCTTTATGGAGAGATCAATCAGACCCCACATCTCTCCTCTACAATGTAAAGCATTAGATTAAAAAAAAAAAAAAAAAGCATTGATGTAGTGACATCGCTCCGGTCCTCCAAGGGCATAGAGATGAGTAGCGGCCATCTTTCTTTCACTCATCTCTATGCCCAGCGTCGGGATCGATGGTTTATCAGGTAAGGCTGAGAGCTACCGGGCAGCAGCGGCAGGATTTTTTTGGCACCTGTATCGGTGCTTTTTTTTTTCATTTCAGCCAACGGTCGAAAGGGGGGTTTTCGGCCGAAACATTTCGGTCACCAAAATTTCGGTGCTTCCCTAATAAATTATTACATACTAAGTACCTGGTGATCCTGCCATTTCATAGTGCCTTCTTCTCCAGAGTAGTAACACTATGTTGGCTGATCCTCAGTCTTCCGTGCCGCCCCTCTGATTTTACACATTCTATTTTCAGTAGTGGTGCACCGAAATAAAAATTCCGGTGCTGAAAATTCAGAATGCATGTGGCTGAAAACCAAAATGTCTGCATACAGGGTGGGGATTTTTTTTTTTTTTCACTTTAATGTGTTTTTTTTTTTTTTACTTATGATTTTATTGAGATCATATAGGGGACCAATAGTCCCCTATGTGATAGTATATGAGTGACAGGTCCTGTTTGTAGGGGGCGGGGGGGGTGTGGTGTGTGCAAAGAGGAGGCAGGAGAGGAGCAGTGTATACAGTAAGAGAGCAGGAGAGTTAGCATATGCACCAGCCTCTCTCAACCTTTTTGCCCCAGAGAAAGCTTTAAAATAATGTACAGGTCTTGGGAAACTCCCACTAAACCATTTTATTGGAGGTCAGTGGATAAAATGCCCTTTACATTGGTGATCAGTGGGAAGAAAGTTCCCCACCCAGATTTTAAATCAAGTGCAGCAAATTGAAAAAAAAATAAGCAAATAGGAGTCTATTGCCTGTAGTTACCTATCATTTGAAGGATGAAACTAATGAGTATCAGCCCAATTTCTGATCCGATATTACTTCTCAAATTTCTGAGAAAAACAAGCATAGACCATGTGTTATCAGACTCTCCCATCCTATTGGGAACCTGGGCAGTGGGGTTAATAACATGGCTGAAATCCCTTTTACGAACAGGTTTGTTCAGTTTTTACTAGTACTGGAAATGACAAATGCAGCCAACATGCGGAATGATTTAAAGCCTATTCTACTATGGTCAATGCAAGGAACTTTCCTGGTCACGGTGATAAGGTACCAACATATGTTTGGTGCTCTAGCAATCAGAAAGTGCTAAATTAGTTTGAGCACCAGAAAAAGTTCACCAATTGTTAGAATGCTCAGTCAAAGCATGAGAACTGTCAATTGTCCTTCCTTTACTACCTGGCGAGTCCCTGACCTGGAACAAAGGAAAGAAAATCATGTCTCGGGACACGTCATATATACACACATACTTGTTCCAGGTCACGTACTCGCCAAAGAGTAAAGAATAAAGATGCAGGTCAGAGTGATCGATAGATCCAGAGGCATTTGAATTTTATGCAAATCCTGTATATTTCTAGAACAGTTGAATTTACCCTGCCCCCTATATGTGGAGCCTTACTTTATTAAAGCACTTGTAAAGGTATTAGGTAACATGTCATACTTACAGACCAGCCCTGAACATCTTCTTCTTGGGTCCCCCGCCAGTGCTCTCTGTTCCTACTCCTGTGTACTGCAATTGCAAGCCACTTGCTACGGGGGCACACCTGAGTGCTCAATCCCATACCGGGCTGTATGCATCTATTGAAACACATATCGCCACTCAACTCCACCCCCTGCTCACAGCATTTGATTGACAGCAGTGGCTCCGACTGCTGTCTCTGTGAGAACAGAGAGAGCAGGAAGCCGCAGCAGACAGCACAACGCTACATCGAGATCGGTCTCAGGCAACTATACAGGGAGGTAAGGGGCTCCACAAATACTGAGAAATTTTTTACCTTAACTTCCCAACCGCACTATAGCCGAAAGACAGCTACAGCAAGGTTGTCTAGTTCTACGGACACAGCTGATCACGGGAAACGGTAAAAGGCCAAACACAGCTGCCTTTTACCACGTGATCAGCTGTGTCCAATGACACAGCAGATCACCGGGTAAATACAGTTGCCGGTTATCACAGCATGAAGAAAATACTGCCGAGAACCGGCAATTGTCAAGCAAAGGGATCGGCACTGATCGTTGCCCACCAGTGCCGCCCACCTGTGCCCAGTGCTGGCCACTTGTGCCACCCACCTGTGCCTAGCAGTGCCACCCATCAGTGCTGCTCAACAGTGCTGCCCGTCAGTGCTGAGCAGTGCCATCAGTGCAACCCATTAGTGCCACCTATCAGTGCAGAATCATCAGTGCCAGCTCATCAGTGCCGCCTATCAATGCCTCCTATCCGTGCCACCTCATCAGTGCCCATCAGTGCTGCCTATCCATGCCACCTCATCAGTGCCCATCAGTGCTGCCTATCCATGCCACCCCATCAGTGCTGTCTATCAGTGCAGCCTCATCAACGCACATCAGTGAAGGAGAAAAAATTACCCGTTTGCAAAGTTTTATAATAGAAACAAAAGAAACTTTTTTTTCCAATTTTTTGCTCTTTTTTTGTTTATAGCGCAAAAAATAAAACACCCAGTGGTGATTAAATACTCTATTTATGTGAAAAAAAAAGATAAAAATTTCATATGGGTACAGTGTTGCATGACCACACAATTGTCAAAGTGCGACCGCACTGAAAACTCGATATTGCCCTGGGCAGGAAGGGGGTATAAGTGCCCAGTAGACAAGTGGTTAATGCAAGGAACACATTAAAGTAAAAAATATCCACGCTTTAGAACTGCTTTAAGTTAGGAAGCCTCACTGGCCTACAGAGAGCAAAGGGAGGTACAGGGGAGGAGCCAAGCTAAAAATTACAGTAAAAGCGCTGATTTTCACATTATCCACTTCCTGCCGACCTGGCGCATATATAAGGCCTCTCTACAGGTGGGCTTTAATGCCAAGCGGCCACATACAGTTAGGTGCATATATATTTGGCCACACAGGAACTATTTTCATACTTTTAGCTCTGTATGCCACCAGAATAAATTAAAATGAAACAATCCAAATTAATTTGAAGTGCAGACTTTCAGCTTTCATTCAAGGGGTTGAACATAAAAATCAAGTACAAATTTCAGGAACTGCAACCATTTTTATACATTCCCTCCATTTTCAGGGGCTCAAATGTAATTGGACAAATGAATATAATCATAAATAAACTGTTCATTTTTATTTTTTTGTTGAGAATCTTTTACTGGCAATGACTACCTGAAGTCTGGAACCCATGGACACTACCAAAAAGGGTTTCCTCCTTTCAGATGCTTTGCCAGACTCTAACTGCAGCTGTCTACAGTTGTTCTTTGTTTGTGGGTCTTTCTGCTTTTAGTTTTGCCTTCAGCAAGTGAAATGCATGCTCAATTGGGTTGAGATCAGGTGATTGACTCGGCCATTGCAGAATATTCCACTTCTTTTCCTTTAAAAGCTCCTGGGTTGCTTTTTCAGTGTGTTTTGTATCATTGTCCACCTGTACTGTGAAGCGCCGTCCAATCAACTTTGCTGCATTTGGCTGAATCTGGGCTGACAGTATATTGCTAATCACTGGAGAATTCATCCGACTGCTTCTGTCACATCATCAATAAATACCAATGACCCAGTGCCACTGGAAGCCATGCATGCCCATGCCATCACACTTCCTCCACCATGTTTTACAGATGACGTTGTGTGCTTTGGATCATGAGCTGTTCCAAGCCTTCTCCACACTTTTTTCTTGCTGTCATTCTGGTACAGATTAATCTTAGTTTCATCCTTCCAAAGAATGCTTTTCCAGAACTGGTCTGGCTCTTTCAGATGTTTTTTGGCAAAATCTAATCTGGCTTTTCTGTTCTTCAGGCTTATGATTGGATTGCACCCTGTGGTGAGCCCTATGTATTTGCTCTCGTGAAGTATTCTCTTGGTTGTAGACTTTGACAACCAAGAGAATGCCCTTCACTTGTCTGGATGTTGTGAATTACCATAGCGGAGATTCTGCGATCATCCACCACTGTTGTCTTCCGTGGACGTCCATGCCTTTTTATGTTGCTGAGCTCACCAGTGCGTTCTTCTTTCCTCAGAATGTGCCAAGCTGTTGATTTGGCCACTCCTAATGTTGCTGCTATCTCTCTGATGGATTTGTTTTGTTTTTGAAGCCTTACAATGGCCTGTTTCACTTGCAGGGACAGCTCCTTTGAACAGAAGATATGTTCACAGCAATAGATTCCAAATGCAAACACCACACTTAGAATCAACTCCAGACCTTTTACCTGCTTAACTGATGAAGAAATAACAAAGGGGTAGCCCACCCATTGCCATGAAACAGCTTTTGATGCAATTGTCCAATTACTTTTGGTCACTTGAAAAGGGGGGATGGCTACTCTTAAGAGCTGTAATTCCTAAACCTTTCCTCCAATTTGGATGTACATACCCTCAAATTAAACCTGAGAGTGTGCACATTCTGCCCATATCCATTATATAACTATAGCTTGAATATGTTTTGGTAAATACCTAAAAAAAACGAAAATTGTGCCTGTGTCCAAATATATATATATGGACCTAACTGTATATGCGTCCCTAAGTGAACGCTTTACTATGCTGAGAAAGTGTTTCCTGAGAACTCCCAGCACAGTAATGAGAAGGTACTGGAAAACTCCCAATGCATATTTGTGATCGGGAATTTTCTGATCACGTGATCACTGTGACTGCCTGTTGCCACCTCCCGGCATTTAGATCCTATTAAAGGGTCAGGGGTTAGTGGTAGGAAGAGGTTAAAGCTTGACTCCGGGCAGAAATGAAATTTAAATGCTGCATTGCACATCAAGTCTAGATTTCAGACATCTCTTCCTAATGCGGGGTACACAGAAAAGAAACGAGTTTAGTACAGCAATCTCCCCCAGCATTTCCAGCATGGCCGTTCAACAGAAGTTGGATGTTCGGCTGGCTTCTATTGGAAAAGCTGCTGTACACACGTCAGGATGGTTTCTGTTGAACCAGCTGATATTCGGCCCACGTGTACCAGCCTTTAGCCATCCTGCAGTGCAATGGATCAAAGTCAATTTCCTGTATGAACAAACCTAAAATCCTGCCCTGGGTACCAGACATTTTTCCTTGCTGATTATCTTCTTAGGCCCTGGTTTCCCCCCCCCCCCCCCTTATGACCTCTCAGCAATAAGTACATCAAGCAGGCAGTGATTTGGACACCCAAAAAGGACCCCAAAGTATTGAGGAAGGCAGGATCATCATGTGACAGTGACTTCCTGGAGTTGGGCTTTAAGCTGACTACATCCCTTATCGATCTATTGATTACAAGCAGTTTTCACTAAAGGAACCTCAGTAGGGAAGAAAAGAGCTATGAAAAATTTATTTTTTTACCTTAATGCAGGGAATACATTAAAGTGGTTGTAAACCCTTATATATACCCAGTGAAGTGACTAACCTCAGGTAATACACATAAGTTGTACTTTTTTATCTGCGGTCTTCTCTTCTCTACACCTGTTCAAAGTCCAGAATTTATAAAGCTTGTCTGAGCTGACACAAAATAGGGTGTGGAGAGCTGAAATTACACTCCGCAGAGCTCCATGAGGAGAGCACTGGAGCTGATTGGAGGAAAGGGACACACCTCCCTTCATACAACACACAGGAACAGAGCTGAGGCTGTCAATCACAGGTTGTGTGTAGGAGTTCCCTCCCCCTGTCACCATTTTTCACTTTGTGTCAGGAAAACTTGTCAGAAGTGATTCATGCTGATAGAGGAATGAAGTAGACAGAAATGACACTTCAAGCTCTGGGCCGAGACAAGTACATACTATAGAGGAATATGCTTTGTTCTTATTTCATATCTGAGGTTTGCAACCATTTTAAGGTAAAAAATATTTTGCCTTTATAACCACTTTAATTATTAATCTATTAATTTTTTGCATTCATGCCTGCAGAGCACTGCAACTGCAATCAGTGCATCACATGTGCAGTACACGGGCTCCTGCACTGCTTACATCCCAGCTCCAGGTCTGTATGAATACAGTTATGGGGCTGGCGTTGGTAATCATTGTCCATAGAACTGATGGGGTGACCATAGAACACTATAAGGGAGATTTGCTAAAACTGGTGCACTCAGAATCTGGTGCAGCTGTGCATGGTAACCAATCAGCTTCTAACTTCAGCTTGTTCAATTAAAGTGTTACTAAACCCAGGACCCTGCATTCACTATATCTGATCTCCCACAGTACACAGAACATGGAAATGCAATTATTTTAAATGTAAACTGCTAAATACCTTTTCTCATCAGCAGTTAAAGCAATCTTGTGACTTCTATCAGTGCCCAGCCGAGCACTGGTTAAAGCTTGTAGGAGGAGTTTTCACTCTCCCCTGATTGTCCTATGAGACTGCAGGACCCTGACTGGGCCTGTGCTGATCACATGCACTCTCCCAAGAACAAAAAACTATCTAGCAATACAAACCAAAATGAGTATGTACAGCTTGCAAACAAGGCTCTGTTCTATCAGCAGATGGACTGGGGACAGTAAAAGAAGGGTAGGATCAGAGAAGACAGAAAAAACAACCTTTTTACACAATGCGGAGGATTAACCCCTTAGGTTCTACAGTGAGTATAACAAGCATGCATTACTGCATATACAGACTGATTTTACTGTTGTGGGTTTAGTAACACTATAAGTTTTGACAATAAAACCTGGAAGCTGATTGGTTTCTATGCAGAACTGCACCAGAATTGCACTCTCCAGTTTTAGTAAATAACTCCGTGTATGTACCTTCCACTACACATCTCTGAGATCAATGTCCACAGGAGCTCTCTCAAGTGCATCTCTAGTAAAACGTTTCTTTCTTATGGTTTTGTGTATGGTGAGGAAGCGTTAGGCCTGGTTCACACCAATGCGTTTTTAAGTGCTTTTTGCAGAAACGCCCTACAGTCCATTTAACATTGTTTCCTATGGGACGCGTTTACATGATCTATGCCTCTTTTAGCCACTGCATTTTTGGCAAGGGTGGCTTTTTTTAAACGCAAAATGCTGTGTTTTTGGCTCAATGGATTTTAATGGAGACATGTACAAAATGCATGTAGTGCGTTTTTGACACATTTTGATGCATTTTGCATTTTTAATCTGACCAGCATTAGGTTATCCCCCCCCCCCCAAAAAACAACAACCCATAAAGAACGCAAAAAGCATAAAAAAAAAGGCCCACTGCATTTGTGTGAACCTGGCCTTAGAAAACCTGTCAAGTTTTTTTTTGTATTGCTGTGTTGCCACTAGGCACATTTGCCCTCTCTGTTTGATCTTGGTATCGTTCTCACAAGAAAAAAAAAGTGACCGATAAAGGGAAGAATCAGAGAATCCCCAGGATTTACAAAGTTTGTAAGCGGAGGTCTTTTGGCCTAAAAATTTACAGGTTCACCTCCAGAAAGAAGGACGAACCTATAATGCAACACACAGCCTTTGGTCACCTGAGTCACAAGAGCCAATAGTCTGAAGAGATATAGCCCAGCCCCCTCACTATAAAAGGTGTGCTCACAGCAGCCATATTGTCAGCCTTTGTTGGAGATGTTAGAGGAGATATCGTATTATTTTTCAAATATGCCATTGGTGCATGTCCCCCATGTCAGTGTCCAGCTCCCCATGCCTTTGTATAACAGATTTCTTATTAGCGCTACAACCGGCTAGAACTGAATAAGATTCATCCCCCGTGGACTTGAATGGAGATCCCTGCAAAGTTCACAAACTTCAAGCAAGAACTGAACCCAAGCGGATTCACTCATCCCTAGGTAAAACCACCTAACGTTATGGTTGTCACCGGCACAGGAGATGAGATCTTCCACCAGAACTTTGAAGAGAGGACTCCTCCTTTCCTGTTGTCTCCAAGACACTAAGGTCCCGTTGAGACAGGGGAATGAGAGCGGACAGGCTGCTGTGTTCAGATGTCTCTGGACACAGCAGCACTCTGTGTTAAGAACCCATACTATCTGGATGATAGGCTGTAGCCAGTTTGTATGCAACAAAAAAAAGCCATCCCTGGAAGCAAACTGCATACAGGGCCAGTCCTGATCCTTCATCCAAATGATTGCATGTGAACAGCGGCAGTGCCGATCGTTGGGTACAGGTACAAATCTTGGCACAGCTGTTCCGACACTGACCTGAATGAGCCCTAAATGACAGGAAATGTCTCCAACAAAAAAGAGCAAAAACAATCCTGACAAACAAGAGAGTGCCAAGTTTTATTGCCATCTGAGGTGGCCATTTTTTCTGCCATCCCCAAGACTATCTCTATTAGGCATTACCATGGCAAACCCAGGCAACCATCTTTACCAATGACACTGTGGCCCAGCTGCCAGCGTCCTAGCAACCAATCATGCTGTATATCATTGGTAGCTGGGCTGCTGTGTCACTGGTTGCTAGGATTGAGGCAGCTGGACCACACAGCATTATTGGCTGTTGTGGTGTATACACGGCAATGAGAAAACTGTGTGCGGTACAGACACTCCGACCTCAGTGTTCTGCAGACATCCCTCTGGGTCCTATTCCCAGACCGAAAAGTGCCGGAGCCCCTGTGTCCCCACACCCCCTAGTCAGCCTACGAAGGCACAGCAAACCCTCTGGGTCTTATCCCCACAGTAGGGGTTGTTGGAGCCCCCCCCCCCACTGTCATCCAATAAAGACACACTGATCCCTTTGGGTCTAATTTAAACAATGAGAAGTGTCGGGGTCCCTGTGGCCCTTCAAGTCAACTTATAAAGGCACACCAATCATACGGGAGAAAGGTAAACCCCTAGTTGATCACTCTATGAAGGCACCGTGATCCCTCTGGTTCTTTTCCCCACAGTGGAGGAAGTTGGGGCCCCTGTGCCGCCCCCCCCACTCATTCAATAAAGGCACATTATTTCCTCTTATTACCGCAGTGGGGAGTGTCGACTTCCCCCCGCAGCCAGCCTACAAAGGTATAGCGATCCCTCTGGATCTGTTCCCAACCAGTGGGGCCCCCAGTCAGTTTATAAAGGGACAGCAATTCCTCTGGGTCTTAGTTCCACAGTGGGGAGTGTTAGGGGCCCCTGTGCGCCCCCCCCCCAGTCATTGTAGAAGCCCAGCAACCTCTTTGGGCTCCCCCCAATCAGTCATCCCATAAAGAGCCGGTGATCCCTCTGCAGGTGGTGTTGGGGCCCCTGTGCCTACCCCCCAGTCAATCATCCTAAGGCACAGCAACCTCTGGGAGGGGATATTGGAGGCCCCTGTGGCCCTACAGATGGTCATTGTATAAAGGCCCAGCAATCCCTCTGTCGCCCCTCCCAGTCAGCCTATAATGGCCCAGTGATCACTCTGCAGGTGGTGTTGGGGCCTCTACACTGTGGACTGCTGGGGCCTGCCCAGGCTATAAAGGCCCAGCAACCACCCAGGGCCCCCTCAGTCACCCTATAAATGCCAACAACCACCCTGGACCCCCCCAGTCATCGTATAAAGGCCAGCAATCCTCCTGGGGCCCCCCCGACATCCTATAAAGGGACAACAATTCCTCTCCTTTGGATCTTGTTTCCACAGTGGGGAGTGTTGGGGCCCCTGTGCCGCCCCCCCCAGCCATTATATAAGCCCAGCAGTCCCTTTGGGCTCCCCCCAATCAGTCATCCCATAAAGGGACGGTGATCCCTATGCCCCCCCCAGTGAATAATCACAGCAACCTCTGGGAGGGGATATTCGAGGCCTCTGTGGCCCTACAGATGGTCATTGTATAAAGGCCCAGCAATCCATTTGGAGCCCTTGTGGCCCCCCCAGTCAGCCTATAACGGCCCAGTGATCACTCTGTAGGTGGTGTTGGGGCCTCTACACTGTGGACTGCTGGGGCCTGCCCACTATCCCCAGTCAGTAATCCAATAAAGGCCCAGCAATCCCTCTGGGGCCATCCAGTCAGGCTATAAAGGCCCAGTAACCCCCTGGGGCCCCACAGTAATCCTATAAAGGCCAGCAATCCCCATAGGACCCCCAGTCCTCCCATAAAGGCCCAGCAATCCCCCTGGGGCCCCTCAGTCATCCTATAAATGCCAAAAATCACCCTGGACCCCCCCCCCCAGTCATCCTATAAAGATCTGTAATCCCCCTGGGGCCCTCAGTCATCCTATAAAGGCCCAGTAATCCCCCTGGGACCCTCAGTCATCCTATAAAGGCCCAGTAATCCCCCTGGGCCCCTCAGTCATCCAATAAAGGCCAGCAACCACCCTGGGGCCCCTCAGTCACCCAATAAAGACCAGCAACCACCCTGGGGCCCCTCAGTCACCCAATAAAGGCCAGCAACCACCCTGGGGCCCCTCAGTCATCCTATAAATGCCAACAATCACCCTGCCCCCCACCCCAGTCATCCTATAAAGATCAGTAATCCCCGAGGCCCACCAGTCATCCTATAAAGGCAAGCAATCCCCCCCGGGCCCCCCAGTAATCCTATAAAGGCCAGCAATCCCCCCAGGGCTCCCCAGTCATCCCATAAAGGCCAGCAATCTCCCCAGGGCTCCCCAGTCATCCCATAAAGGCCAGCAATCCCCCCCAGGGCTCCCCAGTCATCCCATAAAAGCCAGCAACCACCCTGGGGCCCCCCAGTCATCCAATAAAGGCCAGCAACCACCCTGGGGCCCCCCAGTCATCCAATAAAGGCCAGCAACAACCCCGGGGCCCCCCAGTCATCCAATAAAGGCCAGCAACAACCCCGGTGCCCCCCACTCATCCCATAAAGGCCAGCAACAACCTCGGGGCCCCCCACTCATCCCATAAAGGCCAGAAACCCCCCCGGAGCCCCCCAGTCATCCCTTAAACACCAGCAATCCCCCCCGGGGCCCCCCAGTCATCCCATAAAGGCCAGAAATCCCCCCGGGGGCCTCCCAGTCATCCCATAAAGGCCAGAAATCCCCCCGGGGGCCTCCCAGTCATCCCATAAAGGCCAGCAATCACTCTGGGGCCCCCCCAGTCATCCTATAAAGGCCAGCAATCCCCCTAGGTCCCCCCAGTCATCCTATAAAGGCCAGCAATCCCCCTGGGGACCCCAGTCATCCTATAACGTCCAGCAATCCCCCTGGAGCCCTCCAGTCATCCTATAAGGACAACAATCCCCCTGGGGCCCCCCAGTCATCCTATAAAGGCCTAGTAATCCCCCTGGGCCCCCCAGTCATCCCATAAAGGCCAGCAATCACCCCAAGACCCCTCAATCATCCTATAAAGGCCAGCAACAACCCCGGGCCCCCCTATAAAGGCCCAGTAATTGCCCTTGGGCCCTCTGGTCATCCTATAAAGGCCCAGTAATCTCTCTGGGGGCCCCCCAGTCATCCTATAAAGGCCCAGTAATCCCCCTGGGGCCCTCTTGTCATCCTATAAAGGCCAGTAACCACCCTGGGGCCCAACAAGTCAGTGCTCCTAGACAGGCCCATTGTAGCTCCCCGCGGGGCCCTGTCTGTGGCCCTTACCTCGTGCAGCCCCCGGCGGGCCCGACTGAGCACCTCTTCGTAGCCGTTGTGGCGGAGCTCGCTGAGGCTCTCATAGTACTCCTCGGGGTCGTCGTTCTCGGTGAAGAGGAGCTGGGAGAGGATCCTCCAGCCACATGTGTCCAGGGCATGGCCCAGGTAGAGCTGCAGGCGGCGGCACAGTTCCTCCACATCGTCTTCGCTGAGCTCCGGGGGCCCGAACAGCACCGACCAGACGGCGGACGGCTCCTCGGGGAAGGAGGGCAGGCACGGCTCCAGCTCCCCGCTGACGGAGCACAGTTGTTGGTGGACGGCCCGGAGGTCCTGGAAGGAGAAGAGTCCGGCCCAGCTGCAATCGTCCTCCGGCTCCTCTCGGGGGGGCCCCGGCTCCTTCTTCGGGCTCCCCCGGGGACTGCGGCTCTGGTCGGCGCTCCTCTGGCGCTGGGCCGTCCGGTTGTGGCAGGTGATGGCGAACTTGCCCTCCACTTCGTTCCAGGCCACGATGAAAACGAACTTGTGTCGCTCCTTCTCCTCGAACACGTTGGGCCTCACGGCCACCCAGTCCGCCTCCAGCGTGTCCTCCAGGGTGAACGACATGTCGGTCGGTGCGGTGCTGTGCGCTCGGTGGACGGTGCTGCGGCCCGATCTCTCCCCGCTGGCCCCTCTATTGTTGTTATTGTCATCAGCGGCCTCGCGCGGCTGTCACGTGACGCGCTTTGTTGATAGTCACCGGGCAGCCGAGCCACTTCCCCGCCGCAGCGCCGGCGATCACCCCGCGGCCTGTCCGCACCATCACCCGCTGGGTCTCCCTCTGTGTCTGCGGCCACGGGAACCGCTCCCCGCCGCCGCCTCAGCTCTGATCCGCGGCCTACCCCAGATCGGGACTTTTGCTGGGAGACAACAAAGCTGTCAGGCCGGTGCTGACGTCACGGTCCGTGAAAGAAACGTAAACATGCGCACGTGTCAAGGGATCGCGCCTGTGCGCGGGACCGGGCTGGAGGCGCGCGACCTAGCTGCGGCATTGTGCTGTCTCCATTCTATACAAGTCCATAGTGGCAGGCTTCTTCTAGCAGACATTGCCATGTTGTCTTGGTAATTTCAGGTCTCATAGAACTGAAGGCAAAACTGGTTTATTCCTTTCTGACAGAGTCTGTGAAGAGGCTAACCCCCCTTCAGGGAAGAGGATTAACCCCCCCCCCCCTTCAGGGAAGAAGCTAACCCCCTCAGGGAAGAGGATAACCACCCCTCTCAGGGAAGAGGCTAACCTCCTCAGGGAAGAAGATAATCACCCCCCTCAGGGAAGAGGCTAACCTCCTCAGGGAAGAAGATAATCACCCCCCTCAGGGAAGAGGCTAACCTCCTCAGGGAAGAAGATAATCACCCCCCTCAGGGAAGAGGCTAACCTCCTCAGGGAAGAAGATAATCACCCCCCTCAGGGAAGAGGCTAACCCCCTCAGGGAAGAGGATAACCACCCCTCTCAGGGAAGAGGCTAACCTCCTCAGGGAAGAAGATAATCACCCCCCTCGACGAAGAGGCTAACCTCCTCAGGGAAGAAGATAATCACCCCCCTCAGGGAAGAGGCTAACCTCCTCAGGGAAGAAGATAATCACCCCCCTCAGGGAAGAGGCTAACCTCCTCAGGGAAGAAGATAATCACCCCCCCCAGGGAAGAGGCTAACCTCCTCAGGGAAGAAGATAATCACCCCCCTCAGGGAAGAGGCTAACCTCCTCAGGGAAGAAGATAATCACCCCCCTCAGGGAAGAGGCTAACCTCCTCAGGGAAGAAGATAACCACCTCAGGGAAGAAGATAACCACCCCCTCAGGGAAGAGGATAACCCCCTCTGGGAAGAATATAACCCCCTTCAGGAAAGAGGCTATCCCACTCAGGGAAGAGGCTAACCTCCTCAGGGAAGAAGATAACCACCTCAGGGAAGAAGATAACCACCCCCCTCAGGGAAGAGGATAACCCCCTCTGGGAAGAATATAACCCCCTTCAGGAAAGAGGCTAACCCACTCAGGGAAGAAGCTAACCCTCTCAGGGAAAAGGATAACCTCAGTGTTTTACACCATCTGTGTCTCATTGTGGAGAATTCTCTCCACTTGCTGTCCCATAGTCAAAACAGGAAGTGAGCAGAAATCCCTCCAAATTGACAAAATTCTTGGAAGATTTCCCCCGTTCTGGTGACAGCTCAAAACTTGGGAATTTCTGTCACTCTTGGTGATAATGGCCAACACAACCAAGACAGAGGATGAAGCTCAGGGACGGACAGCAATAAAAGCCTGGCAGGTGTTCTAATCCTTCTCCATTCTATCCAGAATTAAAAAAGGTAGACAGTTGTCTCCATTAGACCATTTCAGACAGGCAGCAGTACTTACAGTAAATGATGAGGATTGGTATAGCCAGCACTCGTCTTCCAAAATACAGTGGTACCTCAGTTTACAAACGCCTCGGTTAATGTAATTTTAGTTTCCGAATGAAAATCCATTGAAAATCATGCCTCGGTTTACAAATTTTTTATGAATTTTTTTCGCAATACAAAGTGTATGTCGATGCTGATTTTTAAATGCAATTGCAGCTTTTTTTTTTTTCTTCACTATATCTTACAGGATTAGCTGTCACTTTCCCTGGAGTTAAAGGAAGCTTTGTTTCTTTTAAGAAACTAAAAGGAAATATTGTTTCTTTTAACTGGGGAAAATAAACTAAAAGAAAACTTTCTTTCTCTTAGCTGGGGGGGAAAGTGACAGCTGAATTTCTGAGCTATAGTGAAGAAACAAAAAAGCGTTAATTACATATAAAAACCAGCACCGGGTCCCCCCTCCCAGCCATACCATGCCCTTCGGGTCTGGTATGGATTTTGAGGGGAGCTCCCAAGCAAAATTTTTTTTTTTTAAATGGCGTGGGGGCCCCCTGCAAAATCCATGCCAGACCCTTATCCGAGCATGCAGCCTGGCAGGTCAGGAAAGGAGGGACGAGCGAGCGTCCCCCCTCCTGAACCATACCAGGCCACATGCCCTCAACATGGGGGGGTGATTTGAGGTAAGGGGGCTCCCCCCAATGTACCTTTTCCCCATGTTGATGGGGACAAGGGCCTCTTCCCCATAACCCTGGCCGGTGGTTGTGGGGGTCTGCAGGCAGAGGGCTTATCGGAATCTGGAAGCCCCATTTAACAAGGGGGCCTCCAGATCCTGCCCCCCCCCTATGTGAATAAGTATGGGGTACATGGTTCCGATACTCATTCACAAAACGTGTAGTGTGAAAAAAGACAGGACACGGTCTTTGACAAGTTCTTTATTAAAAGAAAAAAGAAAAAGAATGTCCCCCGCAGTAGATCCAACGTCAATCACGATGTCCGCCGACCCGAAAAAAAAAGGCTCCACTTCCAACGATGGCTCCCACCATCTGCCTGCTCCGGTGGTTTGATAGTTCTTAAATAGGTAAGGGGCGGGACCACCCGGGGTCATCACGTATGTGACCCAACCCCATGTGACATAAATGATGGAAAACAGCGTTTCGATTTACAAATTTTTCGCTATACAAAAAGTCTTGCAGAATGAATTAAATTCGTAAACCGAGGTATGCCTGTAATTAACTTTATTGAACAAGTAAAATGTGCATAAAAAATGGGATATTTATTTTGTAACCTAACCTAACCCTGCTTTAAACTTCTCCACGACTTTATCCCTGACCTGTCCAGTGTGTTCCTTGGCCTTCATGATGCTGGTTGTTCACTAATGTTCTCTAATCTCTGAGGGCTTCACAGAAAAAATGTATTTATACTGACATCAAATTTAACACAGGTGAAGGCAATTGGCACCACTAGATCTTAGTTAGGAATATCAGACTAATGTCTGCTATAGATGGGTCGAAAATAAAAAAAAAAAAATTGGCCAATTTTCGCGCTGGTAGTGGGTTAATTGGTTGGCCGTTTTTGGAGTTTTTTGCACAGTTTTTTTGTCGGTCATGTTGGAAAATTTGCGGCCGATTTTGGCGATCGGCCGATTTTTCCCGGCAATGATGGGCAAATTGGCCAGTCATTTTACCGTTAAAAAAATCCACGCATGAGCCATGACCTGCAAGGGACAGAAGTTATGGGGTGAACTTTATGACTTAGTCGGACGATTTTTTCTACTGTTGGTGGTAACATCGGCCAAATGACTGATGTTTAATTTGTTTTTTATTTTTTTAAAAATCAGCCGGTTTTCGACCCGTCTATGGCCTGCATTATGCAAAAAAAAACAAAAAAACAAAGTCGTTCGTTCAGCCGACGTTACCACCAACGGTAAATAAAATTGGCTGACTAAATCATAAAGTTCACCCCATAACTTCTGTCCCTTGCAGGTCACGGCTCATGCTCAGATTTTTTATCAGTAAAACGATCGGCCGATTTGCTCATCATTGCTGGGAAAATCGGCTGCAAATTTTCCAAAAACTCTGCGAAAACCCTGAAAAACGGCCGACCAATTAACCCACTAGCAATGCGAAAATCGGCCGATTTTCGACCCGTCTATGGCCGGCATAAAGGGCGCTGAATACAAATGCACACCACACTTTTCACATATTTATTTGTATAAAAAATTTGTAAAACCATTTATCATTTTCCTTCCACTTCACAATTATGTGCCACTTTGTGGTGGTCAATCACATAAAATCCCAATAAAATACATTTACGTTTTTGGTTGTAACATGACAAAATGTGGAAAATTTCAAGGGGTATGAATACTTTTTCAAGGCACTGTATCACCCTATGAAAAGCAATCCACAGGCGATATAGCAGCAGCTGACAGGCATTTAGGAGGTGCTACTGCCATCTCATGATGCCCTCCCCCTTTTTTTTTGTTGAACAACAATTTTACATCATGCAAAAAATTATTAAACCTACAAAATGGTGTTTAAATTAGATTCATCCAGAAGACACCATCAGATTTAAATCATTGCGCCTATGTGCTTAGAAGTAACATATGAAAACCTAAAGTGGGTGCTGCTAGTACAAAACCACTGTAACATAACAAAGATTGTGATCAATAAATGAATTAAATATATGTGCCACAAATAATAGCGCAACCTTTGAATATATAAATTATATAAATAATATTAATATAAACACCACCACCATAAAGTGCAATATTAATCAAATGAATCTGTTGAATCCTCATGAAGTCCATTCAAAAAAAGTCCATATCATATATGATCCTCAATTAATGAAGTCATGAAGTAAACTTTCACCAGTGTAGTAATCAGTGCTCGAAACACCCCATCAAAATGCACACTCTCCAGAATCTGGTGAAAAACCAGCGTATCTGTAAAGATCCAGAATTCCACCACTGAACTCCAGCCAGAACCTGGTGATAAACCAGCGTGTCTATATAGATCCAGCACTCCACCACTGAAGTCCAGCTTATGGATATCCAAAATATTTTTATATAGTACATGCAGATAAAAAGAACACTCGCCATAGTGCAAATAACGTATTGATTTATTGAAATAATCCCCCTTGATAAAACTGCACTCACATAGAGTCAAAATATACAAGCGTATTGTTACTAGGAGCACAGAGCTCTCAATCCAGCGTCTCACCAGCCTGCCTGCAACCAAGATGGCGTTGTTGCGATCACGTGGTCCGGACACGTGGGTTAGCATGTGTGATGATGTCACCAGCTAGCCACGCCCTAACGCGTTTCGTCATACGACTTCTACAGGAGAGTCTCTCTCCCTCAGAAAAAGTCGTATGACGAAACGCGTTAGAGCGTGGCTAGTCGATGTCCGATTGCCCGCCGCATTATAGCAGTTCCGTTATAAGTCAATGATCATTATGATTAGTAATATAAAAAAAAAAATCCACTATATATACACCATAGTTTGTAGATGCTATAACTAGAGATGAGCGAATTATTCAAAAATTCGATTCGGCTGCTTCGCCGAATTTGCGGGAGAAATTCGATTCGATGCGAATTTATTCGCCGCGAATTTAACTTATTTAAAGGGTTTCTAGGCTTCAGAGAGCCTTTATATTAGTGCAGAACACTGTACCTTTAATTTAAATGCCCTTGGAGTCTGCTGGGGAAGAGAAATAATACTGTCAGTCAGTATGACATGCAGATGAGTGCCGTCGATCTTAGAATCACCGCACACTTCACTCATTTGGGCAGTCACGGGGCACGACGAAGAAGAAGAAGAAGAATAATGAAAAGAAGAATGAAAAGAAGAAGAAGAATGAAAAGAAGAAGAAGAAGAATGAAAAGAAGAATGAGAAGAAGAATGAAAAGAAGAAGAAGAATGAAAAGAAGAATGAAAAGAAGAAGAAGAAGAATGAAAAGAAGAATGAAAAGAAGAATGAGAAGAATGGAAAGAAGAAGAATGAAAAGAAGAAGAAGAAGAATGAAAAGAAGAAGAAGAAGAATGAAAAGAAGAATGAAAAGAAGTAGAAGAAGAATGAAAAGAAGAAGAAGAAGAATGAAAAGAAGAAGAAGAAGAATGAAAAGAAGAAGAATGAAAAGAAGAATGAAAAGAAGAATGAAAAGAAGAAGAAGAAGAATGAAAAGAAGAAGAGGAAGAATGAAAAGAAGAATGAAAAGAAGAAGAAGAATGAAAAGAAGAATGAAAAGAAGAAGAATGAAAAGAAGAAGAATGAAAAGAAGAAGAAGAAGAATGAAAAGAAGAAGAAGAAGAATGAAAAGAAGAATGAAAAGAAGAAGAAGAATGAAAAGAAGAAGAATGAAAAGAAGAATGAAAAGAAGAAGAAGAAGAATGAAAAGAAGAATGAAAAGAAGAAGAAGAAGAATGAAAAGAAGAAGAAGAAGAATGAAAAGAAGAAGAAGAAGAATGAAAAGAAGAATGAAAAGAAGAAGAATGAAAAGAAGAAGAAGAAGAATGAAAAGAAGAAGAAGAAGAATGAAAAGAAGAAGAATGAAAAGAAGAAGAAGAAGAATGAAAAGAAGAAGAAGAAGAATGAAAAGAAGAAGAAGAAGAATGAAAAGAAGAATAAAAAGAAGAAGAAGAAGAAGAATGAAAAGAAGAAGAAGAATGAAAAGAAGAAGTATTCCAGTACAGCAAAAAGTGTATCTGCAGAGAGCTCCGCTATTTCTGACAGTTCTCTGACAGTTCCTTCACATTTACAGCGGTTGAAACATTGTATCTATTTATTTCCGAATAAAAACATCTGTATCCTAAATGGAAACAAATAGATACAATGTTTCAACCGCTGTAAATGAACTGTCAGAAATAGCGGAGCTCTCTGCAGTGACACTGCTGATCGGGAAAAATTCGATTCGTGCACCCGAAGTTGGCTAAAATTCGGATTCGATGCGAATCGAATTTTTCCCGATATTCGAAACGAATTCCACTTCGCCTGGTTCGATTCGCTCATCTCTAGCTATAACATTCACACAAATTAATCAATATACACTTAGTGGGATTTTTTTAAATCAAAAACGTAGCAGAACACATTTTGGCCAAAATGTATGCAGAAATTCGATTTTTTTTTTAATTGGATATGTTTTATAGCAGAAAGTAAAAAATATTGTTTTCTTTTTTTCAAAATTTTTGGTCTTTTTTTTTTTTATATCGCAAAAAAATAAAAAACCCAGTGGTGATCAAATACCACCAAAAAAGCTCTATTTGTGTGAAAAAAATTATGTAAATTTTGTTTGGGTGCAGCATTGACATAGCCGCGCAATTACCACTTAAAGTAGTGCAGTACAACAAAAAAATGGCCTGGTCATGCAGGGGGTAAAATCTTCCGGAACTCAAGTGGTTAAAGTAGAACTATAGGCAAACTTTTTTTTTCATTTTGGATAGAGAGAGGGAGGGTTATGACCCCTGTCAATATATTTTTGCCATCAGTATCACATAGAGGAGATATCCGTTCACTTCCTGTCCAATAGCCAAAATGACATGAGAGGAAATCCTTGCAAATTAAGAGAATCCCTTGAGGACCCCCAGGTCACCAGAACTAGTGTCCTCATTGGAAGATTTCCCCTCTATTACTTTTCTAGGAACTACCCAAAATTTGGGATTTTCTTTTACTATCAATGATAATGGTAAACAGGGCAAATAGAGAGTGAATCTTCCTTACAGTCACAGACAGCAATAAAAACTGACAGGGGTTCTAATCCATCTCCACTCTATCCAAAGCTAAAGAAAACATTTTGTCTGTTGTTATACCTTAAAGCCTAAGTTTAGTCAAAATTAAAAAAAAAATCAGCACAAGGTACTGTACTTATTGATCTGATGTGTCGCTTGTGCTGATGACTTCTGCATTCATTGAAATCTTTCCCCTCTGATCCCCCCTGCCCCATCGCCATGATCTTCCAATGTAGTGGGCGTTGATAGAGCTGATTGACCTGTGACAGGATCTCATCTAGAAAGCCCAAATATGCCCACCCTTTCCACCCCCTCCTCAATTCATAGAAGCCATACTGCAGCTTCTATGAATGAAACATGATCTATGAATGGAGTCCGGATGGATGGTCAGTAGCTCAGATTAAGAGATCCTGTTTCATTCATAGAAACTGGGGGAAAGCTGGGCGGAATGTGTGGGTATATTCTTGATGAGAGCCTGTGGTAGCCTCTTAGTTGTATTAACCCTGACCGTGCTGAAAAATGACAGTGGGAGGATAGACTGAGCAGAGATAGAGGAGAAATTGACACAAGGGAAACATCCTACTGACTGTAACTTATGTCCCTTGTGCTGATTTTTCTGATTTTCATTTTAGCTACACTTAGGCTTTCATTTATCTCAGACAGTTACACTTAAATCATACGATTAGTCAAAATTAGAAAAACAATATTGCAAAGGAATGTACTTAGAATCAATGTGAAGTGTTACTTGTGCTGCTGGCTGCGGTTTTAGGTGGGATCCTCTCTCTTCTGATCCTATTCTGCAGTTATAGTCTTCCGGTGCTGTGGGGGTTAATACCAGCCAAGACGTCTGTTATATGCACTCATCAAAAGTGTCGACTATACCCACCCTTTCCGCCCCCCCTCTCCCATTCATAGAAGGTGTACTATAGTTCCCATGTGGGACGGGCAGATGATTGTTAGGTCCACATCCTCCACTCATGAATCACATTCCATTTATAGAAGCTCTAGTAGTAGCTTCTATGAATGGTGGAGCTGGGCAGAAAAGGCAGGTAAAGTCAGGTTCTCTTAATGAGAGCGTGTGACAGCCTCTTAACTGTATTACCCCATCTCACCAGAAGATAGCAGCAACAGGGATGGGAAAGAGGGGGGTCGTGGATGGAATAAGATTTCACCTAAAAGAAGGGACATCAACACAAGGACGCATCCTACTGACTGTAAATTACACCTTTTGTGCTGATTATTATTATTATACAGGATTTATATAGCACCAGCAGTTTGCTCAGCGCTTTACAATATAAAACGGAGACAATACAGCAACGATACAGTTCAATACAAAAGAGGAGGGCCCTGCTCCTTGGAGCTAACAATCTAAGAGGGAGCTGCTGGTGGTACAAAAGGTAGTAACTGGGGGATGAACTGATAGGAGAAATAGAAGATTCGGTTATTAGCTGAAGGCAGGATAGGCTTCCCTGAAGAGACAGGTTTACAGAGATCTCCTAGAAGTGGGCAGAGTAGGCGATAGTTGGATAGATTGGGGTAGAGAGTTCCAGAGGATGGGGGAGGTTCTGGAGAAGTCCTGGAGACGAGCATGGGAGGAGGAGACAAGGGAGCTAGAGAGCAGGAGTTCGTGGGAGGAGCGGAGAGGACGATTTGGGTGATATTTGGAGACAAGGTTGGTGATTTTGTGCTGATTGTTAGGTTGTTGTTTTTTTAGCTGCACTTAGGCTTTAACAGACTTTGAAAATGTCTTTCCACACTCACCCTGACATGCATGCCTTAGGCCATATTACGCCTGTGCGATGCATAAGTGCATCCCTGTGCAGGCAGTCCCACTGAAGTCAATTGGGATGCAGCAGCTGCACGGACACAGCCGCTGCTTTCAATTTTACATCCATGCAGGTGCAGGTATAACTGAGTGAGCTCCGGGACATGCACCCACACAGACGTCAGATTGGGAGCAATGGCTGTGTCCATGCAGCTGCTACGTTCCCACTGACATCAATGGGACCACCTGCATGGGGATGCATGGAACACCTGAACATCCCCATATTGGTAAACATGGGTGAACTCTTTAGTACTCCTCGTGTGAACAAGGCTTTAAATTGCCAATCCCTGATTTAGTCATTTGCCTGGAGCTCTGCTTTAATCTGATTTGATTTCTGTGCTTATAATTTCCTCCTTCGAGGCCCACTGCGTCCGACTATTCTCCCCAACCCCCCTGAAGATTGCTGTGATATACCGGCCTCCTGGATCCATACCCCGCTTCCTGGAAGACTTCTCCTCCTGGCTACCCTTCTTCCTCTCCTCTGAGCTACCCACCATCATTCTTGGGGATTTCAACATCCCTGTCAACCTTGACAACCCGGACACAGCCCGTCTCCTCCACTTAACCTCCTCCTTTGCACTTGCACAGTGCATACAATCCACCACCCACTCCGACGGTAATATCCTTGATCTTGTCTTCTCCAACCGCTGCGCTCCCCACAACCTCACTAACACCCCCTTCCCTCTCTCTGACCACAACCTGATCACCTTCTCTATCTCCTCGTCCTCCAACAAAAACCCCTCCAAATGTCACACTACTACCAGCCGTAACCTCCGCAACCTTAACCCTGCCCCCCTCCACTCTGCAGCTGATCAACTCCACGACCGCATCCTCCCCCTGTCCTGCCCCGACTTGGCTATGACTGCCTACAACAACGTGCTGTCAGCAGCCCTTGACTCACTAGCGCCTTTAACCACACGCAACATCAGACTCCGACCGCTCCAGCCCTGGCAGACTGATCACACCAAAACCCTCAAACGACGCAGTCGTGCCCTGGAGCGACTATGGCGCAAAACAAAATCCCAACAAGCTTTCACCTGCTACAAATCTGCCTTCCGCACCTACACCTCCTCCCTCCACGCAGCCAAACAAGCCTACTTCCTGACCCTCATCAAGGCCCTCTCCTCCAATCCTCGCCGACTCTTCTCCACCTTCAACTCTCTACTCTCTCCACCCCCACCTCCACCCAGCACCTCACTCACCGCCCTTGAGATTGCCAATCACTTCAAAAACAAGATTGACACAATTCGCAAGGACATTGCCGCAACTCACACGCCCTCTCAACCCGTCCCCTCTCACACAGCTACCCCCTCATCCCCCCCCCCCCCTGGACATTACCCGCAGGGACTTCGTCACTGCTCAAACTCCCTCCGACCCCATTCCCCCTCACTCGGCTACCCCCTCATCACCCCTCTCCCACGGCCCCACCACTGCTCTGACCTCCACTCCCACCCCACCCTACATTCCTCATACTGAAGCTCCCCCAACACTCCACACCTTTGACCTTACTACCATTGAGGAAGTCTCCAAGATCCTCTCTGATGCCCGCCTCACCACCTGCCCCCTCGACCCTATCCCCTCACAATTCCTACGACCTCCCTCCCCCTCCATCCTACGCTCCCTCACCCACATCTTTAATCTCTCCCTCTCCTCCGGCACTTTCCCCTCCCCACTGAAGCATGCACACATCACCCCCATACTTAAAAAGCCCTCCCTGGACCCCAATGACCCGAACAACCTCAGACCCATCTCCCTGCTCCCACTTACATCTAAACTCCTCGAGCGTCTCGTCTACACCCGCCTATGCTCTCACCTCAACGACAACAACCTCCTCGATCCCCTACAGTCTGGCTTCCGCCCCCTACACTCCACCGAAACCGCCTTACTCAAACTCTCCAACGACCTTCTAACCGCCAAAGCTAATGGCCACTATTCAGTGCTCCTACTCCTTGACCTCTCTGCGGCCTTCGACACAGTTGACCACCCCCTCCTCCTCAAAATACTACACTCCCTCGGCCTCAGAGATTCTGCTCTCTCCTGGCTCTCATCCTACCTGTCACAACGCTCTTTCAGCGTTACCTATAATGCTACCACCTCCCCCTCACTCCCCCTCTCTGTTGGGGTCCCTCAAGGCTCTGTCCTTGGGCCCCTTCTCTTCTCCATCTACACCTCCTCCCTTGGCCAACTCATACACTCTCACGGCTTCAACTACCACCTCTATGCCGACGACACACAAATCTATCTCTCAACCCCCCACCTCACCCCTTCGGTCTCTGCCCAAATCACACACCTACTGAGCGACATATCAGATTGGATGTCGCTCCACTTCCTTAAACTGAATCTCTCCAAAACCGAGCTCCTTGTCTTCCCCCCAGCCCGAACCCCACCCCCCATTGACTTCTACATCACATCCAACAACGTCAATATCAAACCCGCTCTGCAGGCCAGAGTACTTGGTGTCATTCTGGACTCCAACCTATCCTTCCAGCCCCAAGTCCAATCTTTAACAAACTCGTGCAGACTCCACCTCCGCAACATCGCCAAAATCCGCACGTTCCTAACCCCAGAAACCACTAAACAGCTCATCCACTCCCTCATCATATCACGACTCGACTACTGCAACTCCCTCCTCACTGGCCTGCCTCGCCGCTGGCTATCCCCGCTTCAGTTGATCCTGAATACGGCTGCCAGACTCATTCACCTTTCCAACCGCTCCATTTCCGCCACCCCCCTCTGCCAATCCCTCCACTGGCTTCCGATTGCGCAACGGATCAAATTTAAAATCCTAACACTGACGTACAAAGCTGTCCACCATACTGCCCCGAACTACATCACTGACCTAATATCCAAGTACCGCCCAGCACGCACACTCCGCTCCTCACAAGACCTCCTTCTCTCTAGTTCCCTGGTCTCCTCCTCCCATGCCCGCCTCCAGGACTTCTCCAGGGTGTCACCCATCCTCTGGAACTCCCTGCCCCAACCCATCAGATTATCACCTACTCTCCTCTCCTTTAGGCGCACCCTGAAAACCCATCTCTTCAGGGAAGCCTACCTCACCCCTTGCTAACTTGCTGACCTCCTCCACTCTTCCTACCACTCCATCCCCCACAGCTATCTCCTCCTGTACCACTATCCCACCCCTTCTAGATTGTAAGCTCGAAAGAGCAGGGCCCTCGATCCCCTCATGTTTTGCATTGTATTGGTATTGTTCTGTCACATGTTCTGTCCCCCTTTGTAATGTACAGCGCTGAGTGAACTATTGGCGCTTTATAAATACTGTATAATAATAATAATAATAATAATATTTAATTACCTTTACATGACTGAACATACTTGTTAATAAAGAACATTGTAATTAAAATATTAGTGAAATGGCAGGTTCTTTATCTCCCTTCTAAGCTGACATGTGTAGCTTCATAAAGCAATAAATTAAGGTCACTTCGCCCATTATTACCATTATGATGATCAATAGAAAAGGTATTCCTGATCCCATTAGCACCAGATGGGCTGACTAAGAACTTTTTGAGCTATTTTTTCTATTGTCCTATTGTAAAGGTGCGCACTATCTTATATATTTTAGGAGGAACATTGATTTGCTCTAACAGCATTATTTGTACACATTTAGAATAGTCTAATTATAAAGACAGCTATAGATTTATAACTGAAACAGATGTAGATGTATATATTGTAATACGTCTGTTTATTCCAAAAATGGATTTCACTTTTTTTAACCCTTTGGTGCCAGCATTGCGGGGTTTCTGACACCGGGAGGCGGGGGGAGTTTATATTGGCTGTCACAGCGGTCACATGATCAGAAAGCTCCCGATCTCTACTTGCAATCAGGAGCTTTCCGATCATTCCGAGCACTTGTTTGTGTACATCAGGTACACATATATGTGGCCTCTCAGCTTGAAGGCCCTGCAGAGTTGAATAAATATCTGAAGATTTCATTGGGATTTATTGGGTTATTTGTGTATGTGTGACACTTGAGCTTAGATCTCAGCATAATAGCCCATAAGGGTCCTCTTGTTAAAATGCTTCTAAACCCAAGAACAAAATGTAATATATTGCTTTTTACCCATCCTTGGCTTGGCTTTTAGGCTTGGATGCAGCTGTTCAGTCATGGAAACCCATTCCATGAATCCCGATTTCCTGCCTGGAATGTCCACCCTGTTCCTTTCAGGGGCTGCACCTAACGCCGTTCTGAGGTCCCATCATTTCTTTATAGATGGCACGCTCCTTACATGTGACCGCCTTGCCTCTAAATGGCCAGAAGCACATTTTACCCCATGGACCTATATGTTGCTCCTTCTTTTCTTATGCAGCCCCATATTGAAGTTGGCCCATGCACAACCACTTACCCCGTTTTGAAAACCTCTGTTCTAAGGCCGCCCCTCAACGGCATCTCATTTCCACAATCCATAATCTTATTGGATACAACACTGAGGAGGATTCGGGGAAGGCTTGCAATGCTTGGACCAAAGACTTACAGCTTGACTTCTCTCTGGATGACTGGGACTGCATTTACCGCAATGTCCACAAAGGATCTGTGAATGTCTTGATCCAGGAAAACAGCTAAAAACTTTTTTCCTGGTGGTACCGTGTGCCCACCCTGATCCATAAATTTGGCCCGACCATCCCCAGCTCTTGCTGGTGTTGTCACCAAGCGGTTGGCACTCTTTTACACATTTGGTGAGACTGCCCACTACGTCAATCCTTCTGGACTGAGGTACACTCAGTTATTTCCCAATAACAACCTACACTCTGGATTATTGCAATACTTGCTTCATCACACGTCACTCTCATCTAAAACCTATTTTAAGTCTCTGCATATGGCAAATGTGGCTAAGCTGTGCATACCTGTTCACTGGTGTTCCACCCACACTCCTTCCATCCAGGAATGGTTCACTCATGTGGGCAAAGTGGCAGAGATGGATGAGCTCATTCACATAGCAAAGGATTCCCCTTTAAAGTTTACCAGAACATGGGCTTGTTGGTTTCACTTTCAAGAAACAGATACTTATCACTAGATAATGGGGGACTCTTCCTCCCCACCTGTTCCAGATCATACCACAGTCACTCCAGTTTCTTCTTTCCTGCTACACTGCAGGTGGTTTACCTTGCCAGCCTATGCTCTCCCACTCATTGATCAGCTTGCATTTGCCTGGCACATTGCACCCTGCTGATGGGGTTGGCAAAAGAGGAAAGTATTACGACAGGTAGACACCCCCAGAGGTCCTGTACCCATCCCTCCTTAAACCCCATACCTTCAGCCCTCTTACCGCTCCCCTCATTTTTTTTTCTGTTTTCTTTCCTCTACTCTTACCTGCTCTCCCCTCTCCCGTTCTTTCACACCCTCTTCCCCTTATACTTTAGGGACTGACGAAGTCTAACTTTAGAAGGATCCCATTGGCCGTACTTGATTTTATGTAACCCAACGCTATATTGCTTCTAATCCCAATTTAACAGAAAAACACTTCCCTATCCGGCATTGAGCCCTGTCATTTTACTACCTAACATACTACATGATCACCTGCCACTCACACTACGCTTACCCATCCTGTAGACCATGTTCAATAGATTCCTTGTAACGAATAACTACATTATCAAGGATGCATAAGCTCAGCTCCATGTAACACCCTATCTGTCTGATCGTATTCTTCAAGATATTGATTGTTAGCATTAAGGCTTTGGAACCATTTATGGCATAGAGCTATAATGGTCTTCATCTTTCTCTCTTTTTTTCATTTTTGTTTTTGAATACATGCATTGTTGCAACCCTGTCATGGGGCTTTCACTTGTATATCTTATGGTGGAAATATCAACTGAATTTAAACTCAATAAAATTTGTTTGGAATACAAAGAAAAAAACAGAAAGCAGAAACAAGGACAGTGACATATGGGGTTGATTTACTAAAGGCAAATAAGCTGTTCACTTTGCAATTTACCTGAAGCTTAGTGAATGTGGTGAAGTTTCATTTAGTTTAATACCCAATCATGAGCAAGGAACATACAAAAAAATGTTTTTGTTGCACATGATTGGATAATGGAAGTCAACAGAGCTTCATCTCATTCACTAACCTGTGGGGCAAATTCCCTTGCAAAGATCAACTTCCCTCGTAAAGTGAAGTCTATTTGCCTGATGATACTGCTTTCCATTGGCCAAAACAAAAATGCCGGAAACCACAAAATTGTACAATGCATGTCAAAAAGCACAAAAGATCCTCAAAATCACCCCAAAAATATCACACTCATATCTAATTTTTTTATTTTGCCTATAGTTTCACCTTAAAGTGGACCTGAACACAAAAAGTGAAGATTTGCTGGTTTCATTCAAAAAATGATATTTCAATGCTTTTGAATTACAGACCCAGAACAAGCAATATCAGAACAATGTTGTAATTTCTCATCTCTAAAAATCAGTGTCCTCCTTAGAAAGGAAGGAAAGAAGAGCCGTACACCATGACGTCACGCCGCCGAAGCCGCAAGAAGTTTCGGCGGCCATCTTAGAGAGTGGCTGTTCAGCCACATTGTCTTTTATGCTGTTTATATGCTGGTATTTTCAAGCATTTCCCTGTGGAAGATTTATAAATATATTTTTTACATAACAAACTGGCAACATTACTACACTATTAGCATTTTTGTTGTTGGCTCTGGTTTGAGGTAATGATTCCCAGGACCCCAGTGGAAGTGTGGCTGCAGAGGAGGCTTGTGTCCAGAGGAGGGATCCTGGTTCCATGCTGTCTGGCAGATCCATGTAAAGGGGGCTTCCTACAGATTCTTGCACAAGATATTGCGCATTAATCATGCGCATCTGGTGTCGCATGGATTAAGCCACACGAATTTATTGGATATCACATGTGCATTAGGACTTATTTGGAGCTTTGTATGCTGACCTGATTTCGTCAAGTCTTCACTATTTTATGAACACTTTTTTGTTTTAAGATTTTCACAGTTTTCACAGAATTTGTTGCGCCCATCATAGCGCTTCATTCACTTATATTGTTTATCACTATTCAATTATGTTTTATTGATCTAGTAATATCATTGATTATATTCTACATCTATTTTAATAGTTACTTATAATATTATAGCGCTGTACTGTCTTTTCAGATTCTCCTTAGAAAGTCTTTGAGATGTTTTGAAATTTAGCCGCGTAGCCGCCCCCCTCCCCAAAAAAAAAAAGAAAAATCAAGGTAAATCACAGAGAAATTGAAGACTTGGGTAAATGTTTATGAGCTCATATGTGTTTTTCAGAGCTCTCTAGTATATTGATCTGTGCTTTCTGTCTAAAGGCTTCCCCTGGCTGGGATCCTATCCAGAGCTATGCCATTGTTGTTCTAGGCCTGCATCCAACATTCAAATCCTGGATGTGCTTGTGCTGCTGGAAAGACAGGTACTGGTTATTCTCAAATCTGATTCCTTCTACTGTCCTGGCCTGTTCTGCTCAACAACAGTGGCCTGGGGCATGTTACCTGGAATCAATCTGTGAAAATGAATGTTCTACTCAGCACATGGTATAATTGGCGCCTCAAAGGTGTTTCTGTTGAAGACTAAAACGAAAAATCCAGCAGCCATGTAGATTTGGAAGAAACTATATGTAGTCAGGAGATGTGTCACAGGACTTTTAAAATGTTGCAAGTCAGAAAATTCAACAGAATTGTTTTTATTTCTGTTTAGAATCCTCTTCAACAGCAATAAATAAATAAATAAATAGACAAACATTCTGTACATTATGGCCTCTTTTACATGGACATACTACAGCCTACAACAAAATTATTATTATACAGTATTTATAAAGCGCCAACAGTTCGCTCAGTGCTGTACATTACAATGGGAGACAGAACATGCGACAGTACGATAACAATACAATGTGATACATGAGGGGTTCGAGGGCCCTGCTCGTTCGAGCTTACAATCTAGGAGGGAGGGGATAGTGGTACAGGAGGAAATGGCTGTGGGGGATAGAGTGGTAGGAAGAGTGGAGGAGGTCGGCAATTAGCAGGGGGTGGGGTAGGCTTCCCTGAAGAGGTGGGTTTTCAGGGTGCGCCTAAAGGAGAGGAGAGTAGGTGATAGTCTGATGGATTGGGGTAGGGAGTTCCAGAGGATGGGTGATGCCCTGGAGAAGTCCTGGAGGCGGGCATGGGAGGAGGAGACCAGGGAACTAGAGAGAAGGAGGTCTTGTGAGGAGCGGAGAGTGCATGTTGGGTGGTATTTAGATATTAGGTCGATGATGTAGTTTGGGGCAGTATGATGGACAGCTTTGTACGTCAGTGTTAGGATTTGAATTTGATCCGTTGGGCAATCGGAAGCCAGTGGAGGGATTGGCAGAGGGGGGTGGTGGAAACTAAGCAGTTGGTAAGGTGGATGAGTCTGGCTGCCGTATTCAGGATCGACTGAAGCGGGGATGGCCTGTGGTGAGGCAGGCCAGTGAGCAGGGAGTTGCAGTAATTGAGTCGTGATATGATGAGGGAGTGGATGAGCTGCTTACTGGTCTCCGGGGTTAGAAACGTGCAGATTTTGGCGATGTTGCGGAGGTTGAGTCTGCATGAGTTTGTTAGTGATTGGACTTGGGGCTGGAAGAATAGATTGGAATCAAGTATGACCCCAAGTACTCTGGCTTGTGGGGTGGGCCTGATGGTGGCATTGTTGGATGTGATGGAGAAGTCAGTGGGGGGTGGTGTGCGGGCAGGGGGGAAGACAAGGAGCTCGGCTTTGGAGAGGTTCAGTTTATGGAAGTGGAGCGACATCCAGTCTGATATGTTGTTCAGTAGGCTTGTGATTCGTGCGGAGACTGAGGGTGTGAGGTGAGGGGTGGAGAGATAGATTTACGTGTGGTCGGCTTAGAGGTGATAGTTGAAGCCATGAGAGTGTATGAGTTGGCCAAGGGAGCAGGTGTAGATGGAGAAGAGAAGGGGCCCAAGGACAGAGCTTTGAGGGACCCCAATAAGAGAGGGGGAGTGAGGGGGGAGGTGGTAGCGTTGTAGGTAACGCTGAGGGAGCGTTGTGATAGGTAGGACGAGATCCAGGAGAGAGCGGAGTCTCTGAGGCCAAGGGAGTGTAGTTTTTTGAGGAGGAGGGGGTGGTCGACTGTGTCGAAGGCCACAGAGAGGTCAAGGAGTAGGAGCACTGAGTAGTAGCCATTAGCTTTGGTGGTTAGCAGGTCGTTGGATAGTTTGAGTAAGGCAGGTTCGGTGGAGTGTAGGGGACGGAAGCCGGACTGTAGGGGATTGAGGAGGTTGTTGTCATTGAGGTGGGAGCTTAGGCGATTGTAGACTAAGCGTTCAAGGCGTTTGGATGTAAATGGCAGCAGGGAGATGGGTCTAAGGTTGTTCGGGTCATTGGGGTCCAGGGAGGGCTTTTTAAGTATAGGGGTGATGTGCGCGTGCTTCAGAGGGGAGGGGAATGCGCCGGAAGAGAGGGAGAGATTAAAGATGTGGGTGAGGGAGCGTAGGATGGAGGAGGAGGGAGGTCGTAGGAGTTGTGAGGAGATAGGGTCAAGGGGGCAGGTGGTGAGGCGGGCATTAGAGAAGACCTTGGTGATTTCCTCGATGGTAGTAAGGTCGAAGGAGTGGAGTGTGGAGGGGCCTTCAGTGTGAAGAATGTTAGGTGGGGTGGAGGTCAGAACAGTGGGGAGGCCGAGGGAGAGGGGTGATGAGGGGGTTGCTGTGTGAGAGGGGACGAGTGGGGAGGAAGTTTGAGCAGCGGCGATGTCCCTACGAATAGTGTCAATCTTGTTTTTGAAATGATTGGCGAGGATTGGAGGAGAGGGTCTTGATGAGGGTCAGGAATTAGGCTTGTTTGGCAGCGTGGAGGGAGGAGGTGTAGGTGTGGAAGGCAGATTTATAGCGGGTGAAGGCTAGTTGGGATCTGGTTTTGCGCCATAGTCGCTCCAGCGCACAACTGCATTGTTTGAGAGCTTTGGTGTGGTCAGTCTGCCAGGGCTGGAGCTGTCGGGGTCTGATGTTTCGTGTGGATAAAGGTGCTAGCGAGTCAAGGGCGGCTGACAGCGAGTTGTTGTAGGCAGTCATGGCCAGGTCGGGGCAGGACAGGGGGAGGATGCTGTCATGGAGTTGATCAGCTGCGGAGTGGAGAGGGGCAGGGTTCAGATTGCAGAGGTTACGGCTGGTAGAAGTATGAAACTTGGAGGGGTAGGCATTAGAGGACGAGGAGACAGAGAAGGTAATAAGGTGGTGGTCAGAGAGAGAAAAGGGGGTGTTAGTGAGGTTGTGGGGAGCGCAGAGATGGGAGAAGACAAGGTCCAGGATGTTCCCGTCGGAGTGGGTGGTGGATTTTATGCACTGTGCGAGTGCAAAGGAGGAAGTTAGGTGGAGGAATTGTGATGTGGCCGGGTTGTCGGTGTTGACAGGGATGTTGAAATCCCCAAGGATGATGGTGGGTAGCTCAGGGGAGATGACAAAATGACAACAATGGCCTAGTGCATTACATAGTAAAATTGTATTAAAAGACAAAACATGCTAATACAAAAAGCCAAATGGCTAAGGCAGCAATCGGCAAACTACGGCCCGCGGGCCGTATACGGCCCGGGCGGACCTTTTAATCCGGCCCGCGGAGCGTGGCAAACATTGGCTGTCAGGATGTAGGCGGGGCAGCGTGACGAACTCCTCTCCTCTCACAGTCCGCTCTGAAGACCGGAACGGCGCGGGAACACGGCGAGAGGAACGCGCGGATGAAAGGTAAGTGAATTGACACAATATGGGGAATGAATTACTATAGGGGGGATGAATTACTATATGTGGGATGAATTACTATGGGGGATGAATTACTATATGGGGGATGAATTACTATGGGGGATGAATTACTATATGGGGGATGAATTACTATGCGGGATATTACTATATTAATTACTATGCTTACTATGGGGGAATATTACTATACTTACTATGGATGACACATACACATCATTCATCTACTCTTGGTCCGGCCCCCGGGTCCAATATATAAACCCATTGCGGCCCTCAAGTCAAAAAGTTTGCCCACCCCTGGGCTGAACTGTGATGACATGACTCCCACCCATGCGGGAGTCACAGTTACGACACAGAGCATACCCTACCCATACATACCTGAGATTTGAGCAATTGAGTTTAGATCTACTTCAGTTACTTTTTCAGCTGTAATATTTATTCCTTGGTACCTACATCTCACCAAACCTTTTCAGCTGTAATATTTATTCCTTGGTACCTACATCTCACCAAACCTGTGATAGAGCTCTGCCTCAAACCCCTCCTTTGGGACTAGTGAATAACATAATAAAGAATGGTGAAAGGCCCTGCCATTCTTCATTTGTCCCTCATAGCACATCTACCAGTACAGTACAGCAGGGAAGAACAAGGTGAAGGAAGCAACCTCCAGATCTATGGCAGTATTAATTATTTAATTCATACAGAGACCAAACCGGGAAGAGGGCTCAGAGCCACAGCCAGTGGTGAAGGCTCATTCCATGCGACTAGTTGCATCCTGGGCAGCACTTTCCAGGGTCTCCATACCTTGGTACCATACCATGTAATTCAAAAGATTTATGAGTTATTCAAGCTCCTGTTTCAGCTATCCAATAAAATTCTTTATGCATCTACCCACCCTATTGGCTAGTATTTATCACAGGCATGCTGCCTTGTAGGCACCAGAAAAATTGAAAAATTGTGTCAAATACCGTAATTTTCCTTTCATGATGCCTATCTATGGCTTTTTACAGACCCTTGATATGTAGCTTATTACAGAGAATTCCTGGGGCCCTGGACCTTTCTCTTTTTATGCTATTCACTGGCCTTGAAAAATGGGAAGCATGCTGGCATGAGTAGGCACCAGGAAAGGAAAATTATGTTAAGTATTTGATAAAATTTTTCATTTTCGTTAGCTATATTAAGAAAGCATTTTCTGTGGTAACTGAAGTTAGTTCTTTAAAATATATATAGTCTTTTGTTTTTTTTATTTGCTGTGTCCCATGGAGGATATTTTCTTCACTTCTTGTCCCTTTTTCTTTCCCATTCACAATGATCATAAGGATAAAGAGGGTGAAACTTCCCTCACCAGTCTCCAGGATAGTAAACATTGCTTTATTCACATTTATGCCTGGTGCAGTTGATGCATTTCTCCGGCGCGTTTAAGATGCATTTTACGTATTCTTTTTTTGGCTAATAGGGAAGTATGACAGTTCAGTTCATATAGTGCGACTTTGGTGCAAATTTTCACTCTCTGGCACTCAGGTAGCATCAAAGTCGCATCAAGGTAGTGCAGAAACCTTTATGCGTCCAAAGTCACATGTTAGGATTAGAGTTAACCACTTCCCGACCGGCCGTTGTATATAAACGGCTGGAAGGTGGCACTGCAGGGTCAGGTGGCCGTTTATAAACGGCCTCCCCGCACCCTGCTTGTGCGTGCTCCCCGGGAGCGCGCAGCACCGCGATCCGGTGCCCGCTGTGTCCTTCGGACACAGTGAAACACCGATCATCAGACGGGAACTCTGTACGAGGTCCCGATCATGTGATCACTGATTGCCCAATCAGTGATCACATGCAAAGTAGTAAGCAAGATGTCACTGACATCATTGCTTGCTACATGTGAAATCTGTGAATGATCACAGAGGTCACATGGTACAAGGCTATTCACAACAGCCTTGTACCATGTGACAAGCTGTGACCAATCACAGCTCACTAAGAAGTTCTCAATTGCTGCAAGAATGCAGACAGAGAGAAAGAGAAATGATTGCTTTTACATCCTATATGGGTGACACCATGGTGACACTGTACTGCTAGGGTGACAGTATGTAAAAAAATAAATAAATAAATAAATAATAATATAAAAAAAAAAATGTAAAAAAAAAGTTTAAAAATTATAATTTTTGGTTATAAACTAATTTGGCTTATTTTTTTTTTTTTACTAAAAAGATAACGGAATAAATTTTGGCCAAGATTTATGATGAATTATTATTTATTTACAAAATTTTATAAGAAAAACACTTTTTTTCAAAATTTTTGGACATTTTCATTTAGCAAAAAAAAATAAAAATCCCAGTGGTGAATAAATACCAACAAAATAAAGTTTTATCTGTCTCAAAAAAATTGTAAAAAATTCATATGGGTACAGTGTTGCATGACCGCACAATTGTCATTCAAAGTGTGATAGCACTGAAAGCTGAAAATTGCCTTGGTCAGGAAGGGGGTAAAAGTGTCCGGACAGAAAGTGGTTAAGGGCTGGGGGTAGGGTTAAATGTTAGGGTTAGGGTTAATGGCTAGGGTAGGGTTAGCGGTAATCATTAGGGTTAGCGGTAATTGCTAGGGTTAGCGAACCAAGGCTAATATTGGATTTCATACATAGAATGAAGCATGAGAACAGAGCAGCCACATTTTGCAAATAGAAAACTGCTGAATAAAAGTCAAAGAATATTGTTGAATCAAAGTTACAGTGCATGTAGAGCAAACTTTATTTTAGTTCTTGAACATAGTGAAACATAGTCGGCAATAGTTGATTGTCCTGAGATTCAACAGGAGATGGGAGAAAATCCCTACAAATTGAGGAAAATTTCCCTGTTAGACAGTTGTCACTGGAATGGGTGTCCCCATTAGAAGATTAACCCTCATCTCTTGTTCTTGTGATAACTCCAAATTTTGTATTCCCATCATTTTCTGCCTTGGTAACAAAGGTCACCTGTGGACCTAGATGGGTTGAATGTATCCAAATAGGACACAGACCGCAATAAAAACTTTACAGGAGTTCTGAACTTTCCCTTCTCTTACAAAACTATCCATTGCTGCATCAAACATTGTACATGCATATCACTTCCAGTGAATCCACTGGAAAACAAAGATTTCTACCTGGCCTGTCAGTCTTACAAACCAATGTATCTGTATTAATAACACTGTGAACAGATTTATTAAATATATGTATGTTCCTTCCTGATGCTTATGCTGTATTTTCTATAACCCCCTCTGTTGACCAGGTGTGAGGGGTCATACGGTATATAAGAAGGCTCCTTGTGGTCTATGGCTTTAGATTCAGCTTTTACTAATCTGTAAGCTGCACACAGGACCAGCTGTCAGTTGGGTCGTTTTCTTGTTATCAATCCCCTGCTCCTCTCCATGCAGAAGAGCGAAGCTTAGTACATGCCATCTGGATTTTATACACAGACACTGCTTGCTCACCATTTATTGGAAGGATTAGAGGAATCCAGTAATTAGCCCTTGCTGATTTGAAGTAAAGTAATCAGCTTGTCTTTGCAACAGTTTTTTCTGGAAGCATAGAAATGCGAAGGCATAGCTAAGGCAGAACTGCAGTCAGTCACCCAAATATGCAGATGATTTGAAATGCTTCACCTGATGGGAAATCCTTCACCTGCCATTTTTGTAGCCACTAGCCCCGTGCTTGGCTAGAGACAGAGAGTGATTTAGGACACTCAGACTGAATGGGTTACCATTACATTCACCAAGGGCGAGTTCTGAAGTAGATGGAGCTCAAGAGACTTGATGGTTGGCATCAATGAATCATGGGGAGACAAAGTTTGGGAAATAAATTTTACTATGGCAGTTGATGGACTATTGGAGTACTATTGCCATTGCAAACTGGGTATAAAGAGAGAGTGAGTTGTATGTTCATAGGCTGAACACCAAGGGATTTCCTCTTTCCTGCGAAGAGAATGAGGGGTGCACATTGCTGCTGCTGTGTGCATTACAACCTGCTACAAGTCTGCAGCCAGAGTCGCTCCAGGCAGATCTAGAAGTGAACTGACATCTGAACAGCATGACCCCTGTCGCTGTACTGCTGGGACTGGTGAGAGGATATTTCTGTCATTAACCTGTTGCTGATAGCAGAAACTGAGCACATAGGGACTGGCCATCTAACCAGCAGCATTATTTACTGCATGCAGACTTTACTGGGACTGTACTCCTGTGCTCCACCATAAAGACTGGGTTCCAACTCTAGCCGGCTGAAGAACTAGGGCTAAAGGCTGCACACTCAGCTGCTTCACAAGAACTGTGCCTGTTGTCCATAAGTACCTCTTTAGGGAGTCTTAAATTTCATCACTGACATTCATATATGGAGTGCACTCTAAAGTGGATATAGCCTACTGTATACAGAAGAGTATCGCAGTATTGAGTATCATTGTTGTTACTGTTTTCTGATGCCATTACTTATTGCTGAATATGTGGATTACCAGGTTTACTCTGTTGTAGCTGCATAGAACTCGATTCTATGCTGCAATAGCCTAGTGAACATATTGTCTAGTGATTGACCTAATTCTTTACGTAGTCATTTATGTGCATACTTCTATTTACTGCAACCCATGGCAATATATTGAGTTAATTTACCACTAACCAGTCTGATGTTTGCTTTTGATACTGAATGTTAGTTGTGTGTGGGATATATATATTGGTGCTCCCAATAGCAATGCAGTATCCATTTGCTTAACTTGGTGTGTCAGTGGGGCTTAGGTTATTTTCAGAGTTAGGCTGGATTCACACTTGAGCTATTTGTAGCTTGAAGCTCCAAGCTTGAAGCTCAAAAAACACTCAAACTTAAAAAAATCAATTGTTCTTTATGGTATCTGTCTGTCTGATCAGGTGTGAACCAACACCATAGAGAACAATTGATTTTTTATGTTTAAGCGTTTTTGGAGTTTTGAGCTACAAACTTCTCAAGTGTGAATCCAGCCTTAAGGTAGAAGAACAGAGACCCAATTAACCAGTGGCTTCTGTGGGGGTAATTCTGTTCAGCCAGGCATTGGGCCTCCTCTGCAGTGGCAGCACATTTTGTCAAGAACACAACCCCCAGCCTACTGATCAGACAGCTTTGGAGTTAGGTCTCTTCCACAAGGACATTCCGATTGGGTCCAGCTGCCCTTTTTTCACAAGGACGTTCCGTTCGGGCTGCCTGCCCTTTTTTCACAAGGACGTTCCGATCGGGTCCGCTTGCCCTTTTTTCTGAACCTCTATTCTAAGCTATGGAGCAGCAGGTGTAAACAGACATGTCTGTTTACACCCGCCAACATTCAATCCGATCCCCCAAAACGAGACGTATGGGAATCCATTCCCCTTCCATTCATCGGATTGGTTCAGATGGAAACAGATAGGCGGCCTGTTTCTATCTGTCCGCCCATAGACAGCGGGCTATGTCCGCTCTGCATAAGCGAAGTGAACATGGACCTGTCATCCGTTTGCTCAGTGGGAATCAACAGACAGATCCCCCATTGAGCATGTGGGTCCACTGAAGGGTTTGCCCCATGTGAAAGGGGCCTAATACACTGAAGCCATCCTCAAAGCTCATATATAGTAGCTGCCAATGTATGTGCACTGCAGGACACCGAAACACACATACCATGCATTGTGTTACACTACATTTCAGAAAATGGCAAAAGGTATGGTTTTTCGGGCTGCTGAAAATAAATGTTTTTTTGAGTTGTTTAAAAGTATGCATTGTTTCAAGTCGCTCAGTATAAATGGGCAGCCTCAAAGCAATTGTAAACCTTCTGTGCAATAGCATTGCACAGAGCAGCCCCATTCTTCCTCTTCTGGGGTCCCTCACCAGCGCTCTCTATTCCTCTTCTTCTGTTTGGTCCCCTATAGCAAGCCACATAATATGGTGGCACAGATATGGGAGCACTCTCAAGCTGGGCTGTGTTTGTGTCCATAGACACACACAATGCCGCTCGGTCATGCCTCCCGCTCCTTTGATTGACAGCAGCAGGAGCCAAGGGCTCCCGCTGTTCTCAATGCAGCCTGTAAGAGCAGGGAAAGGGAAGAGAAGTGAAGTTCAGACGGGCACAGTGCTGGATCGATACAGGACTCAGGTAAGTGTTAGGAAGGAGGGTGGTGGGAACAGGCAGTGGAAGGTTTTTTACCTTAGAACCACTTTAATGCTGCATGCCTCAATACAAGAAACCTTGTGCTTTGTGGGATCTGTAAGCATCCTGGATGAACATAAATCCAATATGGAGGAGATAACGCATAATTACAGTAAATAAATGTTTCTTTTTTGTATCAACAGATACAGTTTAAATTGTAGAAACCCTCTGGGTCCATTCACACTCAAGCGTTCACACATGTTGAAACATGTTATGGCACGTTAGCATGCGTTGCATTCATGTGGCCCAATCATTATAAATGGGCTGCCAATGCATCACAACAGATGAAAAACTGCATGACACTTTTTAACAGCATAGCATACCACAACACACAGTATATGTGTTGTGGTGCGCTGGGTGCATTGTGCATTAGGCACTTCTGTACTATGCATGGTGGTGTCACTCACAATAAATGGTACCCAAATGCAACTCACATAGAGCAGGTACATTGCCATGCATTCATCAATTTCATGCAGTATATGAAATTTTCTGAAATACTTTGTATGCAAAAAAGGGCATGTTTTATAGTTCTTTCTGTAAACCCAGTTGGGATGTCTGTTGGCATTCTATAGTGCCTTTTTTATCATCCATTCTGTGCAGGGGCAAACTGACAACTCATGGGGCCCCTGGGCAATAGGGGATCATGGGGCCCCTGTGTCCTTGCCCAAACTCAAAAAAGCCTATGAATAAGGTACCAGGGGCATCTCATGGGGCCCCCTACTGACCCTGGGCCCTCGGGCAGTGCCCGAGTTTCCAAATGGTCAGTCCTCCCCTGTTTCTGTGTAGCTACCTAATGTTCTACAGTATCCCTCCTTTTCATTTATTTTCATCTCTAGGCCATAGCCTCTCTCTTCCAGATTGAAGAAATGTCAGGCATGGAAGGAGATTAGAAGGTGATTTTGCTTGGATGGATGAGGGAGGTTAGAAGGAAGACTGATGCAGATCAGAGGTATGTACATAACATGACAACATCGACCTACCAGCTATAGAAAGAGGTAGCTCCTAAAAATAGCAATATTAGACAATTTAAGGACTATGTCAAATGAATGTGCCAGGTCGGCTTGTATCAAAACTGATTCACAAACAGTTATTTTTCAAAGTAGGAGCACCTTTTTAACCAATGATACAGCAGAGCTACTATTTCACTCTATTGTTGTGTCTCACCTTAACCTTTGCTACTTCCTTCTCGGTCTACCTGTACTTCAATATGTCATGATCACTGCTGACAGAATCACCCACCGTATAAATAAAGAATACCGCACTCCCTAAATCCCTTTCAACTAAATTAACAGTACTAGAAATTCATTACCAACACAAACTATGTGCAATATATTATATAAACACAAATAATAAAGTGTAATCGTATCACAAACACCTGATACCTATATAAATTATGTGCAAAAATAAATGACGATGTGAATATTTTATACAATTAAAAACAAAAGTCAATTTTTAAAGTGCTTCATATCAAACTTCCATATTCACAGTGTGCAAAATAAAGACACCCAAGAAATAAGTGTTCTTCCTTTCTTCCCAAGAAGGACAACACACTGCACTCACCAGAAATCTATGACCTCTTTTCTCAAGAAATATCACAAATGGATCTTATCCTCCCATTTGGCCGGTTTCCATATGCGTAACAAATCAGATGATGACAAGAATCTTAAGCAGCAAGAGACTCTAAATGAAGAAAACTCCCTTACAGAGGGAATGAGATAGAGGACCTCCGCATAGTGTAGTAAACATTATTTATTAAAAGACCACTTTAAAATTACACTTATATCTAGTAAAATCATTCAAACATGTATTATCATCAGAAAAGGAAGCAGGAACGCTGGTTTGCATTCCACCTGCGCTCCACCTGCCCGGAAGTGATGTATCGTGGAAACTTCAACATTGTTCAGATAAATAGGAGTAGGCCAAAGATTGTTCCTGCTTCCTTTTATGGTGATAATACATGTTTGAATGATTTTAATAGATATAAGTGTAATTTTAAAGCAGTCTTTTAATAAATAACGTTTACTACACTATGAGGAGGTCCCATATCTCTTTCCCTCTGTGAGGGAAATTTCTTTATGTAGGGTCTCTTGCTCCTTAAGATTCTTGTCATCATCTGATGTGGTCCATATATGGAAGCCGGCCAAATTGGAGGATAAAATCCATTTGTGATATTTCAAGTGTACATGACCTTCTTTGAGAAAAGAGGTCATAGATTTCTGGTGAGTACGGTGTGTTGTCCTTCTTGGGAAGAGAGCAAGAGCACTTATTTCTTGGGTGTCTTTATTTTGCACACTGGGAATATTGAAGTTGGATACAAAGCAATTTATAAATGGACTTTTGTTTATAATTGTATAAAATATTCACATCGTCATTTATTTTTGCACTAAATTTATCTAGGTAGCAGGTGTTTGTGATACAGATGCAGTTTATTATTTGTGTTTATATAGGCCAAAGGGAAGGAAGTAGCAAAAGGTAAGGTAAGACACAACAAAGGAGTGAATTAGTTATGTTTTCAGGCTTTTTAAGTTTGCCAAGGAGCATCTCCACATTTAAATTTGGTTTATAGGAAGCGCGATCCTGGTTAATTTTAGAATCACCCACCCTACCAATCACTCAGTATACTCAGTATACACCACCCATCTCTGCCACTTCCTCCACTGGCTTCTGCTTGCCCAACAAATAAGATTTAAAATACTAACAACATATGACGCTATCCACAACTCTGCCCAAAGGAACATCATCAACCTCATCTCAAAATATCTCCCAAACCATCCTCTTCACTCCTTCCGAGACCGCCTGCTCTCCAAATTCCTCATCACCTCCTCCCATGCTCACCTCCAGAACATCTCCTGAGCCTCTGATGTCATCTTCTGGAACTCCTTACCCCAATCTGCCTGGCTATCTCCTACTCTGTCTGAATTTAGGCAATCCCTTAAAACTCATCTCTCATAGAAGCCTATCCTGTTTCCACCTAATAGACTGAACTTTTACTTTCTCCATTAGCTCATCCATCATAGTTATTACTTTACACATCACTTGACTCTCCCATTTAGATTGTAAGCTCTCACAAGTAGGGCACTCTGGACCCTCTTGCACTGAGTTGCTTTTTAACTGTACTGTCTCCTTTTATTTTAAAAAATGATGCACAAACTGTGGTGCTATAAACACTCACTGGTCACTTTATTAGGTACACCTGTTCAATTACTTGGTAACACAAACAGCAGATCAGCCAATCACATGGCAGCAACTCAATGCATTTAGGCATCTAGACGTTGTGAAGACAACTTGCTGAAGATCAAATCGAGCATCAGAATGGGGAAGAAAAGGGAATTTAAGTGACTTTGAACATGGCATGGTTGTTGGTGCTGACAGGCTGGTCTGAGTTTAAAAAACTGCTGATCTATTGGGATTTTCATGCACAACCATCTCTAGGGTTTACAGAGAATGGTCCGGAAAGGAGAAAATATCCAGGGAGTGGCGGTTGTATGGATGAAATTGCCTTGTTGATGTCAAAAGCCAGATGGCATAAACAACATGAAAGCATGGATCCATCCTGCCTTGTATCAACGGTTCAGGCTGCTGGTGGTGGTGTCATGGTGTGGGGGATATTTTCTTGGCACTAGCAAAGTGTACCTAATAAAGTGGCAGGTGAGTGTAAATCCTGCATAATAAGTAATAAGGATCCTCTTCGAGATAGTCCTTCTAAATTTCCTGAATGCTTCCACATGTGCTTGTATTCAGCTAGCATGCTTTGGCAGGTAATGGAATAGCTGAAGTTAATCATATATTAAAAAGCATTTCATCAGCATTTAATTAGCGTTTGTCAGCCATTCATTTGTATGTCAATATCCAGTGTTTCAACCAGGACCTGATGTCAAGGGATGTTTTAGAAGGTCATTCATATATGAAACACTTTAAAGCTCCAGGTTTGTATGCACTTTAAAGGGAATATAGTGTGCATTATTTAACAAGGGGACAAGACAAGCACATGAAGTAATGACTGGTGCTGTGTGATGAAAAATAGAAGAGACTGAGATAATTGCACCATCTCAGAGAAAAAACAACACACAGAGGGGGTTAAATATAATTATTAATGAGGAATGGAAACTGCTAGGGAGTGCTCAGCTTCAAAAGAGTGAGATAGATAGTCCTATCATGAGTACTTGGGAATTATTTTAGAGAGTAGCCTCTATAGATTAAAAAATATATATATTACACGCACGCACACACACCTACATGCCTATGCACAGTGCAGCACCTCCAGCACTGAATGCATATAATGGAAAAAGGGTGCTGGGGTGTGCTGGAGGGTCTATTGATGCTGGCTGCTGGTGATCTATAGTTTCAAGGGGAAGCTATTGTGCTGGGGAGGTCTATTGATGCTGGTGCGGGATCTATTGTTGCTCTGGGTCAATTGTTGATGGGATGGATCAACTGTTGAGAGAGTGGTCTAATATTGCTGATTGCTGGAGGGTCTATTGATGCTGGTTGAGGGGAGATCCATTGTTACTAGTGGGATCTATTGTTGCTGTCTGCAGGGAATCTATTTTACTGCTTTTCTTGTTATCATTAACAAATTCCAAACAAATTACTTAGCATCACAAAATGATACTTGGTTCTGTATTCTCTAAAAGGGTGGTACTGGGAGGTGGAACAGTGCTTGGAGGTGGTTAGGGGGTGAAGACAAGGAGTGGCTCAGAAAGGGAGAGTTCCTGCACCTATTGTCTTGGAAAAAAATCCCTTCTTATGTACACCCTTAGTGAGTCTGCCAGTGAAAAATTGTTGATCCAAGGCTCCATTAGAAAGAATCACTTTGCTTCTTGCCATGTTGGAATGGTTTTTCAGGCAGTTAGTTAGGGTATATTGCCTATCATCATATCTAAATGTATAATATATATGGGATTTTAATGGTACCAGTCAACACATATGTCATATGTCATAAAATTTTCTGTTTTTATTGCAGGTATGTACAATTTTTTTGATACAAACCTATTATATTACTGCAAGTAAATCATTAAGATATTCAGGTCCCATCTCATGGCTCATTCCCCATTATATTACCTTTTTAGCTGTTTACATAAATAAGGCTGTTGACGCAAAGCCATACCATCCTAATAATATACCCTAAAGGGGTATCGATGAACAAGAACTCTATTCAATTCATTGAACTCTCAACTTTTTCAGGAGTTCACATTAATTTGGAAGTCAGTAGTGCAAAAGAAGAACTCTGAGGTCAAATAAGGGGATATCAGTTCACAGGTGTACCATATTACCCAGTAAAAATGTCAACCAAACATCCCTTCAAAAAAGGAGGAATAATATTTCTCATATAGCTATCAAGCAGAAGGATCCATATAGTGTGCAATCACAGTATTAATCTACCTCCATGCTTCCTCCAATATTGGCTGGAGGGACTGGTACCAATAAATTCCCACACATATTATACATTTAGATATGATGATTAGTACAAAATTGGGATGTTAGACTTAGTACATTGACAGCTAAAAATAATACACAGGTCATTTTGTAAAATTTACATTATCAATGTTGGTATATTGTGTAGTATTTGCACTTAGGATTACTGGATTTCTGGTATAAAACAATTTAGATATAAGTTCTCATATATGTACAGTTATGTTCAAAATAATAGCAGTCAAACATCACTAACCTGATCAATCACTGTTTTTGGTAGAAATGATATTTCTACATGGCAAATAATTTACTAGCAGGTGTAGTAATGTAATAGAAATCCAACAGACCCAACAGTCATGACATGCATGCTGCTGATTCTGTGTAATTGAATCACTAATTGAAAGGGGCATGTTCAAAATAATAGCAGTGTGGAGTTCTATTAGTGAGGTCATTCATTCTTTGAAAAACAGGTGGCAATTATTGCCCTTATTTAAGGAAGGAAGGCAGCAAATGTTGTACATGCTGGTTACAGTGCATTTCTCTCTGAAATTCTGAGGAAAATGGGTCGTTCCAGACATTGTTCAGAAGAACAGCGTACCTTGATTAAAAAGTTGATTGGAGAGGGGAAAACATATAAAGAAGTGCAGAAAATGATAGGCTGCTCAGCTAAAATGATCGCAAATGCTTTAAAATGGCAACCGAAACCTGAAAGACGTGGAAGAAAGTAAAAAACTACCATTCAAATGGATAGAAGAATAGCCAAAATGGCAAGGACTCAGCCAACAATCAGCTCCAGGAAGATCAAAGAAGGTCTAAATTTACCTGTGAATACTGTTACAATTAGAAAACACCTAAGTGAAGCCAAGCTATCTGCAAGAAGCCCCCGCAAAGTCCCACTGTTGAAAAAAAGACATGTGCTGAAGAGGTTACAATTTGCCAAAGAGCACATTGACTGGCCTAAAGAGAAATGGCGCAATGTTTTGTGGACTGATGAACGTAAGATTGTTCTTTTTGGGTCTAGTGGCCGGAGACAGTTTGTCAGATGACCCCCAAACACTGAATTCAAGCCACAGTACACTGTGAAGACAGTGAAGCATGGTTGCGCAAGCATCATAATATGGGGATGTTTCTCATACTACGGTGTTGAACCTATTTATCGCATACCAGGGATCATGGATCAGTTTGAATACATCAGAATACTTGAAGAGGTCATGCTGCCCAATGCTGAAGAGGAAATGCCCTTGAAATGGGTGTTCCAACAAGACAACGACCCCAAACACACCAGTAAACGTGCAACATCTTGATTCCAGACCAACAAGATTGACGTTATGGAGTGGCCAGCCCAATCCCCGGATCTTAATCCAATAGAAAACTTGTGGGGTGACATCAAAAATGCAGTTTCTGAGGCAAAACCAAGAAATAGAGAAGAACTGTGGAATGTAGTCCAATCATCCTGGGCTGGAATATCTGTTCACAGGTGCCAGAAGTTGCTTGACTCCATGCAACACAGATGTACAGCAGTTCTCAGAAACAGTGCTTATACAACTAAATATTCATTAAGTGATTCAAAGGAAAGCAAAATCTTCAAACATTTTTCAGTTTATATAGTGAATGTTTGAGTTTGTAAAGAAGAATACAAACACTGCTATTTTTTTGAACAGTCTAATATTCACTTTTCTTCAATTTGTTTTAGAGGAACAACACAAATTTGTTTCTTCATGTTTTGATTTTGAATAGAATGTGTAGAGTTCCCAATGCATTTGTGTGTATGGAAATAAAAGCTATTAGAAGGATTTTGAGCTTTATTCACTTTTTTCAACACACTGCTATTATTTTGAACACAACTGTATGTAATTTTTATAGTAATACACTGCTACAGCAAGTATTAGAAATATGGAGGGGGGATTGACCAATCAACAGCTGGCCTCCGGTATATAGGAAACAATATGGCTACCAGCTGGCTTCCTGACGATGTCAGTTTGACAAAACACGTAGAAGTGGACCTTCCAGTACATTACTTTTGGTTACAAAAATTCCAGTGTGTGGAACACATGTCAGCTCCAGAACTTGGTGGAGCGGCAGTGCTTGCTATTACATTTATTGCTGGCTGTATTAGTGCCGATATGTGGCACATATAATGTAAGGGCACATCTATGTTTTTAACATTCACAATGTGGCGGCATTGTGGTAAAGATGCCCTGTGTTAAACATCTATGAGCTGGGCTGGTCTTTGACATACAAGTTATATCATGTGAAGCTTACAACTAAGAGCTTGTTGACCACTTTGAAACAAATGGGTCACCTAACATCTGGTGAGTGTTTAGTGTTTCATTTACCACTGGGTGAAATGGCAGTTGATTTGAAGGTGAAAGAGAAGATTTTCTTGGTCTTTTCACTAACAGGGACTGTTCACATACAATAGGGACTTGGTGTCACTTATTATTGATTTACTCATTTATGTTTGTGTGGTGCATATATATTTTTTGTCTTTTCATTATATTCAGCACATTGTGGGCACTAGTACCCCCTAGTGCAAAAAATGGCCACTTCCCCAGTCTATAACTGGCTTATGCAGCAAGGACACATGAACGGGCAACGCATGTCAAAAAAACAGGAGATAAGAAAGTTCCACGTCAACTTGCCAGCCAGCTTGACAACAAATGAATCAACCTGTCTAACAGTATGCGTTAAAAATAGGGGTTTAGTTAGCACACATTTGCAAATACATACGTAATCCACAGAGCCTTGTCACGGCACCCGATATTCTATGGTCCTAACTCTACAAATTTTGAGAGCCCCCATAGTAGAGGCACATGCATTTAATGGATAGATCAAGGGCAGGTGAACCTGAGGGAGCCCACCCCTCTTTAAAGGCACAGGAGCGCACTGGACACCCAGCATGCAGCACAATGGCAGCCAGGGTGTCCTAGTGCACCCACTTACCTACAATTCAGCAGTGAAAAAAATGGCCACTGCCCCAGTCTGTAACTAGCACTCCCTACCATCCTATACCTTTGATACAAGTGTATCTGGTATTAATATATTAACGTATGTTTTTTGGTACACACAATTTTTTATGTTGAATATTAGCATATTGTGCTCAGTAGCGCCCCCTATTTTCACATATCATTAACCATTTGAATAGATCTTACTCTGAGCAATAGACATAGTGTTACATAGTTAGGTTGAAAAAGGCACAGGTCCATCTAGTTCAACCAATAGAAAAGAGACAAAAAAAACACACACACACAAATAGTTAACATTCATATGGACAAACCCACTATTGATCCAGAGGAAGGCAAAAAATTCCAGTAAGCATGATTCAATGTGCTCCAGCAGGGGGAGAAATCGTACATGATTCCCCAAGAGGCAATTGGATATTCCTTTGATCAACAATCCCATACTCATTATTTCCATAAACATTCAGCTGGGATTGGTGAAGCAGAGAAGAAAGGTAAGTGGGATGTGTTCCCCCAGTTTTCCAATCCCTATCAAAATCTCCTAGTGATGCTCAACCACCTATCAAGAATCAGCTTTCAACAGATGATGACAATTATTAACAGCAAGCGCCAACAATTACTGTACCTACTATTCCATAAAATGTTGGATGATGAATGGGGTGCCACTTTGTAAACAATTAATATTGTTTACATAGTTAATACAGATTACATCTGTTATTCCTATTGCCATCCTATGATAACATGAACAATCAAATGGCATGTGAAAATAAGTGGGTGTAAGTAGTAAATGAGGCTACCACACTAGAGTTTATTACTAGGTCATGTTTACGCCTTTTTGTAATGAGTCCAAGTGCTTGCTAAACTTCCTGAGTGAATCATTTGTTGATCAGGCTGCCAAGCATTCCAAACCCTAGTGGGTGTCTGAGAAATATTATAATGAGTTGGCTCCACAGAGTAAAAATAACACGGACTTCAGAACAGAAGGACACTGGAGTAAAAGAAAAAAAAAAAAAGAGAGAGAATAGAAACACGGTTGGAGTTGTTGAGGGAGGCCTTCTTAAACTCCATGGCTTCTTCTGAGTAATTCCCACAGTCAGATTGCCAAGAGTAAATTCCTGGCTGTCTATGTCAGTTACACAAGAAGAACCATTTACTCTTTGTGGCCTAAGGTGACCACCTCACTGTCTTTACCTCTTAGCTTAACAGCAGTAACGTTGTCCACTCTATGGCTGAAGATTAAAATTACAGCTTGCTTACAACAGAAAATGAGATGCAGAAGTATACTTTTGTGGTGTATCCATACTGGTCTGAGTATGTACAAGGTACACAAGGAGGTCCTTTCATAGTCTGTGACTAAGAGCAATTGCCTTATTTGCATTGTCTTTTGGCCCTCAGTACTAATGGCATCTACAAAAACCTCATATTTGAGATGTATTATTAATTTGCCCATAAGAGTCTCATGTGTATGTGTCGTGCAACCAAGACTGGGTCCAGAGTATTTTCTGATGCCCAAGAGCCTGAAGCTTGACACTTATGACTTCCTTCATACTGCTGATAAATGGGGGAGATGTAGTAAAACTGGAGAAATCAGAATCTGGTGCATCTGTGCATGGTGGTCAATCAGCTTCTAACTTCAGCTTGTTAAATTAAGCTTTGACCATAAAACCTGGCAGCTGATTGTTTTCTATGCAGAGCTGCACCAGATTTTGCTCCAGTTTTAGTAAATCTCCCCCATAGTGGCAATTGCAGCCACTTAACCTCCCTAGCGGTCTGATTATGTCCACATTTCTGTGCTCAAAGCGGTACATTTTTTTGCACGGAAATATGAGTCTAGTACACATCCCGGGTATGTTACAATTTGAAATACAAAATCATAAATTATAATTTAATAAATAATCATAAAAAATAATAATATAATAATAAATTTAATTCAATAATATAATCAAACCAAAAACACTGAAATTTGAAATAGAGCGCCAAGTTCGCACATCACTGAGCAAAGTCGCAAAATCGTTTTCAGTGTCTGATGACGAATTTCCCCACAAATCATTATCATTCAATTCTGCAAGTAGTTCTGATTTACTATCGCTGTTCTCTAGCTGGTCTAAAACTGCTTTTGACCTAAAGGGACGCTTTTTGGACACCATGGACATTTCTCAGTTTCCAGGCAGAAAGAACAGTAAAAATGCAGGCAAGGCACAGGACAAAGCACTCGGGACAAAATGTATGTGAAATGCTTTGATACAGTAATGTTTTACTATGTGATTTTAGTGAATTTAGTGAATGCCACTTTTTTGTCATTTTCACATTTCCCGCCGTTCCGTCCCCGTATGTCCTGCCTTTCACAGGGGACGGAACCCAGATGACAGATGCCGGCATCCGCCAGAGGACATTACAGGGGACACTGCAGGAGGGACATCGTGGGAGCGCAGGACAAGGTAAGTGATCGAGGGATCCTGGAGCAGCGCCGCATGGTAAGCCCGAGTGTGGCTCGGGGTTACCGCTTTTGGTACTGAAACTTTACTCCGAGCTACACTCGGGAATACCACCAGGGGGTTAAGAAAGTTCACCAAGAGAGGAAATGAAGATAAGAAGCCTGTTTGTAGATATTTCAGGCATGCCAAGTACTTAAAGTGGAACTTCACTTTCTCAATCAACATTAACATTCTTAATCCTTAATCCTTCTTAATCACACCATACTGTGCTGCATTGATGTGAATGGGCACCATGGAAAACAATGTGACTTCCATTGTCATACAATTCCGTGTGACTCTGAATTTACACTATTGTGAACCAGGCCTAAGAGAAGATATATTAAAAATCTGGCATCACAAGGAGAAAAGGGAGTAAAATATGAAGGTAATAAACATGGTATCATTTTCTCATGTGATTTTAGTAACACTTTAAAGTGGTAAGTCAAAAAAGAAAAGGCAGTGGAGATCCTCTTTTTCCAGCAACTTGCCTGTAGGTGGGCTCCCCTCCCTGGGACCCCCTCCCAGGCTCATCACTCCAGCCTTCCTCAATCTATTGTCTACCTGACACTGCACACCTTCCCCCAGGCTCGGTCACATTTGAGGTTTGCCCTGAACACCATGCCCAGCCTCCTGCCAGAGGATTGGCCAGAGTCCCTTAAACATGCAGATCTGGATCTCCTACCCTCCTCCACCTCTCTTCCAGAAAGCTCTCGGGTTTCTGGAAAGATGGGATTGCTCAAGAAGCCCTGATCTGTTGGAGTCTCCCAGCTTGTCCTGGGGTAACCTCACTCCCCAGGCTGACTTATCCCCAGGCTGCTACTCAGCCTCTATCTAACAAAAACTCCCTAACAAACCTGGACAGCATTACATATATAAAACATCGTTGAGTAAATTGTCAGAATTATACAAGTATCTGTAATACATAATAATAAAAGTTTGGGTTTGGCAGTGCATGTGATTGTTATTTATGAATCCAAAGAACTTCTTTCAGGAGCGTGCAAAGAGGAGAATAAAATGTTAATCTAAAGTTATTTATTGCATTTTTAATATATTAAAACACAATATGTGGTGTAATAGGGTACACTGTGGTTGGATGAATAGCTGAATAGGAACATTTACTAACACTGTAAAGGCGATAGGCGGCACTCATGGGCACTGATAGGCACTAATAAGCTGAACTGATGGGTGCTGATTGGCACTGATAGGGCTGCACTGATAATCAGTGCCCTGGTTATCAGCATAAATGTGTCCTGTCAGGATTGTCGGTTATTGGCTCCCCTTTCCTCATACAGTGACAGTGCGTGAGGAAAGGAAATGCTGATAACAGTCAAGATTGTTTACATGTGAACATCTATGATTGGACACAGCTGATCACATGGTAAAGGGCTGTTGTGATTGGCCTTTTACCTTGATCTGTGATCAGCTGTGTCCAAGGGACACAGGGGGTGGGATTCTGGGAGGATGTCTATAGCTACCCTCCCAGAACTAGACGACTTAGCTGTAGCAGTCTTTGGGCTATAGCATGGTTGTGAAATGGTTGAAGAGGAAATTAACTCTGGAAGCTCTGCAAAAAAAAAGGCAAGCTGAAGGCAAAGGACTAGTTACCAGTATTCCTACTAAAATAGTGCAGCGCTAAACAATAAATCAAAATCATGCAATCAACTAAACCACACTTAATAAGTGACAAAAAATATATATAAATAAAGTGCATGAAGTGCTCAAACAAGTGTGACCCGTGGTCACATATGTGACCTAAAATAAGTGCAAAAAAATCACACTAAGCAAATGTGAAGTACCTCTCATATATAAATAATAATAATAATAATACACCCCTTATCATACGATGAAAAAACCCCTATATGTAAGGGAAATAACACTGAAAGTGATTGGTGCCAAGGTGACCAAACAATGAATCACACAAAAAAATCACACAAAACCATAAAGTCTCTAACAGTCCAAAAATATTCAAAAAATGGTGTTTCAAACAACAATATATCATGCAACGTGCCAATGGTGACGATATCCGTGAAAGTGTCAGTACACTTATCCTCCGTGGCTAAATTGCCCCTTCACCTCCTTTAGGCGACCCAATGGGCCACTTTGCTTTCAGGATCACTCCTGGATCCTACTCCAATCCTGGTTGGTGGTATTCCATCTGTAGTTCCTCTCTCAGGTATTACATACAGTTGCTAGAAAATGTATGTGAACCCCTTGGGATTATGTGGAGTTTTGCATGAATTGGGCATAAAATGTGCTCTGAACGTCATCTAAGTCACAACAATAGAAGAACACAGTCTACTGAACATAATACTACACAAACATTAGATGTTGCCATGCTTTAATTGCACATAACATGTAAACATTCACAGTGCAGGGAGGAAAAAGTATGTGAACCTTTGGACTTAATAACTGGTTGACCCTCCTTTGGCAGCAATAACCTCAACCAAACGTTTCCTGTAGTTGCAGATCAGACCTGCACAATGATCTGGAGTAATTTTGGACCACTCCTCTTCACAAAACTGTTTCAGTGTAGCAATATTCTTGGGATGTCTGGTGTGAATCGCTCTCTTTTTTAATTTAATTTAAATATTTATTAAATTTTTCATGTTAATACAAAAACCCAAAAAGGGAAGTAATTCTCATACAAATAGACATTTATAACATTTCTGCCTTTCCCTTACTAAAAACTCTTTTCTTTCCCATCCCACTACCCCTCCTTCCCACCCCTCTTCCCCCCTCCTCCCCCTCTGCAGACTCTAACCCATTCTATTCTCTTGAGGCTTTTTAATTTTTTGTTAACATCCTAGTTCATGTTTTCCTATATTTCTCTTTCAATCCTGCTCTTTCCCACTTTTCCCATCTCCTGAGATAAACTCTCATCCTATCTTCCTGCATATGATATGATCTTTCCATTCTAGCTATCTGGTTTACTCTGTTAATCCAGTCCATCTCCTTCGGTACCTCGACTTTCCGCCAAAACTTGGGTATCAACCCTTTCGCCGCATTCAAGAAGTACCAAATACCTGAATCTTTATATTTATTTACAGATGTCTCCACATTGTGTAGGAGACACGTCGTTGGGTCTAATCCTATGTCAATTTCAGTTATTTCTTCAATCAACTTGACTATTGTCTTCCAAAAAGCCTGGATTTTCGGACATTCCCACCATATGTGAAACACCGTGCCTATATCTCCACATCCTCTCCAACACATATTTGAACTTTCCCCATTTATCTTGTGTTCTACACTCGGTGTGATGTGCCATCGTGTCACACACTTATAATTAACCTCAACCTCTCTCATACTAACATTATCGTGTATCAATCTAAACATCTTTCTCTGTCTATCTTCATCAAACCCAACTCCCATATCTCTTTCCCATTTTGTCATAAAGATTAACTTTGTGTTTGTGTCTAATTCTGTGAGTATTCTATACACTTTTGAAATACCGTGCTTCCCATCCCTTCGTGTCTCTAACAACCTTTCAAACATATTCCACTCCTGTTTTATTCTCAAAGGTTTCGGTAGTTTTCCAATAAAACTTTTCAATTGATGGTATTTCCACTCATCCATTCTAATAAAAATGTCTCCCTTCTTCTCTATTAACTCTTTAAGTGATCTCAATTTCCCCTCCACCAATACATCTCTCAGTTGGGTGTCCTCCTTTCTAAACCATCTCCCCGATATCTTGTTCTTTCCCGGAGGAAAGTACTCAGTGTTTGTGAGAGGCATTAATATTGAATTAAATTCCCATTTCATATTTTTATGTAAATTGTCCCATACCCTAAAAACATTTAAAGTGTAAATACTTGTGCTTTCTTTAGTTCCCCTGAACTGTGGTGGGACCCATATCATCTGACTCAATCCAATGCCACTAAGATCATTTTCAATTGTTACCCAACTTTTCCCCTTATGGTTAAATGTCCAGTCATATATTCTTGCCAAAACCACTGCTTTATAGTATCTCTTGACATCTGGTAAACCCAATCCCCCTTTCTCTTTAGGTGTGAATCGCTCTCTTAAGGTCATGCCACAGCATTTCAATCGGGTTGAGGTCAGGACTCTGACTGGGCCACTCCAGAAGGCATATTCTGTGCTGTTGCAGCCATTGTTTTGTTGAATTACTTATATGCTTTGGGTCATTGTCCTGTTGCATCACCCATCCTCTGCGGAGCTTCAGTTGGCGGACAGATGGTCGTACGTTTTCCTGCAAAATGTCTGGATAAACTCTGGAATTCATTTTCCCATCAATGACAACAATCCGTCCAGGCCCTGAGGCAGCAAAGCAGCCCCAAACCATGATGCTCCCTCCGCCATGTTTTACAGTGGGGATGAGGTTTTGATGTTGGTGTGCTGTGCCTTTTTTTTCTCCACACATAGTGTTGTGTGTTCTTCCCAAACAACTCAATCTTGGTTTCATCTGTCCACAGTATATTTTGCCAGTAGTGCTGTGGAACATCCAGGTGCTCTTTTGCAAACTTCAAACGTGCTACAATATTCTTTTTGGACAGCAATGGCTTCCTCCATGGTATCCTCCCATGTACTCCATTCTTGTTTAATGTTTTCCTTATAGTAGATGTGTCAACAAAAATGTTAGCATGTGCCAGAGATTTCTGTAGGTCTTTAGCTGACACTCTGGGATTCTTCTTTACCTCATGCAGCATTCTGCGCTGTACTCTTGCAGTCATTTTTACAGGACGACCACGCCTAGGGAGAGTAGCAACAGTGCTAAACTTTCTCCATTTGTAGACAGTCTGTCTTACCGTGGACACATGAACATCAAGGCTTTTGGAGATACTTTTGTAACCCTTTCCAGCTTCATGCAAGTCAACAATTCTTGATCGTAGGTCTTCTGAGAGCTCTTTTCTGCGAGGCATGGTTCACATCAGACAGTGCTTCTTGAAACCAGTAAACCCAAAACAGGTGTGTGTTTTTAAGGGCAGGACAGCTGTCAGCAACACATCCAATATCATCACACTGATTGGAGTCAAGGTTGGCTCACTCCTGGCTCCAATTAGCTCTGGGAGAAGTCATTAAGCTAGGGCCTCACATACTTTTTCCTCCCTGCACTGTGATTGTTTACATGTTATGTGCAATTAAACCATGGCAACATCTAATGTTTGTGTAGTATTATATTCAGCAGACTGTGTTCTTCTATTGTTGTGACTTAGATGACGTTCAGAGCACATTTTATGCCCAATTCATGCAAAAGTCCACGTAATCCCAAGGGGTTCACATACGTTTTCTTGCAACTATAAGACACTCCAGGCCTCTCAGGAATGGTATATCTGCTAGATATGTTTCTCACCAAAGGCCGTGGTGTGAGAAAGAAAAAGATCCTCCATAGTGTAGTAGTTAAATATATAAATCTCCTTTATTAACAAATAAAATGCCCACTCACGTTTAAAATGCATAAAAACACTTTAGAACCTCATGCCTGGGTGTACTGCATGGGTTAGGGATATCTGGGTGTTCCAAGATGGCGTCCAATGCCGGAATGTAGTCCAATCATCCTGGGCTGGAATACCTGTTCACAGGGGCCAGAAGTTGGTTGACTCCATGCAACACAGATGTACAGCAGTTCTCAGAAACAGTTCTTATACAACTAAATATTAATTAAGTGATTCAAAGGAAAGCAAAATCTTCAAACATTTTTCAGTTTATATAGTGAATGTTTGAGTTTGTAAAGAAGAATACAAACACTGCTATTTTTTTGAACAGTCTAATATTCACTTTTCTTCATTTTTTTTTAGAGGAACAACACAAATTTGATGTATTTTTCTTCATGTTTTGATTTGGAATAGAATGTGTAGTGTTCCCAATGCATTTGTGTGTATGGAAATTAAAGCTATTAGAAGGATTTTGAGCTTTATTCACTTTTTTCAACACACTGCTATTATTTTGAACACAACTGTATATGCAGAGTGTATGTATGTTGTATGTGTATGCAGTGTGTGTATGTTGTATGTATGTGTATGTTGTGTGTAGGATTGTTGTACAGTATGTATGTGTATGCAATGTGTATGTATGTTGTGTGTATGTATGTTGGATGTACATTACATACACCTGACCCCTGCACTCTGTGCATTAGTCACCCCTGACCCCCACACTCTGCACATAACACACCTGACCCCTGCACTATGAATGTTACCCACCCCTGACCCCTGCACTATGAATGTTACCCACCCCTGACCCCTGCACTATGTACATGACATACTTCTGACTTCTGCACTCTGTATGCAGGATAACGCTTCAAGCCCCTCCCACTGTTAACACAATTATTATTATTATACAGGATTTATATAGCATCAACAGTTTGCTCAGCACTTTACAATATAACGGGAGACAATACAGCAACAAAACAGTTCAATACAAGAGGTTTCGGGGGGCCCTGCTCCTTGGAGCTTACAATCTAAGATCCCACACTCTTCATTCGCCATGGAGCACTGCTATAGCCCCACCACAGGAATTCTGATTTACAAAAGTTCTCAGGTATGGCTATGAAGCAGCAGGCACAGGGGTGCCTAGACACCCTCACATATCAGGTAGTGACTGCTATTTTTCAGGAGGACTGAAACAGAACATTTTTCAGTGTTAAGCCTTGGCACAAATAACATTGCTACATGTTTTCTATTACATGGCAAATCTTCACCTCTACTTCTTCCTTCACCCACCATTCTGTTCAGCTACCTGAACCATGCGATGCCTCCATATGTAAACAACAACTACAACTTGTAGCTTGCACAGGGCTATGGCGTCTCCCTATGTGAGAGAACTGGTGCTTGGTACTAGGCCTGGACCTCCAGCATGACGTGAGACAGCTGATCCTTTATACCTGGAAGATTCCTGTATTTACTTTATTCCCAGCAGGTTAACAGTGCAGCAGTGATGATAGGGCCGGTTCACACTATAGAAACGCAGTCCAGATGTGTTCCAGATGTGTTTTTGCATGCAAGGTTTTTTTTATGTGTTTTTGTTGCATTCCAGTGCATTTTTTATGCATTCCAGTTCATTTTTTCCTTGTCTTTTTCTTCAATTTAAATAGGGACATGTGCATTCCAGTGCGTTTTGGTGCTTTCTGGTGTGTTTTTGATGCGTTTTACCATGTTCCAGTACAGTTCTGTGCAGAAAAAATGCATCATGTTCTTTTTTTTCTGCAACTGGAACACACTGGAATTGCAAGCACCAATGTGAATTATGACATTGACAACCATATAACCTACTTTCTGTGCGTTTTGGATGCAGAAAAAGCAACTGAAACGCATGTAATGTGAACTGGCACTTAACCTCCCTAGCAGTATGATTATGTCAATATTTCTATGCTCAAAGCGGTACATTTTTTTGCATGGAAATACAGTATATAGTTTTTTATTGTAGGCCTGTAATTTTTAGGAATAACTCACTGAAATCTGTCCGAACAAGAGTCTAGTAAACATCCCGGGTATGATAAAATTTGAAACACGAAATCATAAATTATAATATAATAAATAATCATAAAAAATAATAATATAATAATAATAAATTTAATTCAATAACATGATCAAACCAAAAACACTGAAATTTGAAATATAGCGCCAAGTTCGCACATCACTGAGCTCAGTCGCAAAATCGTTTTCAGTGTCTGATGACGAATTTCCCCACGAATCATTATCACTCAATTCTGCAAGTGGTTCTAATTTACTATCGCTGTTCTCTAGCTGTTCTAAAACCGCTTTTGACCTAAAGGGACGCTTTTTGGACGCCATGGACATTTCTCAGTTTCCAGGCAGAAAGAACGGTAAAAATGCAGGCAGGACACAGGACAAAGCACTCGGGACAAAATGTATGTGAAATGGTTTGATACAGTAATGTTTTATTATGTGATTTTAGTGTATTTCGTGAATGTAACATTTTAAAATGTTTTTATTTCCCGCCGGAACCCGGCAGATAGATGCCAGCATCGGCCGGAGGAGATGGCTGGGGAAGCTGCAGGGGAGACATCGCGGGAGCACAGGACAAGGTAAGTTAAACAGGGATCACTGAGCAATGCTGCAGGGTAATCCCGAGTGTAGCTCAGAGTTACCGCTTTTGGCACTGATAATTAACCCCGAGCTACACTCAGGAATACCGCCAGGGAGGTTAAAGTGGAACTAAACTGTCCCAGGTTTACATCAGAACACACGTGTTCCCATGAAGTCCTGTACATTCTCACGTGGTGTCATTTGAGTGGGCAGCAAAACGCAATGGAACGCGGGAAAAAAGTGCAGGCACTACTTTTTCAGAATATAAATCAAACTCTTCCACGCTATGTCCAACAAACCTTCTCCAAAGAAAATTGTACATGCTGATTCCAAACTGCAAATCAACCCTTCAGCAGCTGTACTATAACAGCCCCACACAATGTATATAGTATAGGACGGGTGTCGGCAACCCGCGGCTCCAGAGCCGCATGCGGCTCTTTTTCACCTTTGCTGCGGCTCCGGAGCACACTGCCCACCAGGTGACAGGCAATAGGGTTGCCGTAGCTCAGTGGTCGGCAAGCCGCGGCTATTTACACACTTCAATGCGGCTCTTCTGTGTGCCGGGCGCCCGCTCCCCTCCCTCCTCTCGGGCGGCCGCCCCAAAAGTCAGGACTCTGCAGCTAGCCCAGCAATGGGCAAACTACGGCCCGGCGGACCTTTTAATCCAACCCGCAGAGCGTGGCAAACATTGGCTGTCAGGATGTAGGCGGGGCAGCATGACGAACTCCTCTCCTCTCACAGTCCGCCCTGAAGACCGGGACGGCGCGGGAACACGGCGAGGGGAACACGGCGAGAGGGGATGAATTACTATATGGGGGATTAATTACTATGAGGGATGAATTACTATATGGGGGATGAATTACTATATGGGGGATGAATTACTATGGGGGATGAATTACTATGGGGGATGAATTACTATATGGGGGATGAATTACTATGCGGGATGAATTACTATATGGGGGATGAATTACTATGGGGGATGAATTACTATGGGGGATGAATTACTATATGGGGGATTTATTTTCAGTTTTAAAAATGTGGCTCTCAAAATAAATTTCAATCGTGGTTTTGGCGAGATTTGGCTCAGTTGAAAAAAAAGGTTGCCCACCACTGACCTAAGACTATGATTGTGATTATGACGATACACTGTGGCCCTGATTAACCCTTTGCTTACTGGGCCCTTAAACCCCCTTCATGACCAGAGCGCTTTTTGCAATATATGCATTGTCGGATTTGTTTTAAATGTTGCAATGGTTTTGCGGTTCCCAGTCTTTTTTTCCCTCTCGGAAACGGGTCCAAGTGGCTCTTTATGTCTTAAAAGTTGCAGACCCCTGGTATAGGAGGATCGTGAAACCACAATCTCCCACATTTACAGCACTAAACGCTAACACGACAAACAAGCCAATACAAAATATAAAGGTGCTGTGTTTGCAAGATGCATTTGGAGCACCATTAACATTTAAAGTTTAGAGGTTCATGTTATACTTACCTGCTCTGTGCAATGGTTTTACACAGAGCAGCCCTGATCCTCCTCTTCTGGGGTCCCCCCGGGGACACTTCAGGCCTCTCCCTCCTGCCTAGTGCCCCATAGCCAGCAGCTTGCTATGGGGGCACCCAAGCAGGCTCGCTCCCAAGCTGCTGCTCTGTGTGTCTTTTTACACATGGAGCGCAGCTCATCCCCGCCCTCGCTCTCTGCTCATTGGTTCATTGGCTGTGATTGACAGTAGCGGGATAAATTGGCTACTGCTGCTGTCTCAACCAATGAGGGAGATACCACTTTAATTGGCACCTGTATGCAACTTGCTAGGGCAGCATGTTCACCTATGGTGCTGAAATGCAGGAAATGCACCTTTCCCACATTGCGTTTTTGAGGGAATGGGCCCTCTATCATCTTTATCTATTGTTAATCCTTATGCTCCTAGCATTAGCAAATACTGTAAATAGAAAGGTGTTTTATATTTATTTGTTTTAAACTTTTCTTTTTGTTTCACATTTCTTCAGTTGGTTTCTGGTCTAGATCAAAATGAAATCATACATCCCAGGAGTCTTCATAGGCAGGAAGAGGGGTTTTCTCAGATAAGAACACCCTACTGCCTGTATGCTTGAGCTAAGGGCAGATGGATTCTAGAAAGTAAATGCTACATGAATCATCTGCCCTTACTCAAGATGGCCACATCCATAAATGTTGGGGGGGGAGGGGTTCGAAATGATATCTTAAAAAAATAAAGCATGAAGACATTAATGGGCTTAGAATGTTAAAAATGAAATAAATAGCATTTTTGGTTTGTGGTGCTCAGATACAGTTAAATTCCACTTTAGGCTCTGTTCACACTTATGCAGTTTGTTTTTTGGCCGGTTTGCAGTGCTTTTCGCAGTTCGTTTTGAATTTTTCTACAAGCATTTTTGACGTGTTTTACCGCGTTTTGCTCAGTAATTTTTTTTTTTGTAAAGTGGAATTTTTTTTTTGCTGAGTAGAATAAAAATGCAAAATTCAAAACGCGGCAAAAACGCACTACATGCATTTCAGCAGACTCTCCATTGAAGTCTATTGTAGCAAAATGCTGCTTTTTGCTTTTAAAAAAAAGTCCCTGGCCCTTTCCAAAAATGCAGCAGCTCAAAAAAGCATAGAAGTGAACATGTTCCATAGGAAACCATGTTAAATGGACTGTAGTGTGTTTCTGCAAAAAGCACAAAAAAAATGCATTGGTGTGAACGGAGTCTTAATGAAAGAGGGGTATGTACTGCCAGGAAGGAGGACTTTAATTCAAACTTGTTGCTTTGCTTTAAATATGGCCTCTTGAGTGGGAAACCCCATGGATATGAACATGCCCTTTAGATCTTATTACTGAAATAGGCAACTGATGGGTACAAAGAAAGATGAATGCCTCAAAAAATAAATTGTTACCGGAGAGCAGAAGGGGGTAACCACAGGGTATCAACTAAGCTAAAGGGCAACAGCTGTTCATGTTTTGCATTATTCTATTACTTTGCTTGGTTTCCGGCACATTTATCTGTGAGAAAGTACAGCAATAGAAGCCACACATACATTCAGGAAGGAAATTTCATTTCAGACTGCTGGCCACACAATTATCTTGGTCAGGAAAACCAAAAACCTCAAACATCATGCAAACACAATGCTGTTTGCAAACAGAGTTTGATAGGAATTAATCTCTGTTCTGTTCAACTGCTGAGCTAGGCTGACACCGTACTTGATCATTAGTCCTCATGCACACTCAATGTTCTTACAGCTGCTGTTTTTGGCTTTTGATGCATGTTATCCTATGTGTCCATGCACACATAGACTGTAATCAACGTTTTTTGGCAGTGACGTTTTTTGGCTGGAAAAAAAATTCAGGACTAGTGGGTTTCTAGAGGAGTTTTTTTTAGCTTTAAAAATGCCATAACGCTGAAAAGCTCAGCAAAACATGGTAAAACGCAGCAAACCGACATTTTTGGATGTTTTTTTGACCAAAAAAAATTTTTTTTTTGGTAAAAGAAAGCGCTAAAAAACACAAACGCGGAAAAACGCCAATGCAAAAACACCAAAAAAGCTGAAAAACTCACGTCTTTAACATGACTTTACCCAGCTAACATTACCAGAGTTATCAAAATGTCCAGTGTGAATGAGGGCTTAGAGGACCTTGTCTGAATCAGAAAATGTAGCAGAAAAAGGAAATATAATAGTAACACTATGTAATGAGAAGTTATGCAGTGGTGGTAAAAACGACTGTATTTACAAACTATTTATTTACAACTGCGTAAAAGCCAAAAAGTCTTTTCATTTATCAGTAAACTATGTATCATTTAGCTGCTTGCCAGCAAATACAGGAGACTTCTCACACTGCTGTTTGGTAGTACTGCAGTCATGTGATTCTGTGCTGTGAAACTTCCCTCTCCAGCTTCAGGGTGTGTGCTAGGACTTAAAAAAGAATTCCATGTGTGGATATTTTTACATAGTTATATTTGTCCAGCTTGGATGAATGTGACTATTCATATATTGTACATATATCATACCTGTGGGAGCACTCTAGGACAGGGGTGTCCATCCTTTTGACTTTCCTGGGCCTCATTGGAAGAAGAGGAATTGTCTTGGACCACACATAAAAAGCACTAACAATTAGCATCGCTGATTAGCAAAAAAAAGTCAGGCAGATCACAAGTTATCAATCACTGATATAGATGATGTATCAATTTGAGTAAGAAAACGTAATTTTTTTAAATTTTTTTAATTATAAAAGAAAAAAGAGAACCAGATTAAACTAGTGCGATATTTGACACTGTTTTTAATGGACTACCACATCAATATCTGTTAGATGGATGTAGTAGCAATTCTCAATGAATTCTCAAGGTGCTCATCAGATATTTTGACTCTAATTTTGTCCTTTCTGTGCTTCGTCCTTGAAAACAGCTGCTCACAAATATACTGTAGGTGCTGCCGAAAACTGATGACATGAATAAGGTGTGATTGTGAAAATTTTTCTTTCGGAAGATAAAGCTTATAAAAGTCCAGTAAAGAGACACTGTCAAAATTTTCTTTGGCCGCATGTGTTTGCTAAGTGTAAATGCAGTTTTACAAAAATTAAGAAAAAAATCAATATTTTTAAGTAAGGTTATGATTTTGTGTTGGTCCGCATATATAGCCATCTTTGGCTGTATGTGGCCCGTGGGCCACAGGTTGGACACCCCTGCTCTAGGAGCTGCATATCACTGTTGTAAGCACCACTACAGTGATCTCCTCTAGCTTCATGCTGAGCGGCTGCCCTTGGAAAGGAACAACCAATAATTTTCGACTCGTCTATGGGCTGCTTAAGAAGAAAGAAAAACATTAGCTACCATGTACATGGAAATACGTGTCCTTATTTACCTTGCATTTTTCCTGGAGATCTCTATGACAACAAGATCATTAACTTTATAATGTCTTCGTCATTTTTACATGGACAAGAAGAACATTTAATTTATAGCCTATACAATTAAAAAAAACAAATAAAAAACTATTTTAAACTGCGCTAATTCTAGGTATGACATCAATTCCTTATAGAAATATTCCTCACAATATATCATTCATAGTGAAATTATATAACCAAATCAGAAATAAATTATTAAATAGAATACACAAAACATCCAAAATAATGGATAACAGTGAAGAACACCCAAACATACAAACGGCGTAATCTAGGTACACCACTAGTAGTAAATAAGTGACTATGGGTCAAAATATATACTACTTACAGTATTACTCATAAATAGTGCCAACATAAACAGTGATAGGATCCATAAATAGGATCTCAAAAGGACAGTGCTTAATGTGCACTTTATAGTGCTGCACTACTAAGTGCACATGTGTATTCTATTCAATAATTTATTTCTGATTTGGTTATATAATATGATATATTGTGAGGAATATTACTATAAGGAATTTATATCATGCTTAGAATTAGCGCAGCAAAAACTAGGCCTAGAGCATGGGAGGACTATAAAGCTATATAATGAAAAGCCCGGGGGAACTTTCCAGGAAGAAGGACGTAGATGGTGAAAGGCTGAGAACATGTGTGTGGAGAAGGCAGTGTGGGGGACTCAGGGGGATCCAGGCTGGATCGGGCCACATCACAGAGAAGGAAAGAGGGACTGCAGACTGCTAGTATTGCTGACGAGCAGGACAGTCAATCCTGCAGGCAGGTGAATCATAATACTGACATCGGCACTGTTTCTTTAACAGAGGGATCAAGAGAACACAGGGCTCCCCAACAGAGAGACCATTATTTGCGCTGCAAATACTACATACTGGGTGATAGGGTTCCATAAGCAAGATCATCAAGTTGCAAGTGACTGTTATTTTCACCTGTTCAAGTTTAGTAGATCTTACACCACAGTTTATTACATTGAGACATAGGCTGCCTAGCCCATTCAGTACTATGACCTACTGCTTTAGTGTTTCCATACTCTGAAACCACAGGACCTTTGCTACAACACATGTCCCCTGCAGACAGGATTTCGCTTAATATCTAATTTCAAGCTCCTTCCAGCTTTAAAGGAACCTGCTTCACCAGACTAGTTCACTATATTTAGGGGTTGAAACTCTGCTGAAGTCTGCTTCCACCGCTTTCTTCAATTTAAGCAAATTATTGCATTCATCTTCTGCATTAAAGAGCCCTTGCCCAGTTTTCAACACCACTCTAAGAGAAATCTTTCTATTGATGTACAATCCTGAGGAAATCTTGCTCTTACACAAAAAAAAAGGACTTCTACCTTGACATGTACCAGCTAGGGCCCCATCAAGCGCACAGAATATTTGTTGCCATTCCTTGATATACTAACAGGGAAATTATTGCTTATAAAAAATCATCTCTAGTGTTAAACCCATTTCTCAGCAATTGAGAACCCAAAAAATGGGTTTGCCTAGCATCTTGATAGTCTACTTCAACTCACTTGGGAAAGATATCTAACAGCTGGAATCGATACTTAAACTCTGATCCTGCTGGATACTTGGGTTTACGTAAAGTGATACTGTGCTTGATTATTCTGGTAAACCTTTTAGAGTATTTAATTTTCTGTGCACATTTATTAACATTCTTTTTCATGCTTGCACTCTTTATACCCTGACCGCAATAGAATCAGAACATTTGTTCACCTTAAACTATGTGTTTATTTTTTGCTTCAAAGCCAGGGGGTCCTCCTGGTCAAGGTTTCATGGTAGTGTCAGCAGGGCCTGTGCTTCCACAACAGGCTCAGAACAGACAGGGAATCCAAAATACTCAGCGGCTCTTAAGGGGGTAGCACTACAGGTGAAAATGTAAGTTTTTGAAAATGAAAATAAAGAAAAAAAAATTAGGTAGTTTTTGAGAGTGCAATGACCAATAAATAGCCCCTGAAGGTTGTGAAGCTACTTTCAACGTTCCTGGACCTGTTCTTGTGCCAAAAACAAAACAGTGTAAATGGTTGCCTCTCCCACTGACCATGGCACCAGGCATCATGCTGATGAGGGGAAGTACTACTACAGGACGAAGTAATGACATAGTGGTCAGAAACCACCAGGCACTATGGGGAACACCAGAGATAAACACCCCCAGAAGTGTACATTTATGCAGAGACTTATGCAGGCCATAGACGGTTCGTTTATCAGCCGATTTTTCATCCAAAAGAATAATTGGCTGATTTTCGCACTGTTAGTGGGGCAATGGCATCGGCCAATTTTCGCGGTTCCTCCTCATTTAATTTATCGGTCATACTGGAAAATTTGTGAAAAACGGCCGATTTTCGCAATCATTGGTGGCAACATCGGGTTACAGAACGAATGATGTCTCGTTTTTCGGATAAAAAATCAGCCAATAAACGAACCGTCTATGGCCTGCATTAGCAGGTGATTTTTCTTCATCAGAGTGATGTCCGTCACCATGGTCAGTGGGAGACTTCTTAGTAGGCAGTTCTTGTATTGGCATTTTTAAACATCAGAGAGAACTCTAGACAGGTAAAACAAACAAATTAATGAAGCTCTGTAATAATTATAAAAATCGTAAAATTTACACTTAGAGGCAGTGAAAACAGATATTTGAGCTTCATTTATACCGCCCCTCAACCGTCTGCTTTGCATCACCATCTTGCCAAAAATATTACTCCTCAACGTGACCCATTTACGCAATTCAAGCTGCACTGCAACTACCCTGCAACACAGTGCAGTGCAAGAAGTAGTGGCACAGTGGTGTGGGCTTTTAAGGGTTAAAACAGACACTAAGGAAGCTACATATTACCTGCCAGCGGCCTGTGATCCACCACGGATCGCTTTTCAGAGGGGTGGTAAGGGCTGCCCTAAATATAAACAAGCCCTAAATGGGTTATTCATTTTATTCTTATTTTTGGCTTCAAATAATATATTTTAGAGTTTTGTATATCAGAGGAGAAAGAGAGCAAACGGAGACAAAATTGTTACAGTGGGATTTGGTTCTGAAAGAAGTAAGCATGAGAGTCTCGGCTCTCAGGGACCCCACCTCCTTATTGGCTGAAACAGCAGCAGGAGCCATTGGCTCTCGGTGTTGTCAATCACAGTCAGTGAGCCAATGAAGAGAGGGGGCGGGGCCGAGCCACAGATCTGTGTGTGGAAGTACACACAGAGCAGCAGCTCAGGAGCAAGCCTGATTGGGTGTCTCCATAACAAGCTGCTTATTCTGGGGGCACTATGCAACAGGGAGGGGCCAGGATCACCAGCTGGGGACTCAGGAAGGAGGACCAGGGCTGCTCTGTGCAAAACCACTGCACAGAGCAGGTAGGGATAACAATTGCAATTTTTTAAAAATTCATTTAATATCACTTTAATTCCATAAAGTATTTTTAAATGTATTTGAGGCACCTATGGCATGTGAAGATGTGTTTTGTCATCCTTGTAGCATTTGGAAAAGAATATTTCTTCTGATAATATTTGCACTTTGCAGCTTTGCTTTCAACAGAAGTAATGTGGAAATGTTTCCAAACTCTAAATGTTGGTCTCACTATTTTACTGAGAGGAGCAAAAGAAAAATTAGTTTACTGAGCAGACTATAGGTAAACATTATGCTGTGATGGTGGAGAACATTAATAGGAATCACTTAAAGGTTAAAAAAGAAAACTTATTTGTTAGCCAAATATACCCTCTTGCCTGTCAGTTAAGGCCTGAGAGGATAGAAACTATCATCTACTGTATCCCAACAACCACTCAACTGTCAGAGGTACAAGTTGGAGCCCACAAGCAAACTAAACTGGAGCCTTTCCCCTGCAATGACCCCTAGTGGCAGTAATGCAGATTTCTCTTGTTTGAGAACTGCATTGAGAAGTACAGTGTTACTTGAATTGTATTCCAGGATTTGTTTGTCTTCAGCTTAGAGAACTTGCAATAATTTAGGACTTTACATAAGGTCTCAGAAAGCTTTCATTAAGGTCTTCATGTTATAAAGTTTGAATACCATGTCATAGATATATTATTTATCATTGTAAAAAACATACTTCACAGTCCTTTTTTTAAATTTTTCCAAAAAAAAAACAAAAAACAGCTTTGGGGAAAAAAATCGTTTTTCCCCAATTTTTCAGTTTTTTTTAAGGACGTTCCCATCTCTACCTATGCGTAGGCACTGCTGTGTCACACATTTCACAGAACCTGCCTTCTGAACTACAGAGGTGCTGAGAGGAGAAATTTCAGAAGGCGGAGTCAGTACAGGAATAACTGCTTGCAGACAGCAAGGTACCATGGGATATATAGTCCTTGACTTGAAAGTAAACAGCAGAGGAGAGGTTGAAAAGCATGCAGGGAATCCAGGAGATTGTGGAAAGAGATGGCCAGCAGACAGGCAGAACTCTCAACATGAAAGAAGGTTTTTCAAGTAATCTTATATTGAATTGTCAAAAATAACTATTGTTTGTATTGTTATTACAATGCTGATATTATAAAATGAATCTGTATGCTGTGACCATAGAACTCATTTAACTGAATCGTTAAACAAAATCTAAAAATGTACACAGGCTCTTTGATGTGATTTTTAAATAGCAGTTCTAGTGCTTGTAAACTGAACTCCTAATCAATCTCCTTCCCATCAATGTACTCTTGTGTAAATAGTACTGAATGCTGCAGTTTTGGCACCTTCCCCAGGGACTGCAATAAAATTTGTCCTCAGAAAGATGTTGTTGTGTGACCTGTTCTTTATCTCTTTTTATGACGATACTTCAATAAAAAAGAAAAATACAAAACAAGATAACCTACATTTACAGAAAAGTCAGGGAGTTTTGTAGTTATCTTTATGTTTTTAGTTGGACATTTAAGTAACAGTGAAAGACTCGAGGTTAATAATATGCTCATGAATTTGTCTCATTTTAAATCGGAACTCACATATTACTATATTGCCAAAAGTATTGGGACACTCCTCCAAATCATTGGATTCAGGTGTTCCAATCACCTCCATGGCCACAGGTGTATAAAATCAAGCACCTAGGCATGCAGACTGCTTCTACAAACATTTGTGAAAGAATGGGTCGCTCTCAGGAACTCAGTAAATTCAAGTGTGGTACCATGATAGGTTGCCACCTGTGCATTAAGTCCAACCATGAAACTTCCTTGTAATTAAATATTCCAGAGTCAACTGTTAGTGGTATTATAACAAAGTGGAAGCAACTGGGAACAACAGCAACTCAGCCATGAAGTGGTAGGCCATGTAAAAAATGACAGAGCGGGGTCAGTGCATGCTGAAGCGCACAATGCGCAGATGTTGCCAACTGTCTGCAGAGTCAATAGCTAAAGACCTCCAAAAATCGTGTGGCCCTCAGATTAGCACAAGAACAGTGCATGGAGAGCTTCATGGAATGGGTTTTCATGGCCGAGCAGCTGCATCCAAGCCTCATATCAACAAGTGCAATGCAAAATGTCTGATGCAGTGGCGTAAAGCACGCCTCCACTGGAATTTAGAGCAATGGAGATGTGTTTTCTGGAGTGACGAATCACGCTTCTCTATCTGGCAATCCAATGGACATGTCTGGGTTTGGCAGTTGCTAGGAGAACTGTACTTGCCTGACTGCATTGTGCCAAGACATGAATAAGCGAGTTTGGAATGGAGGAACTTGACTGGCCTGCACAGAGTCCTGGCCTCAACCTGATAAAACACCTTTGGGGTGAATTAGAGCGGAGATTGCGAGCCAGGCCTTCTTGTCCGACATCAGTGCCTGACCTCACAAATGCGCTTCTGGAAGAATGGTCAAACATTCCCATAGACACTCCTAAACCTTGTGGACAGCCTTCCCAGAAGAGTTGAAGCTGTTATAGCCTGAAAGGGTGGGCCAACTCAGTATTGAACACTATGGGACTGGGATGCCATTAAAGTTCACGTGTGTGTGTAAATGCAGGCATTCCAATACTTTTGGCAATATAGTGTGTCTGTATTTATATATATATATATATATATACACAGTATATATATTAAAGGAACACTTTGAAAACACATCAGATCTCAATGGGGCAAAATATCATGCTGGATATCTATACTTAACTGGGTATTGTGTTAGGAACATAAGGATGCCACAGCCTTTCCTTTCCATTGATGTAAATGAAAATTATCGACCTACAGAGGACTGAATTCAAAGACACCCCGAAAATCAAAGTGAAAAAATGATGCAGCAGGCTAGTCAATTTGCTGAAATTTCATTGCAGCAACTCAAAATGGTACTCAGTAGTTTGTATGGCCCCCACGTGCTTGTATGCATGCCTGACAATGTCGGGGCATGCTCCTAATGAGACGATGGATGGTGTCCTGGGGTATTCCCTCCCAGATCTGGAGCAGGGCATCACTGAGCTCCTAGACAGACTGAGATGGACCAAAACATGATATCCCAGAGGTGTTCTATTGAATTTACTGTAGGTCCTTTCTTTCCTGTCTCCTGGAATCTCCTCCATGCTCTTAAGACTTTGCTGGGAAACACAGCAAACCTTCTGGCAATGGCATGTATTGATGTGCCATCCTGGAGCAGTTAGGCTGCCTGTGCAACCTCTGTAGGGTCCAGGTATTGCCTCATGTTACCAGTAGTGACACTGACCCTAGCCAAATGCAAAACTAGTGAAAAACAGTCTGAAAAGATGAGTAGGGGAAAAAAATGTCAGTGGCCTCCACCTGTAAAACCATTCCTATTTTGGGGGTCGTCTATATATATCTTAGCATAAATGAGTACACCCCTTTTTATAGAACATTCATTTAGCTCATTACATGAAAGTAAGGTTAATAATATAACTTAGATTACAAAATCTTCAGTTTTACTCAAATTAGTTGATGCAAAAATTAATACACCCCACAACAAAAATTATTACATCTAGTATTTTGTCTGACCTCCATGATTTGTAAGTCTTCTAGGCATGGAATGAACAAGTTGTCTCTTCAAAATTCCCCATAGGTGTTCGATTGGGTTCAGATCAGGATACATACAGTTGTGGCCAAAATTATTCAACCCCCACTGAAATTGAGTGTTTTGGCCAGTTTGACATTGCTTTTGATCATTCAGTCATCTTGCTTACATTTACATTAAAGAGGCACTTGTAGGTCAGACAAATATAACATAACAGTTATAATGAAATAACCACAAATGTCTTTTCTGTGCTCACAGCATTATCAGTTTTATTCAACCCCCAAGTGACATTCAATCTTAGTACTTAGTACAGCATCCTTTTACAGTTATAACAGCTTTTAAACGTGAAGCATAGCTTGACACAAGTGTCTTGCAGCGATCTACGGGTATCTTCGCCCATTCTTCATGGGCAAAGGCCTCCAGTTCAGTCACATTCTTAGGCTTGCGCACTGCAACTGCTTTCTTTAAGTCCCACCAGAGGTTCTCAATCGGATTTAAGTCTGGTGACTGCGATGGCCACTCCAAAATGTTCCAGCCTTTCCTCTGCAACCATGCTCTAGTGGACTTGGAGGTATGCTTGGGATCATTGTCCTGTTGAAAGGTCCAACGTCTCCCAAGCCTCAGGTGTGTGACGGACTGCATCACGTTTCCATCCAATATCTCCTGGTACTGAAGAGAATTCATGGTACCTTGCACACGCTGAAGCTTCCCTGTACCTGCAGAAGCAAAACAGCCCCAAAGCATGATTGACCCTCCACCATGCTTCACAGTAGGCAAGGTGTTCTTTTCATCATAGGCCTTGTTCTTCCTCCTCCAAACATAGCGTTGATCCATGGGCCCAAACAGTTCTAATTTTGTTTCATCAGTCCACAGAACACTATCCCACAACTTTTGTGGTTTGTCCACATGGCTTTTGGCATACTGCAGTCGACTCTTCTTATTCTTTGGAGACAGCAAGGGGGTACGCCTGGGAGTTCTGGCACGGAGGCCTTCATTACGCAGTGTGCGTCTTATTGTCTGGGCTGAAACTTCTGTACCCACATCTGACAAATCTTTTCTCAGTTCCTCAGCAGTCACACGGGGACTTCTCTCCACTCTACGCTTCAGGTAGCGCACAGCAGTCGAAGTCAGCATCTTCTTTCTGCCACGACCAGGTAGCGTTTCAACAGTGCCCTTTGCCTTGAATTTGCGAATGATGCTTCCTAAGGTGTCTCTTGGTATGTTTAACATCTTTGCAATCTTCTTATAGCCATTGCCCTTCCTGTGAAGAGAAATCACCTCTTCTCTTGTCTTCCTGGACCATTCTCTTGCCTTCACCATGTTTGTAACCACACCAGTAAATGTCTAGAAGGAGCTGAGTATCACAGTCATTTTAAAGCTGCCTAATTGGTGCTTATTATGCTTGATTGCTGCTCGGTGACATCCACAGGTGTTTTCAATACCTGATGGAAAGCACCTGTATGAACCTCTGTTCTTCAGAGTGGTAGTCTTTAAGGGGTTGAATAATTGTGGCAATGAAGAAACCACATAAGAACCATTTACTACTGTATTACATAAACAATTGATGTCATTTTAGTTGCATTTGGGTAGTTACAACGTCCTTGTAGGATTTGATTCTGAATACAATTCCAAATGTACACTATAGTCCCTAAACCCCTTTACAGCATTGGGGGTTGAATAATTTTGGCCACAACTGTACTTGGCCACTGAATCACTTTCATCTTGTTCTTCAGAAATGCATCAGTCGCCTTAGATGTGTGTTTTGGATCATTGTCATGTTGGAAAAGTGCACAACAACCAAGGGCACGGAGTGATGGTAGCATCTTCTCTTTCAATATAGAGCAGTACATCTGTGAATTCATGATACCATCAATGAAATGCAGCTCCCCGACACCAGCAGCACTCATGCAGCCCCACAGAGGGACACTGCCACCACCATGTTTCATTGTAGGCACCATGCATTTTAATTTGTACTCCTCACCTTTGCAACGACATAAAATTTTGAAACCATCAGTTGAAAAAACATTTATCTCGGTCTCATCACTCCAGAGTAGAGTCCCAGTAGTCTTCTTCTTTTTCTGCATGGGCCCTGGCAAATACTAGGCGGGCTTTTTTGTGCATGGGCTTTATTATTATTATTATTATTATTAAGACACTCCTGTCGAGTTGTTAACTTCCTTGGACAGCCTGGACGTCTGTGAGATGGTTGCAGTTCCATCTTTGTAAAATTTTTGTATCACTTTTGCTACAGTATTTTGACTGATAAGTAAAGCTTTGCTGATCTTCTTGTAGCCTTTACCTTTCTTAAAGAAATTATTTTATTTCTTAGGCCTTGTCACATTTCTCTTCCATGTGGTGCCATTGTTGACAGCATGAAATGGGAAGGGGTTTTCTTTGTTAACTGCTTTAGGAACGCCCACAGTAGATTTACTGCTGCAGGGCGGCCCCTGTGCACAGGAGCACGTATATATACGTGATTCTGAAATTCTGGGTAGGGGGGCACGCGCGAGGCACGCGCCCGCCCATCCCGGCCCTGGGTGTCAATCACCCAGGGTGGCCCTGGTGATTACCCGCCGGCGCCTGGTGATTACCAGTGATCACCGACAGGGAGGAGGGCTGCATTGTTTACCAACAGCCCTCCTCCCTGTCAACTTGGGCACACTGCTCTGGATGGTTGAGTAGAGCCATCCCGATCAGTGTGCTTACAGTGAAGCACACACCCCCGCCCCCTAGTAAAACACTCCCATCACACAGTTAATCCTTTGATCGCCCCTCATTGTTAACTCCTTCTTGCCCAGTGCCATTAGTACAGTGTCCGTACTTTTTTTTTTAGCACTGATCACTGTATTGGTGTCACTGGGGATGTCAGTGACACCAAGTCAGTTCCCCCCAGTGTCAGAATGCCCGCCGCAGTCCCGCTATAAGTCGCTGATTGTCACCATAAGTTGCTGATTGCTGCTATTATTAGTATAAAAAAAAATTCCAGTATCTATACTGCCATTTGTAAACACTATAATTTTTATGCAAACCAATTAATTTACATGTATTGGGATTTTTTTTTTTTAGCAAAGACACAGAGCAGAATATATTTTGGCCTATATTTATGATGAAATTTGATTTTTAATATTTTTTTTACTGGACATGTTTAATAGCAAAAAGTCAAAAATTTCGTTTTTTTCTCAAAATTGTCGGTCTTTTTTTTTATAGCGCAAAAAATAAAAACCAAACGGATGATCAAATACCAATTCCTGGGAAAAAAAGTTGTAAATTTCATTTGGGTGCAGCGTTGCATGACCGCACAATTGCCAGTTAAAGCAACGCAGCGTCGTAATGCAAACCACTTCTTTAACTGCTTCCTGACTGCCCTATAGCAGAAATACTGCTACAGGGCGGCACGGGTGTGCGAAATCACACACACACATATATATATGTGTGATTCACACTCCTGTGGTTTTCACGCCCCTCCCAGACAGCGTCAGGTTGCCCGTCAGTACACTAGTAATCACATTTAACCCCTTGATTGCCAGGAACACGCTGTCTGAACGGATCAATATCTTTGATCAGATCAGCACTATACCAGCGTTCACATTAGTATAGTGCCCCCAAAAACAAAGCATTAGGGGGATCAACCCTGGCACCTGCCAGCACCTGTGGTTAGCCCCTACGCTTGCCCCCCCTTCTCCCCCAGCAAGTGCAGTGTCAGTAGGTCACTGTCACTTGATACTTTGCACACAAAACCACAGTGTTGGCAGAATCAGGCCTGATCTCTGTTAGCACTTGCCGGTAAATTTTGATGACTCTCATATGCAGCAGAGTGCCAGTACTAGAGCCGCTCTACCTTTTGGCGAACTGGCGAGCACCAGCGGCCTAGTACATCCTGGTCTTTCACATACCAGCACTGCAGTATCACTTGGTGACGTGGTGAGTCCCATAAGTACAGTACAAGCTGGTGCTGTGGAGAGCACAAGTAGTGTCCCGCAGCCACCAAGAATTCACACACAGGCCTGTAGAGCCTCTAGTATCCTTCCGGATGTGCTTGCAAATCCCGATTGGTAGCCCACAAATTCTGTAGCACTCGTACTTCCCCCATTCACTGCCCAACCTGGAATTCAGGTGGAAACAGCAAATTCAACTACTCCCCTTGATTTTTTGGAGCTGTTTTTCACAGAAGATCTGTATGCATCGATTGTGGATCAAAGCAATGTATACGCACAACAATTTATCGCTGCCAACCCAAATTCAAACCTTGCCAGACCATTCGCATGGAAACCCATTACAGTTAACGAATTTAAATTTTGTTTGGGCCTAACCCTCAACATGGGCATTACTAAAATGAATGAATTGCGGTTGTATTGGTCCACAGACCCGATTCATCATATGCCCGTGTTCTCTGCTGCCATGGCCAGGCATAGATATGAGAGTATAATGTGTTTTATGCATTTCAAGAACAATACACTCTGTCGTCCTCGGGGTGACCCTGAATTTTCAGCCCCTCGTAAATCACCTTAACCAAAAATTTGCAGATGTCTATAATCCCCAGCAAAAAATCTGCGTTGATGAGTCCCTCATTAATTTTTCTGGCCGCCTTGAATTCAAACAATTTCTCCCCTGCAAGCGTACCAAATATGGGGTCAAGATGTATAAGACCTGTGAGAGGGCAACAGGCTATACATATAAGTTTTGAATTTACGAGGGAAAAGCTAGTCACGTGGAGCTCCCCCGATGCCCAGACTACATGAGGAGCAGTGGCAAGATAGGTTGAGACTTGGTGTCATCTTTTTCCATATGGGGTAACACTTATACGTGGACAAATTTTATTCAAGCGTGCCACTATTTAGACATTTGTTCAATCTTGGAACTGGCGCTTGTGGCAAAGTGTGACCTAATATGTGCCCACCATTAGAAGTGGGTGGAAGCAGGGTGGTATATTCTAATGGTGGGCATACCACACACTTTTTCTGGCAGAAATGTATTCTCATTTTTTCATTCAGTCCACAGGCTGCATACAAAAAAAAAAGAACATAGTATATATACCCAACAAGGACCAGCGACGTACTGTACATCACTGGACTTTGAATGGTTATACCAGGATGATGCCTACAGCTGCAGGCATCATCCTGGCATCGTTTTTTCAGCCAGCAATCAGCTTTCATGCAAAAGCAATCGTAGTGGCTAATTAGCTGCAGGATTGCTTTTACAAGCAGCGGGAGATGATGCCCCCCCCCCCTCCCCCGCTGCCTTCCACGGCCTTCTCGGGCAGTCTCGTGCCATCGGGGGAACCTGAGAATGCAGACGGTGTTTCTGCCAGCTGACCATAGAGCTGATTGGAGGCCAGAATGGTGCCAATCATCTCTATAGTCTAAGAAATCGGAAGCTACAAGCATTTCATCACTTCAGTTTCGCAGGATACAAACAGCGCCATTTGTAAATTGGGAAAGCATCTGATCACACCGATTTTGGTTTGATTAGATAATGTAAGGGCAGAGGAGATATCCAGAGTCTAATAGACCCCAGATTTCTCAAAAAAGAATATATGCCCATTGAAGTTATAGGGGATATTTGCATTCCCTGTTATAGCATTAAAAGTGATAAAAAAAAAATGAAAGGTACAATGTAAAAATAATTTAAAAAAATCAAAATAACTTAAAAAAAAAAAATGGCCCCTCCTATGCGCGCACACCTGTGTGCACAAGCCTTGACCCAGTGTTAGTATGTAAACAGCGGTTGCACCATGCATGTGAGGTATTGCCGTGAACGTCAGATCAAGGGCAGTAATTCTAACACTAGACCTCCTCTGTAAATCTAAAATGGTATCTTTTAAAGGCTTTTAAAGCGTTGCCTATGGATATTAAAAATGTTTGCAGTTTGTTCCCATTGCACGGAGCATGCGCAGTTTTAAATCGTGTCATGTTTGGTATCTATTTACTCAGCATACCATTATCTTTTACATTTTACCAAATAATTGGCCAATATATTGTGTTTTTGTGCATTAAAAGTAAAAAAAGTGTATTTGTTAAAATAATTTGCATTTGAAAAATTGCTGCGCGAGTACTCTGTGCCATAAAAAATTGCAGTACCCACCATTATATTCACTAGGGTGTCTGCTTTAAAAAAAAATATACTGTTTGGGGGTTTAAATTAATTTCCTAGCAAAAAATACTGATTTTTTGCATGTGAAGAAAAAGTGTCAGAAAAGGCTTGGTCTTCAGGTGGTTAGAAGAGTGAGTGATGTGTGGCATAAACTTCTAATGCTGGGCATACAATGCCCCCACCCCCCAAAACGACCCCTTTTTGGAAAGTAGACCCCACAAACTATTTGCTGAGAGGCATGTTGAATCAATAAAAGAATTTATTTTTTTACTACAAGTTTTTGGAAAATGACAAAAAAAAAACATTTTTTTTTTACACGCAGTTGTCACTTAAATGATTAACTGCTCACACATGCCATGGGTATATGTGGAATTATTCCCCAAAATACATTCTGCTACTTCTCCCGAGTATGGGGGTACCACATGTGAGAGACGTTTTGGCAGTCTAGCCAAGCACAGGACCCCAAAATCCAGCCTTCAGGCTTTTAAAGGGCTTTATTTCCTCATTACACTTCCAGACTACCTATCACAGTTTCGGAGGCCCTGAAATGCCAGGATAGCACGTAACCCCCCAAATGACCCCTTTTTGTAATGTAGACACCCCAAGGAATTTGATAAAAAGGACGGTAAGTGTTTTGCAGATCTCATTTGTTACCACAGGTTTTTGGAAAATGAAGAAAAAAACAAAAACATTTTTTCTATTTTTTTTTATATTTCAAAACCTTGTGAGAAAAAATGAGATCTGAAAAATACTCACCATGCCTCTTTTAAATCACTTAGGGTGTCTACTTTCCAGAAAGGGGTCATTTGGGGGGGGGGGGGGGTTTGGTGCTATCCTGGCATGTCAGGGCCTTCAAAACTGTGATAGTTAATGAGGAAGTGTAATGAGGAAGTTACGCACCTTCAGGCTTTCAAAGTGGTCATTGGATTTCAGGCTCATGTATGTGGCTAGGCTCCCAAAAAGTCTCACACACGTGGTATCCCCATACTCGGTAGAAGTAGCAGAATGTATTTTGGGGTGTAATTTCACATATACCCATGGCTTGTGCGAGAAATAAATCATTTAAATGACAACTTCGTGTAAAAAAAAAAAACGTTTTTGTCACGTTCCAGAAACTTGTGGAAAAAAAATAAATCTTCCATGGACTCAATATGCCTCTCAGCAGATAGCTTAGGGTGTCTACTTTCCGAAAAGGGGTTATTTGAGGGTGTTTGTACTATCCTGGTATTTTAGCACCTCAAGAAATGGGCAGTCAGAAAGTAAAAGCTGTGTAAATTCCATTATCTATACCATAGTTTGTAGACACTATAACTTTCACACAAAGCAATCAATATACACTTACTGGGATTTTTTTAACCAAAAACATGTAGCAGAATACATTTTGGCCTACATTTATGACGAAGTTTTAGTTTTTTTGGATATTTTTTATGACCGAAATGAGAAAATATTGTTTTTTTCCCAAAAATTTTTTTTTCTTCAAAACTTTTTCTGGTTATAGCGCCAAAAATAAAAAGTGCACAGGTGATCAACTACCACCAAAAGAAAGCTCAATTTGTGGGAAAAAAAGGGCATAAATTTCATTTATGTACCGCATTGCCCGTTAAATTAGCGCAGCGCTGTATAGCAAAAAAATGGCGTAAATTGCAGTATCTCTACCATAGTTTGTAGACGCTATAACTTTCACACAAAGCAATCAATATACACTTATTGGGATTTTTTTTATCAAAATACATTTTGGCCTAAATTTATAACTAACTTTGAGTTTACTATATATTTTGTATAGCTGAAAGTAAAAAAATATAGTTTTTCTTCAAAATTTTGGGTCTTTTTTTGTTTATAGCGTGAAAAATAAAAAGCGCACAGGTGATCAAATACCACCAAAAGAAAGTTCTATTTGTGTGAAAAAAGTACGTAAATTTTGTTTGGGTGCAGCATTGCATGACCGCGCAATTATCAGTTGAATTAGTGCAGCGCTGAGTAGCAAAAAGAGGCCTGGTCAGGAAGGGGGGTAAATCCTCAGGAGGGCAAGTGGTTAAAGCAACACCTATGGAGATCTTTGGGCACCATAGTATTTTGCGATATCACAGGCACACATAATTTTAAAAATGTTAAAGCTTGGCATATTTGGTATCTGTTTACTTGATGCAAACGCCATCCTTTATATTTTACCAATAAATTGGGAATTATATTGTGTGTGTTTGTACTAAAATTCTTTTTATTATATTTTCTCCTGAAAATTTGCGTTTGCAGTTGCACAATTATCTCGCAACATAGAAAATTGCAACTATAATATGTTTATTCTACAGGGTCTCTGTTTTCAGAAAATATATAATATTCTGGGGGTTTGAGTAATTTTATGGCCAAAAATGCAGATTTTTACAAGTGTGTAAGAAAATGAAAAAAAAAAAAAAAAGGTTGAGGTGGTTAAAGCATAAAGGTGCAGCTTTTTTCAGTTTGGGATAAACTGGAGAGGGATTAGAACATGTTAGGATTCTATTGCTGTATGTGCCCCCATTAGGGAGATTCACCCTCTCTATTTGACCTGTTTACCATTATCATTGAAAGTGAAAATGTAAAAAAATCCCTGTCCCTGGGTAAGTGCTAGATGGAAAGTCTTCCAATGCAGACACTAGTTCTGGTGACCCTGGTGACAACCAAGGATTCACTCACTTGGACTGTAAGTGAAGGGAAATCTACCCAATGGTACACAGATGGCAAAAAAGACAGGGGTTTTAACCCTGCATTAATCTAAAATGAAAAATGTTCTGCCATTAGTTCTACTTTAAGCTAGTCCTGTGACCACTCAGGGTTCTCTTGCTCCTTTTTTCCAGTGTCAGGTGGCCCTAAATAATGCAATGAGCCTCATTGGCATGGACACATCAGTGTCATCCTCTGATTCATTGTGCTCTTTCCACAACCTTTCCATTATATTCATTTTCAGAAATAGCCAATGCAGCCATCTGAAGTATAGATGAAAACTTTAATTCAGTATAATGAACTTTGGTATTTAAATAGTACATGTATATATATAAATCTCAACAGCAGTGCTAAAAAAGGAACATTTTAGTAAGAATTTGGGACAGGATACAGACCCCCAAAAATGTGACAGTCTATTTAAATGACAGTCAGGAGTCTTTGTTTATTTACTTGTGCTGGATACAATTCTGTATGCAAAAAAGGTATCTAGTTTACATTCTGTAGGGAAATCCTATAAAGAAATTTGTAGAGATGAAGCTTTCCTCTAATGATTGTAGAGGGGAAACATGTCCATTAAGCAAATATGAAACTATAATGAATGACCCCGGTTTTAAATACAAGAGGTGAGGTCTCCTTATTAACAGGAAGAGTAGAAGGCTCAGATGACACTTTTCACATGGGATGCCTTGTAATTAATACCTGCTTTGTTTTGTGTTACGTCAAAGGTTGTAGGCAGACTTATGTACAGGCATGGCCACAAATATTGGCACCCCTGCTTTTCTGTCAGATAATGTACCACTTTGCCCAGAAAATTGTTGCAGTTACAAATATTTAGGCTTTCTCATGTTTATTTCTTTTGTTTGTATTGGTATGACACGAAAAATGAAGAAACAAAAAGCCAAATCTGACACATTCCATGCAAAACCCTCAAAAATGGACAGGACAAAATTATTGGCACTCTAAATGTATTATTTGGTAGCACACCCCTTGGAAAAAATAACTGAAATCAATTGCGTCCTGTAACCAGCAATAAGTTTCTTACACCTCTTCACTGGAATTTTGGACCACTCTTCTTTCACCAACTGCTCCAGGTCTCTCAGAGTGAAAGGGTTCCTTTTCCCAACTGCTGTTTTGAGATCTTGCCACAGGTGCTCTATGGGATTGAGATCTGGACTCAGTTCAGTACTCTACAGCTCTTTGTCTGAAACCAGTTCTGGGTGCTTTTTGACGTGTGCTTTGGGTCATTGTCCTGCTGTAAGACCCATGACTTCTGACGGAGACCCAACTTTCTAACACTAGGCCCTACTTTGCATGCCAAAATTCTTTGGAAGTCTTTGGATTTCATAATGCCACGCACATGGTCAGGACATCCAGTGGCTGCAGCAGCAAAGCAACCCCAAAACATTAGTGAAGTTCCACCATGTTTCACTGTTGGGACTGTATTATTTTCTTTAAAGAGCTCATTGCTTTTTCTGAAAACAGTAGGATGATGGGCTTTACCATAAAGCTGCCACAGCACATTCTCCTAAAAGGATTTTGCTTCCTCATGTACGTTTTGGCAAACTGCAATCTGGCTTTTTTATGTTTCTGTGTTAGCAGTGGGGTCCTCCTGGATCTCCTATAGCATCCCTTTTCATCCAGTTGGCGATGTATAGTGCGAGCTGACACAGTTGTACCTTGTGCCTGAAGGTCAGCTTGAATTTGTCTGGAAGTTGATCGAGGTTCGTTAGCTATCATTCGAACAATCCTTTGTTGTAATCTTTGATCAATTTTTCTTTTTTGTCCACGTCCAGGCAGATTAGCTACAGTGCCATGGGCTGTAAACCTCTTGACAAAGTTGTGCACAGTGGACACAGGAACATTAAGATCTCTGGAGATATACTTGTAACCTTGAGATTGTCCATGCTTTTCCACAATTTTTGTTCTCATATGCTAAGATAATTTTTGCTGCTCTTTCTCTTCTCCATGCTCCATGTGGCACACAGAGACACACACAACAGAAAGGTTGAGTCAATATTCACCATTTCAACTGGTTGCCGGTGGGATTTCTATATTGTCAGCACCTGTTAATTAATACATGTGAGTTTAATTACAAATTACAGGAGCATCACAAGCTTGGAATGCAATTATTTCTTACAATTTTACGAAGGCGTCAATAATTTTGTCCAGTCCTTTTTTGGAGTTTTGCGTGGAATGTGTCAGATTTGGCTTTTTGTTACTCAACATTTTTATGTCATAACAATACAAACAAAAGAAATAAACACTAGAATGCCTAAACATTTGTAACTGCAACAATTTTTTGGGCGAAGTGGTGCATTATCTGACAGAAATTCAGGGGTGCCAATATTTTTGGCCATGACTGTATATACAGTATCCTAAAGCCTGTCCTACCTGTAGAATTTCATTAGAAATTTTTTTTCGTTTATTTAAGTTAAAATGGATGATTCAACAATCGGTTCTGACCAGATTGAGAGAAAAAAATTTGCATGCATTTCTGTTGATGAAAAAAGGCTCTGGACAGCATTTGGATATGGAACAGTTAAAAAACGCTTCTAAACGCAAATGCTTATAAACGCGGTTAGCAGCGTTTATACGCGTTTACACGCATTTACAAGCATTTGCCGTTTGAAACGCTGATAAAATCTACTCCTGATTGCATGTTTGGTGCATTCAAAATAAACGACTGCCTGTAAACGACTGTAAATGACATAGTGTACATGAACACATAGGAAAACATTAGGGAGAGTTCAGGGGCTGCTGAAAAAATGCAGAAAAGCTCCTGAACGTCAGTTTATCAGCTGCAGTGTACATGAACTCTTAGTAAGAAAAAATATACCAATTTAAAGGGAGAGTAATGATACTAAAACTGTAAAAAGTGTTTAAAATCATATTCCAGGAGAAGACATTAGCAGGGAGGGACACAGCTCCCAAACCTGCTAAAGGATGGCATTTATTTACTTTTTCTTTAAAAGCCATATGGCTTGTCGATATGAAGTCCAGGGGATGGTAACTAGATTCCCAGAGGGCCCTAGATCCCATTGAGTAGAACAGACATTTCCAAGAACAACGATTGTCATAAATAATGAGTGAAACCCTTCACATATGGCACAGCCGTAAACATAAAATTTGTAATATGAGAGCCTTCAACTAGGCCTAACATAATAACAGTGCACTGGTAACATAGTTCCATTGAGGATACATAGCAATTATCAGGCTGTGTGACCTGTTTATGAGTGATGTATGTGTGCTTTTCCTTTTACAATATATGTTGTGCCATCCTTTCTTCCAAACATTGCATCTATAAAAATAAGTGCATAAAGAGCTCTATATGGCTAGTCAATTATTATGTGGTTGGCCAAAGTACACTTAGATGTTTGTGGTTTTGTATGCATTGTATTATACTATACTATTCACATTTTTTTTATCCTTACAATTAATAATGTTGTTTAACAATAGAAAATGTATGAGTGTGGCCTCAGTTACACAATATCATCTGTAGGGAAGGGATTATTAGGGTTCTTTTATTTTCCCATTAGAAAACTGTAGGTGTAATCCACAGAAATGTTTGTCTGAAAAATTGCTTCTGAATCTGTCTCTCAATGCAAGATACTGATTGCTGCTACACATGTTGAGTATCATGGATGGAAATTTCTGAAGAAATTGCAAACTTACAGAAGCATAGCTGGAATTTCAGGGTGTCAGGGGTCCCTAGATTCTGAAAATGGCTACTTGTCAACTGCCTGAACCTACATTGTGTACAGCAAATGCCATAACTTGGGCAGTAGAGGTTCTTGTATTTGACAGCTGAATTTCAGCACCGGAAGTGGTGGGGCTTCACATGAACTTAGTGAGAGGTTGATGTCCATTTACAGCCTGGGGTTTATTTACCAAAGCTGGAGAGTGCAAAATCAGGCTCACTTCAGCATAGAAAGCAATCAACTTCTAACCTCAGCTTGTTCAATTAACCGCTTTCCCGCCGCCCTATAGCAGATATACTGCTACAGGGTGGCAGGGGTGCGCAACATCACATACATATATACGTGATTTTGCATTTCTGGGTAGGGGGCGCGTTTGTGGCCGAGGCTGTCAATCACCGGGTCCTGGCTGGTGATAACCCATCGGCACCTGGTGATTACCGAGCATCTCCGACGGGGAGAAGGACTGTTTTGTTTACTAACAGTCCTCCTCCCTGTCAGCTCGAGCACACTGCTTTGGATGGCTGCGCATAGCACAGTGTTACAGTACAGTGGAGCCATAACCCTTTCGCTGCCAGGTCTGTATATCATACAGACCTAACAGCGGCGGATTTTACACACAATCCAGTGGCTGCATCCACCGGGATTGTGTCTAAAACTGACATGCAGATACCTGCCTGTCAGGTGGAAGCAGTCAGTCGGCTGCACTGCCCAGACTGCTTCCACAGCCCCCGGGAACGTGCCTCCCCATGCGTGAGCTCCCGCTATGTATTCTGGGCTTCACTTGCCTGTCTGCGAGGGGCCGACATGGTGGGTGCCAGCAAGTGGAGGGGAGAGAGGAGAGTGGAAACATGTCTACTCTCTTCCCCTTTTGCTGTGACCCAGAAAGCGACGTGTATGGTGTCACCTCTGGGTCACTGCTGTCCATTATCCAGACTAGAATAGCCGGGGAGGAACATATTGCAATGCGATCTGCATTGCAATACATCCAGTGCAGCCCAGGGGAGACATCCAGGGTCTTTTAGACCCTGCATGTCTCATTAAAGAGAACCTGTCACCTAAAAATCATCACATAGGGGACTTTGTGTCCCCTATGTGATGGAAAAAAAATGTTAAGTAAAAACTATTTTTTTCAAACAGATTTCTCCATCGTGAAATCTCCCCTGCCGAGACTTGCAGCTGTTAGAATAGTGGCTGCATCTGATTGGATATTGGCACTGTTCGCTCTTTTGACAGAAGTCAACTGAACAACTGTCTTTTGTGGTGGTGCCAACAGGGTCACCTACACCCATAGCTATAATCTGGTAGAATTTGAGCTTTCTATGCCAGCTTTTTTTCCCTGAATGTGCTGCCTTTCCCTCTTCCAGTTTGACACCTGCTATGACAAGGATTACAGGAGGCACTACAGCCATTCACAATTTTTTGAATGAATACAAAGTGTTCTCTGATTGGACAAGGTGGAGAGGCAGGACAGTGATGTTATGATGTTCATCTTGTCCAATCAGAGAACACCTTGTATTGAAAAAATTCTGTTCTGTGAATGACGGCGATGCCAAGCAAGTGACATTCTCATATGACAACCTCCCACTCTAACCGCGCATGCGCGCGGACACAGCGGATCCCATGGACACAGCGGATCACCGATCAACGAAAAGAGCCGAAGATGTCAGCTCAGTCATGTGATAAGCTGTGTCCAATCACAGCTGATCGCATGTAAATAGGGAAATGCCGGTTATCGGCATTCCTCTCCTCGTGAGCTGTCACGCTGACAGCTCGTGAGGAGTGGAGAGCTAGTAATTGGCATTCCTCAGAGGGGACATGGGCACTGATCATCAGGGCACTGATGATCAGTGTGCCCTGATGATCAGTGTAGCCCCAGCAGTGACACCTGTCAGTGTCCATCAATGCCAGCTGTCAGTGCTCATCAATAACACCTGCCAGTGCCCATCAGTGTCACATCAATGCCACTTATCAGTGCCTACCAGTGCACATCAATGCCACATATCAGTGCCCATCTGAGCTGTCTTTCAGTGTCACCTATCAGTGCCAGTCAGTGTCACCTATCAATGCCAGTCAGTGCCACCTATCAGTGCTAGTCAGTGCTGCCTAACAGTGCCAGTCAGTGCCACCTATCAGTGGGCATCAGTGCCACCTATCAGTGCCCATCAGTGCTGCCTATCCATACCGCCTATCAGTGCCAGCCAGTGCCGCCTATCAGTGCCACCTATCAGTGCCATATATGAGTGCTGCCTTTCAGTGTCCATCAGTGATGCCTGTCAATGCCCATCAGTGCCACCTACCAGTGCCTCCTCATCAGTGCCCATCAGTGCCACCTATCAGTGTCCATCAGTGCAGCCTATCAGTGCCCATCACTGCAGCCTCATTAGCGCACATCAGTGAAGGATAAAAATCACTTATTTACAAAATTTTATAACAACAACTAAGAAAAAAATGTTTTTTTTCCAAAATTTTCAGTTGTTTTTGGTTTGTTTAGCAAAAAATAAAAAACCCAGAGGTGATTAAATACCACCAAAAGAAAGGTCTATCTGTCTCAAAAAAATATAAAAATTTACAGTGTTGCATGACAGTGCAATTGTCATTCAAAGTGTGACAGCGTTGAAAGCTGAAAATTGGACTGGGCAGGAAGGGGGTATAAGTGCCCTGTAGGCAAGTGGTTAAAATAAAAAAAAAGATTAAAAAAATAATAAACAATTTGTGAAGTGAGTAGACAGAGACTGTGAGGGTCTGTGATAGTCTTTTGCAATGGCCCCGACGAGATCTTTTTTTTTTTTCAAAAATATTACCACATTTTTGTAATGCTGTTAGCACTCTATAAATCCTGTATAACAATAATAATAATAATTCTCCTGAGAAATGATTCCCTGTAGCATGGAAAATGGGCAAGAGCAAAGTGTGCGGAGTGGGGGATCCTGGTGAAACTCTAGAAGCGTCTCTGTTGTCACTACTAGATGAAAGTTGATCTGGCCGATTGTTGCTGCCAGCACATAGACAGCACTGTGCAATGCTGGACATCAGGGTCAGCTCTATGGAAAGGACACAAACCCACAGCTGTTGTCTTACAGGATTACAGGGCTGGAATTGTTTGGAATTCCCCAGTGTCGTCATAATGACAGAGTTCCTTTAATATATGACTTGCACCCTTGATGGGTCTGTTGTGAGATCTGTGACAACAGGCTCCGTGCTATTCATCACTGCAAAGAAAATGTTATCATTAGATGTGTTCTAAAGATATTTATTATGATATTTCATGAGCCAAGAACATACATAGATCTGTTTATATTGCAATACATGCTAAAGAGATTTCTAATGTATTTCAGAGGCCGTAGTCCTAGTGTATGGGGGTGTTAATGTGGAACTCCTGAAAATGCTTCTAAAATATATATGCTGGTGTAGCATAACCCCCTTAAGGGTCGCTGAGTTATTTTCGGGCTCCCTGTCACTCTTGACCCCACTCTGACAGCCCAACACCTGCTGATACCACCGTACACTTCTGGCCAGAATAAATTCTCTCAATGCTACCAGAAAAAAAGACTCACAAACAAGTTAACCACTTGCCCTCCAGAGGATTTACCCCCCTTCCTGACCGGCCATTGTTTGCAATACAGCGCTGCGTTACTTTAACTGACAATTGCGTGGTCATGCAACGCTGCACCCAAATGAAATTTATGTTCTTTATTTTTACACAAATAGAGCTTTCTTTTGGTGATATTTGATCGCCTGTGTGTTTTTTTGCGCTATAAACAAAAAAAAACCAAACATTTTTTTTAAAACTATTTTTGACTTTGTGCTATAAAACATGTCCAGTAAAAAAATTTTAAAAATCAAATTTCGTCATACATTTAGGCCAAAATGTATTCTGCTACATATCTTTGCTAAAAAAAATCCCAATACGTGTAAATTAATTGGTTTACGTGAAAGGTATAGCATTTACAAATGGCGGTATACAGTATATACTGGAATTTTTTTTTTTTACTAGTAATGGCGGCGATCAGCAATTTATAGCGGGACATTCTGACACTGGGGGGAATTGACTTGGTGTCACTCACATCCTCAGTGATACCAATACAGTGATCAGTGCTAATAAAAAGCACTGACACTGTACTAATGGCACTGGGCATGAAGGGGTTAACATATGGGGTGATCAATGGGTTAACTGTGTGCTGTGTACTGTTTTACTATATGGGCTGTGTTTGTGCTTCACTGTACGCACACTGCTTTGTATGGCTCTGCTATGCAGAGCCATACAAAGTAGTGTGCAGGAGCTGACAGGAGAGAGATCTGTATTGTTTACATGCAGGTCTCTCCCCCGTTGGAAATCCTCGTAGATCGCCGGGTGCCGGCGGGGAATCACCCACTGGTGATTGACAGTCCAGGCCGCGAACCCCCTACCCGGACCTGCAAAGTTACGTATATATACGTGATTTTGTGCACCCGTGCAGTACTTCTGCTATGGGGTGGCACAGAAGCAGTTAAAGTGAATGGATACTTTGTTTATATTAAAGTTGCAAATGAGCACAGGAAAACAGCACAAACGTATAGGCGCGCAAAATAATAACAGTTTTCACTCTTAGTAACTTTAAGCAAAGGTCAACACACATATAGCAAAAATCTCAGACAGTTTCGGACGTCCTGCAATTCAGAATTTAACCAAAAGTCCCCAGTGAGCAAAGGAGAACTATTAAAGAGTAAGGCTAGCTCACTTTGGGCCCTCAGAAGCTGACAGCCAGGTTCAAGCCTGGAATAAGGAAAGAGTTCTTGAATTAGGAAGACTAATGTCCCTTTAACTGCAGTGGAAGATCTTCTGCATGCTTGTTGGGGCCCACTTGGTGCGCTACAAGAATTCAGATCTCCTTGGTTGCAACAGGTGGAAGTCCCTCAAAAGGATTTATGCAAACACAGGCACTATCCCTTTCAGTGGTATTCAACTTAGGTAGTGCTGCTTTAAGGCACAAGTTGATATGCAGGTTTTAAGCAAGAGGTTTAAAGCCTGGGTAGAAGCACTTCTTGACAAGGGGTTGATCCCTCACTAGGTGTCAAGGTCCTACCTTTCCTCAGGGCTTGTGCTGCTCCATGTGCTGGCATCCATCTTAGGTGTCTGCAAAGTATTGTGGGATCCTTTATGCTTTCAGCCCTCTGCGGCTCCTCCCAGGAGGTGGCGGCTTTTCACATTTAAGTCTGCTGTTTGTAGCTGTCCATTGCATTTGTGTCCTGTCTGTTGCACAGCAGCAAGCTCCTGTTCAGTTAACTCATTGCTCTCCTGGATACCGACTCGGCTTTGGCAAAGACTCCTCCTGGCTTCTGACCCTGGCTCTGGAGACCATTCCTCCTGGCTTCTGACCCCAGCTCTGGCGACCACTCTTCCTGGCTTCTGACCCCGGCTTTGGCTACGATTCCCGCTGGTTCTCGACTTGATTATCCTGGAAGACAACCTCGGCAGGAGAACTTCTGTCCTACCAAGTCATTCGCTGTTGCTGTCGGACTTGCATAGACTCTTGCCTTGTTTCTGTGTAAATAAACCTACCTTTAATTGCACATCCTTTTGTGTCTGGCTCCTCGCTCCCTGACACTACACGAATGCCATGAATCCTGACGGTGCAGGTACGCCCTCGCTCCCTATGTTAGTTGCCAGACTTGATCAGCAGGATCTCTTGTTGGATCAGTTCGCTCAGGCGTTGCAGACGCTGCTTACACACACAGCGCACCTTGCTCCTGGTGCAATTAGGCCGGTTGTCACTCCTGTGGTCACTCCCCCTGCTGCCCTGGTTGTTGCGCCTACCTCTGCATCTGCTGCTGCACCTGCGGTGCCTAGAGGTTTGACTGGTTCAGCCCCCCTTCCACAGCACTTTGGGGGTGAGCCGAGTCAGTGTCGGGGTTTCCTTAACCAAGTGGGCATATATTTTGAGTTGATACCCCACGCTTTTCCTACTGAGAGGTCAAAGGTGGGCTTCCTAATCTTACTGCTCTCGGACAAGGCCTTGGCCTGGACAAATCCCTTATGGGAGAACGATAACCCTGTGATTCACGGGTTTGCCCGTTTTGTTGCCTCCTTCTGTAGGGTATTCGATGTGCCTGCTCGCTCCGTCTCTGCTGCCAAGCTGCTCATGTCCATGCATCATGGTTCACGGACCGTTGCCGAGTACGCCATAGAATTTCGTACCCTGGCGGCAGAGATGGGTTGGAACAATGAGGCTCTGGTGGCTGCTTTCTCTCATGGTCTCTCAGAGGCGTTGGAGGACGAGATTGCAGCCAAAGAACTGCCTGTGGAGCTTGGAGCACTCATCTCCTTCCTAATCCTGATTGACACCAGGCTCAGGGAGAGGCCTTTACTTAAGGAGCGTCTGCGGAGGCCTCCTAACCGATTGGCTCCTATGTTTTCTGTCCCACCCATTCCTTCCTCTCCTCCTACACCTCCTGGGGATGGCTTGTCTGGCGGTGAGCCCATGCAGCTGGGGTTTGCTCGCCTTTCCGAGGGGGAGTGGGCCTCTCGGCGTCGGGAGGGTTGCTGCCTGTACTGTGGTCTCGGTGGGCATTTTCAGCAGTCCTGTCCGGTCCGTCCGGGAAACGCTCGCACCTGAGATCCTGTCGGGGGCAGATCTTGGGTGGAGTTTCCTTGTCCCCGGTGTCCCGCAAAGATAAACTGCTAATCACCATTGTCCTCTCTTGGGCGGAAGGCTTGGTGATGGCCCAGGCGTTGGTAGACTCTGGTGCTGGCGGGTTGTTTATGGACAACTCGTTTGCTGCCCAGTACTCCATTTCTCTGCAGGCTTGAGTTACTCCATTGGTTCTCGAGGCGATAGATGGCAGGCCCCTCAACCGCCGCAGGTTACCCACGAGACCCTGCCGGTTGAAGAAGCTATTGGGGCTGTTCACAGGGAGTTGGCCTGTTTCCAGGTAATTTATTCTCCGCACTACTCCGTGGTTTTGGGATATCCCTGGCTTACGAAGCACAATCCGACCTTTAATTGGGGGTCAGCCGAGATTCTCTCGTGGTCTCCACAGTGTGGGGCCGGTTGCATCCATGGACCTGTTAAGGTGTTGTGTGCCTCCTCAGACTCTGTGTTACCCACTGACTATGGGGAGTACCTGGACGTGCTTGACACGGTGCGCGCCGGTGCTCTGCCTCCTCATCGTCCATACGATTGTGCCATAGCCATTGCTGAGGCCTCTAGACCAGCTGTTCTATCCATGGGCTGCTTGAAGGCAGCAGCCCCTCCAGCTCTGAAACCCTCCTGGAGAGAAGTAACGCCCCACTCCAGTGCTTCAGACTATTTATCACCATTCCAGCCATCTTATGGAGACACCTATCCAGGGATTGTCTGCAACCTGATAAATATGCAAACCGGTTATAATGAATATCCCTCCTTAAGCTCTGGAAGCTTCTTCTAGAGACAGGGGGAAGCCATCAAAACTCCCAACCTCTAAAACAGTGAACAGACCAGGACAAACAATCACTGCTCCCTTGACTGCAGAAGGAGCCAAAACTAAATTTAACCTAGCATCCAATGCTAGAAGGGTGCTACAAGGTGTTAAACCCAACATGTTGAACTATTTTATTTACTATTTTCATATGTACTGAGCACTGGGAGTACAGCTTTTCCTATACTTTTGGTACTCTGACACTGGACCTTTGGGTCTCCGATACAGCAGCTGCCATTTTGCAGCCTCTTTGCCCCCCCCCCCCTTCCCTCCTCTTGCCCCATCATATGAAGGCTTTGTGTCATATGAACCCATTCATAAAATAAAAAGTATCCTATGAATAGACAGTGGAGAGGAGAGACGGACAAAGCAACTCCCCTGTAGCAGAGTGCATCTCTACTGTCAGAGTGCCAGGAGTATAATGATAGTGATAGCATAAACCTCATTAGATTTAACCCTTTCAAAACCAATGTATTTTTTAAAAGTGCATGTATTCCTGAAGCTACACTATACGTCTTTTGTCTTTACCTTCAATACAGGGGGCTTACTAACTGACATAAATAAAATGTCACATGTCAGTGTCTCTGCACTTCCACTTTGTCGGACATTTGAGACCGCAGCTGTTAGTTGGCTATTGTTCAGTGATTCCAACAAGGTCATTTACAGATACATACATGCATATGCTATACAACAATACACATATTTGTTACAGACAGAATGCCATCAACTTATTTTATTATTAAGGCATCACTGAACCCAATAAGATAATGCACCTTACCAGTCCTTAGATGTGGTGGTTATATTACTTTTATTTTCCAGGCTAAGAACATTTCCAGTACAGAAAAGACCTGTTATCTTGCCTGGAAATTTAACAGCCTGGTAGATTAAAACAATATTATTTTAACTCTAGATTAACTTGTTTAACATTACTGATCCAGGAGGTTGTTACATTATACTATTTCTCAACCTTGGAGCTACATGGTGGGCCTTTGTTAATGTCTATCTCCCTCCATCCTTTGACTCTGTTATTTTACATCTGATTTGTGAAAAATTGGCCCCCTTTAAGCTGGAAAAAAACATTATAGGAGGGGACTTTAATGCCATACTGTATGGCACTTTGGATACCTCTAACCCCCTTAGAAATGTTATTTCTGATTTATCTGTTTGGGCTGATATTTTTCTGCTTGCTGAAATATGGCAGTTGAAGCACCCTGATATACAGGTGTAGTGCCCCTCTAGTTAGCCAGGGGGAGCTAGCTAGCCTTTTTTTAAGGCAGAGGCTAAATAGCAGCCTGGGATAATTCAGCCAAGTTACTCTAGGTCAAGGCTGAGGGCTCTGCAGATCAGGTTCCTGATACCCCCCCACTGCTCTAGAACCTTGAGAAGTTTCTAGAAGGCAGTGGGTGGGGGTGAGGAGGGGCTGATCTGCATGTCTGAGGGACCTTTACCAATCCCTAAACAGAAGGTGTGGCATGGGGTCAGGACAACCCTCAGACATGATTGAGCCTGATCAGCAGGAAGTGTGTCAGTGTGTGTCAGGTGGAAGATGGAGTAGTAGGCTGGAGTGTGGAGCCTGGGAGGGGGCACAGGAAAGGGGCCTACCTATGGGCCAGGTGGTAAAATAGGGGATCTCCACTATACTACCGTCTATTAGGAGGGACAGCTTGAGCAGCAGGAAAGCAGTCAACCCAGAAGAAGGCCTGAAGGCAGCCACCAACCCATAAAGCTATCCGGAAGGACAGTGTGAGTAACCCTACACCCCCTGGGCCAGATAAGAGGAGAGGGCGGTCAGGTGGAGAACCCAACTAGATCCTCAGACGGGACTTTTTAATCTTTGGCAGCTTCTGGATCCCCTTGCCTAGGGAATACCTTTAGTACTGCTGGGTGAAGAGGATGATTCATCTGGGGTCTGAGGAGATACACTGAGAGCTGGCATGCTCTCAAAGAAGGTACAGATTTTTTGCTTCTTGTCCATGTATTTTTGCTTCTTGTCCATGTACATAGCTGCTAAGGGGTTTGTCCTCGCAGTTCACAGTTCCTTGGGCATCCTATGTATCCCTCAACCTCAGTTCAATACTCCTTAATAGAATCACAAAAAAAGCCTAAGGACTGGTTACTGTCTCAGTGTGCAAAAGTGGAGGAAGAAGACACGTGCTGCCTGACTGTGCAGGACTGTAGGGGGACTCAAAAACTTAGCAACTCCTAAGGGCGGTGTGCTACACAAGAATACTCCCATTTTTCTGCAACTCACAAATCAGGATATTGTATTGACCTGGTTTTTGGTACCACATCTGCTCTTTCTCATATGGAGGCGGCCTCCTATCTTTCCTCAGGACTGTCTAACCACTCGACTTTGCAGATTTTACTGTGGGTGGTTGAGAGGACCCTGTTGGAGACTGGCCCCAAGATGGGCTGGGGAGTCCAAAGTCCAAGGCATTTCTTCCAAGACCTTTGAACAGTATTGTAGTGTTAATGACACTTCGGCCCTTCCTCCACTGTGTGGGAAGCCTACAAGGCCACTGCTCGGGGTGAATATATCTTTACGTATTAAGGCAGAATATGCTTCCCAAATCTTGAAAGGTGTGAAACCAAGGCTGCAGAAGCTTTTGTGACAGTGCCCGCCTCTGAGGCTTATTCCCAGTTGGCACAGACTAGGAGAGACTTGAAACTCCACTTTACTAATTTGACACACTCAGGTGCCATGACTTTAGCGGGGAGAATCTTCAAATCGGGAAATAAAAATGGAAAATTGCTGGCAAATCTGGTAGCGGATCTTTTTTATCAAACAGTAATCCCTAAAATCATCTCCATTGGAATCAAATTCACTAAGCCAGCATATATACTTCATGAATTCATCTCTTGCTTTAGCTCCTTGTATAACAAACCTCTGCCCAGTCCAGTTGAGATGGCTGTCTCTGCCCTCTCTGGACCCCTGAGGAGGTAGACAGTCTTGAAGCATCACTGACTGCCCTTGAAATTGAATAATCCATCCTCTCTTTCCCTAGCAATAAAACCCCTGAACCTCATGGTCTTCCATGGGAGTGGTTTAGAGAGTATGCTCAAAATCTGGCACTCAGACTTCAGCATTTAGTCTCCTCCTGTTTAGAAATTTGGGGAACTGCTGACATCTATGTACCAAGCCCATATTGTACTCATTACCAAACCTTAAAAAATATAATTCGTATAGGCCTAGCTCACTTTTAAGTTATGACTTCAAAATCCTCACCAAGGTCCTGGTATCTAGGGCAATGAAAGTAATACCCTCGTTCATTAACACCGACCAAATCGGCTTCATGCCAGGCAAATCCACTGACATCAACTTCCGTAGGGTCCTTACTCACCTTCAACTCCCACCATGTGACACTGCGACCAGGACCTTAGTGGCATTAGATATCAAGAAAGCTTTTAATTCAGTTCATTGGCAATATATGGCCTCTGTTTTAGAAATCTTTGGCTTTGGACTTACCTTTCTCAGATGGTTTTAAATTATTTACGAATCCCAAACGGCTCAAATTAAACTAGGAGGAGAACTTTCTTCCTCTTTCCAAATATGGAGAGGAACAAGGCAGGGGTGCCCTCTTTCTCCTGCCTTGTTTGCACTTAATATTTAGCCCCTAGCCTTGGCAATACTGGAATTAGAGTAGGCTCTATTGTTGAAAAGCTAGCATTCTATGCTGATGACCTGATTTTGTTCCTCAGTGACCCTGGACCTTCACTCTCTGTAGCTCTCAGAATTCTGTTCCTCTATGCTATGTTTTCTGGCCTACGCACCAATTGGGAAAAATCCCTAATCATGCCCATTGATCCTGATGCACAAAGTGTAGCTGACCCAGCCTTGCCACTTTCTTGGACAGATAATATAAGATACTTGGGTATATCCATTTTCTCGAACGTTAGCGATTTTTGTCAACTTAACTTGTTCCCTGTATTGTAAATTGCTAAACAGAAGTTGAAAGCTTGGGATAATCTACCTTTAGCGCTCGTGGCTGAATAAATCTGGTGAAAATGAAAATTCTCCCACTCCTAAAATATTTTTTAACCAATTTCACTCAATAGTTACATCCTTCATTATGAGATCCCACCCCCCCTAGATTCAGCAGGAAGATTCTTTGCAGACCTTGGACTCAAGGAGTCTTAGCGTGCCCTGACCTTGTGCTTATTTCCTAGCAGCCCTTCTCACCCATACACATAGCTAAGTCATCTCCGATGACTCTAATGCCTCAGTGGTCCTAGAGGCAGCACATTCAGGTTCTTATGAAACACTTCACAATCTCCTATACTGCAGCCCACAGACTTCCTTTCCCTATCTCACATGTTCTATGAAAGCAGTAATTAAGGCCTGGTGTCTTACTGTATTTAGACGTACCATCACTTCCAATTTTCCGTCTCCAAACTCTCCTCTGTGGTTTAATCCAAAACTACCCGAATTGCAGTCTATTCCTGACCCCTCTGTATGTGTCTCGCATGGCATTAAATATCTTGAAAACATCTGTGAAAGGGGCTCCTTGGTCACCTTTGATAACCTTAAACAAAAATTTTGTCTTTCCAGCTCACTTTTCTTCAGACACCTGCAGCATGTCTATACCTCCCAATCTGGCACTGATATATTACACCTACTTGGAATCACTGCTCAGAGATGCTTCTCTAACTAAACCCTATCCAAAATATGCAAACTTCTAATGCCTTTGGTCCATCATGGCCTGGACCACCTCAAACTAAAATGGCAGGCGGAAATGGCAGAGTTTGATAAGAAGAATTGGGAGGAGATCTATGACTACCCTTTTGTCCAGCTAGTTGCTACGAGAGGCCACCTAATACAATAAAATACTTTATAGGGCATACCTAAAGCCACAATGTCTGCACAGAATTTACCCTGAAGTAGCATCACACTGTTGGAGAAGTTCAGGTGACCCAAGCCAACTTCCTACACATGTTTTGGGCATGTCCACAAAGACAAGCATTTTGATCTGAGCTTACAAGCTTCATATATACCCTGATCACTATAACCATTCCAATGACAATCAAGGTCTGCCTCCTAGGCTTAGTGAACCCCTTGGTCTTTACTAGAACAAATAAAACCTTACTTGGCCTGCTTCATTTTTACACCAGAAAGGCAGTAGTGTTAAAATGAAAATCAAATTTAATAAAGTTTGGGATACTTGGCTTGACTCGGCTACCACAACTGATAATTAAACAGATTTGAGCTCTGGCTCTGTGATCCCAAACAGGATCCCAGGTATGTCTCACTATGGGAGAGCGTACTTACAGGAGAATACTACTTACCATGTATACCATAAAACTGTGATAATATCCCTCCCATGTATCTTTTTTTTTCTTGGAAGGCTTCCATTTCCTATAATTTTCAAATATATAAACAGTCCCTATATGTTATGATACTTCTGTCCTTGGGTATACCCCTTACAAGTGTGGTAGCACTATTAGTATGCTGACACTTCTGTGTCTAAGCTCCCGGTCACATCGGGTGCGACTTGGCATGCGATTTGCATGCCAGGCGACTTTCAAATTGTATGCCAAGTCGCACCCTATTGTCCACTATTAGAGTGGTCATATTGGTGCGGTTCCACACTGACTTCTAAAGTAGTACATGTACTACTTTTGTTGCGATTTGCATAGACATCTGTGTCAGATGTCTTGCAAATCGCACTGAAATCGGCAGGTCACCCAATTTTGAAATCGTGTGACTTCACTGTAAGTCGCAAGATTTCAAAATCGGCTTTGATGTGACCGGGGGGGTAAGACAAATGTAGATTAGGTATGACAAGCTGTTGTTTAGCTGTTTTACATTTTGTTGTTGTCTTGAGACAGGGTATTCCCCAAGGCTCTGTTTTGTAACTATGTATATATATTTTTTTAATTCACCTAATAAAAAAGAATGTATTAAAAAAACACACACACACACACACACAGAGCTTTGTACATTTGCAAATATATGTGGAAAACACACATAAGGGGCATGAGCAAAACCACCCAAGGATGGAAGGTATGTTATTTGCAGGATTACTAGATGAAAATAAAGGAAATTAAGCTGAAAAATTAAAACTAATGCAGCCACGACTTCAAAAGGACTGGTAAGCTGCAATATATTACATGTTTAGGGTTTAGATATGTTTAATATACTATACGTAGGTGCTCTTGTTTCTTTCCACAGTCCGAAACACACTGGTATGTTAACTGATTTTCCTATTCTACCACAGGCGTCCCTAAGCCTGTAATGAGAGAAGAAAAGGGTTGGGTACCCAGCTAGCAGCAAAACCTCATAATTAGCTATTACTTTAAAACCAGCAAGAAATCATTTTAAGATGTTTTAATTAACATGGAATGGAACCTTCATAAAAAGTGACAGAAGTCCTGATGGACCAATATAAAGTGAGCAGACACCGACAAGCATGCTTGTATGTTGGCACCAGCCATCTAAAAGTTAAAAAGTTATATTTATGTTTTATTGTCAAAGATTTAATCAGAGACCCTTTTAATTACTTCAACACAGAAGCAATCATTGAGAAGGTTTGTCCTTAGATTGTTCTACTGAGTCAAGTTGAACATCCAATATTCCCTTATCCCCATCCAAGTTGTGTTACCCTCTATAAAACAACAAAAACAAGCCCATGGACTGGTTACTGACTTCGTGAGAAAGTTAAAAAAAAGTGTGTTGCCTGGCTGTGCAGGATTAGGGGGACCCAGAAATCTAGCGGCCCTCTAGGTGGTAGCGCTACAGTACATTCACGAGAGTCCCTGCCCTCAAGGAGCTTACAATCTAAGGTCCCTAACTCACATTCATACATACATATACTAGGGATAATTTAGACAGGAGCCAATTAACCTACCAGCATGTCTTTGGAGTGTTGTAAGAAACCGGGAGACCCGGAGGAAACCCACGCAGGAACAGGTGGAAACAGTCAAGCAGCTCTGATTGCTTCCACAGCCCCCAGTTCCGGTGCCCCCCCCCCCACGGGTAAGCTCCCGCCATGTAACCAGACTCCTTTTGCCCAGCTGGGCACCTGGGGAGAGCCATGGCAGGTTCCAGCGTGTAGAGGGGAGAGAAGAGAGTGGATGAATGTCCGCTCCCCTCGCCTTCTTTGTGTGACCTGAAAGGCAATGTCCATGACGTTGCTTCCGGGTCATGGCTGTCACTTTCCCGGCTAGAATAGTTGGGGAAAGATGTACTGCAATGAAATTTGCATTGCAATACATCTAATGGATCACAGAGGAGACATGCAGGGTCTTTTAGGTTCAATAAAGAGAACCTGACACCAAAAAAATCATCATATAGGGACTTTTTGTAAAGTTACACCCAAGCACATAACATCCCCCCCCCGCCCAAAAAAAAGTTGAGGCCCCCCCCTATATATGTACGTACGAATGAAAACTCACGTGTCAGGTTGCCTATGCTTGAAAATGTCGATTGCGATACGCATGTTACATAATGCCGCCTATGCCAGAGTGAGAGCAATAATTGTAGCACCACACCTCCTCCGTAATGCTAAAATGATGACCTCTAGGGGCTTTTTAAGTATCGGCTACAGAAAATATAGGGTACTGAAGTTTGTTGCCATTTCCTAGGCGCACACAAATTTAAAGTTTGGCATGTTGGGTATCTATTTACTCAGTACAGCCTCATCTTTTATATTTTTATCAAACCTTTGGGTAATTTATTGTGTATGTTTGTCCTAAAATTCACATAAATGATTTTCTAGACTTTTGTAATAATATTGTGTAACATAAAAATGTTTAACTACCACTATTTTATTCTCTAGGGTGTCTGCTTTCAGAAAATATATAATGTTTGGGGGTTTTGTGTAATCGTCAGGCCTAAAATAATTTTTTAAACATGTACAAAAAAATGCAAAAACAGTTCTGGCAGCAAAAGGGTTAATTACCGTTCATTTTTTTTGTAAAGGTGGATTACATTTAAAGTGTTACTAAACCCCGGACCCTGCATTCACTATATCTGGTCTCCCACAGTACACAGAACAGGGAAATGCAATTATTTTAGTAAATATAAACTGCTAAATACATTTTCTCATCAGCAGTTAGAGCAGTCTTGTGACTTCTATCAGTGTCCAAAAGAACACTGGTTAACGTTTGTAGGAGGAGTTTTCATCCTCCTCTCACTATCTGGACAGTGCTGATTGACCCTGTGCTAATCACATGCACTCTTCCAAAGAAAAAAACTCTCTAGCAATACACACAAAACCGAGCATGTGCAGCTTACCCCCAAGTCTCTGTTCTATCAGGAAATGAGTCGAGTCCAGTGGGTGAAGGGGAGGATCAGAGAAGACAGAATTAAACATCCTTCTTACACAATGCAGAGGATTAACCCCTTATGTTCCACAGTGAGTATAACAAGCATGCTTTACTGCATATACAGACTGATTTTACTGTTGTGGGTTTAGTAACAATTTAAGCCCAACTACCAAATTAGCAATTTTATTATTTTTTTAGTTACATAAAAATCATAGCAAGCTTCTTGAAAGGGAAATGTATTTTTAATAAAATAAAATCACAAAATGTTATATATATAGTAGTTATACAACTTGGATTTGTTTTCTAGGAATACAGACCCTTCACACATTAAACAGAACAATTAGTATTGTTCCAAAGGGCATTTTCCGCTGTGTCTGAGAACTTTGTGCTATTAGAAACGTGTTGTGTGTTACACTCCTAAATGAAATGGCTTCTGTCCAGCTCAGTGAAATCGTGTAGTCAGCATCTCCACCCTCTAAACAAATTGTCATAGTATAAAGCCAAAAAGTTATTTGAGTTTATGGCCAAAACCTAACTCCACACCTGCAATGTATGTTATGTAATGCAGGATGCGGCTCAAGCTCCTTTGTAGCAGCAGGATCAACAGGTTTGCAGAAAAACATAGAGACAAGCATGGCAAATGGTACTATTGTGATCAAAGTTGTCCAGGTGGAACTGTCACATTGTGAGATTTTTAGTTGGACATGCCCCTTAAAAAGACGTTCTCTAAAGGCTGTATTTACAGTATAAAAACTACAAATGGGCTTAGAGCTTTGTTAGCTTCAGAACTTGCAGGTGATGCTCCATTATAGTAAATTAAGAAGAAAAAAACCAGGAGGAACATTTTCTTTCTGCTTCTCACAAACAGATCTTATCCACTTTGAAACTCATGCTTTTTTAAAGGATGTGTTCTGAGCAGGGGCAGACTGACAACTCATGGGGCCCCCGGGCAACAGAGGATTATTGGGCCCCTGTGTCCTTGCCCAAACTCAAAAAAGCCTATGAAAAAGGTACCAGAGGCATCTCATGGGGCCCCCTACTGACCCCGGGCCCTCGGGCAGTGCCCGAGTTTCCAAATGGTGAGTCCGTCCTTGGTTCTGAGTCTGGGCCACCATGCCACTCGCTCTATCAGCTCCTAATAATACCCCCCCTAAAACGTCTTTACTCCCCCTTTCCTTCTTAAAGTGTTACTAAACCCACAACAGAAAAATCAGTCTGTATATGCAGTAAAGCATGCTTGTTACACTCACTGTGGGGTTAATCCTCTGCATTGTGTAAAAAGGCTGTTTGATCCTTCTCTGCCCCTCCTCTTGTTGAAATGACCACCTGATACAGGCTGAATCCGTAGTCACATGCAAATGCTCAGTTTGGTGTGCATTGCTAGAGAGGTTATTTTTTTCTTAGGAGAGTGCATGTGATCAGCACAGGGCCAATCAGCACTGTCCAGACAGAGGGTCAGGGGTTTTGCATCCTCCTAGAGAAGAAAGAAAACTCCTCCTACAAGCTTTAACCAGTGCTCTGCTGAAGTCACAAAACTGCTCTAACTGCTGATGAGAAAAGGTATTTAGCAGTTTATATTTACTAAAATAATTGCATTTCCATGTTCTGTGTACTGTGGGAGACCAGATGTAGTGAATGCAGGGTCCTGGGTGTAGTAACAGTTTAAATGGGAAAGGGATCTAGATGTTTCATTTACTGCTGAACAAAGGGATGATATCTGGGCAGCACATTGGCTTAGTCATCAGCACTTCTGACTTGCAGTGCTAGAATCCTCAGTTTGAATTCCAACCATGTTGCAGTGCTTGCAAGGGTTTCCTCCCAAATTTCAAGGACAAAATTGGGTAAATTGGCCCAAGAATGTGTGTGCTTATATTGTATGCATGTAAGATGGACTTTAGATTGTAAACTTGTCAAGCTGTAAACTTGATAGGGTTGCACCGATACTGTTTTTTACCAGTGAGTATGAGTACCAATACTTGTGCGCGAGTACGAGTACCGATACTTGTGCTCATGTACTCGCCAATACTGCTTACTGATACCTTTGCAGTGCAATCTGAGCCCATCCAAAATGAATGGGCTCAAATTGTACTGCAAAGAATCGCATGTGATTTGAACAGAAGTGGAATTCCTGTCTAAATCAATATGAACTGAATGTGCGCTACTTTAACTGAAGCAGCAGTGTAATTCCTGTCTAAATCACATGCATTTGCCCTGTGAGTGCGGTGCGATTTGCAGTGCAATGTGAGCTGTAAAAATTAATTACCACAAAGGTACTGGAACATTTGCACGAGTACAATTACTTGCAAATGCTTAGTATCGGCACCGATACCAATACCAATACCGGTATCGGTGCAACCGTACTCCTTGAGCTAAGGGATAAGTACCTAAAGCATTGAATAAATAGTCAGTGCTATATAAATACCAATGAGAGTGTAAATATCTTGTTTTTATCCCAGTACTCCACTACAGTCAGTAGGTTTCAAGAGTCAGGCGGTGGTACAAGTTACCTATGGTTTTCCATAATATACCCACAATCCTCTGGCCTATGTTAGAGATGTGGTGAGTCTGATGGCACACTTTTCCATATTTTTTGGTCATAAACTATACTTTCTGGATGAAGGTAGGTGCAATAATTAGAACATTGACTGATATGTATCTTGGGAATTATTTGACTGCCATTCTTCTTAATCATCTAGGCCTCTCTGAGATATAAATAGTTTTCAAATGGACCGCGCTAAGGTCACAAATCAACTAAATCCAATGTGCAAATTAAAGTGATAACAATGAACAAAATTCAAATACAATATTAGTACTCAGTCCCAACATGTGAATATTTAGTGCAATGGTGCTGTGTCTTTAACGGTGAACCTCCATACTGAAATGACGAGAGCTTCACTGTGTTCACACTGGTGCCCCACATAGATGTAAACTCACCGGTATTTCATGACCACCTATCTCTAGGTAAGTCACACTCGCTTTTGGGACTATCCTAGTATGCATACTGGCCCTGATGGCCGATATTTCTTCGCCCTTTTAACTGTGGTTGTTGGTAGTAACCGATAACTTTCCACTAGGACTGCATCAATGTTAGGAAACTCCTCTCCTCCACAGGCCATATTTCATATTTTCATCATTGATTAAAACAAAGCCAGACATCCCATAGTGTAAAACTGTATAGACCTTTAATATGGGGTCAAACAATAAAAATGCCACTCACAAAAAAAGTGCCTTTCCTGGCACTGGGTGTATTCTGCAGTGACATTCCTAAGCTATGTTGTACATTGCCTCTGAAAAGTTGTTCACACTATTTCTCAATTAGACCTTAGGATAGGCTGTCTATTAAAGTGTATGTTTTCATAGGTAGATGTATTGTGACACTATGCACACTCTGATTTTAACCATGTTCTTCTATGAACATCGAAAATAAAGAAGAAAAAAAAAAAAAAAAGCCGGAGGAGAACCTGGAACTGCCAAAGTCATATGAACGTCGTTGCCTCCAGTCATGCTTTGACCACTTGATAGGATATCGCTTCCTGCATTTTATAAATTTAGTATAAATACAGGTATAGTGTGGAGTAAACACCGCGTCCAGCACGGGAACAGAGCTGAGGCTGTCAATCTGCTGGAAGTCCCTCCCCTGTCACCATTTTTATCTTTTTGTCAGGAAAACTTGTCAGTAGTGATTTATGCAGATAGCAGAGGAATGAAGCAGCAGACAGAAATGACAGTGCTCTTAATTGAGATGAGTAAACACTATAGAGGGATGTGCTTTGATCATATTTCATGTCTGAGGTTTACAACTACCGTACTTTAAGTCTGCTAGGAAAGTAAAGAAACTGCTAGCATTGTTTCCCTCTCCTTTTAGTCCCTCTGCAGTGTGTGTAATCCTATCTCCCTGTTTTTAGAACTAGTTGAATATAGAATCTGTTATCTGAGGCACCAGAAAGCGATGAGCTCACCACCTTCTGGCTTACAGCGGTAATTATGAATAATAATATACAATAATTGTGTAGCGTTAGCATGCAATATTTTATATAATCCTGATAAGAACTGGCATTGTTGCTCATTTTAGTACTGAACATAAAAAAAATAAAACATGAATGTCTTTCTTTTACTGTGATTGGTGAAGGATACAAATTGAAAATATCTGTGCAGCTGTCAGTTGTGTGACTGAGTTTAAAGCTAACTACCTGACCACACAAACAATATTAAAATGTTTCCAAACACAAGAACAAACATTAAATATATTGCAGCTTACCAGTCCTCAGAGTGATGACTGCATTAATTTTTTTTTATTTTGTGCAGGCTAATGACACTGCCTGAGATAACAATGCAAATTGCTCAGGACTGATTTTCTGGCAGGATCAGCACGTATTTTTCTATTTGCACTTTTTGAATTGACATAGTGTTTTCAATGGTATATTTTACAGACCAGTTTCTGTTGTTCATAGAGATAACCTGTGTAAGGATGATATCACTGCAGTGTGCACAGAATGCTCCAAGCTCTCTGGATTTCTAGCACAATCAACAGTTATTTTTTGCGCTTATTGAACAGATATAATAAAGTACCTTCAATGGCACATGTAAGACCAAAGGGAGCATATAACATACTGTAAGTTCATTTTGACGGTACTATCTATAGTAATTCTAAAATACAGAGAGGCATTGCACTGTTTCTGGCAAGGATTGCTTGCAATTAAATTTGCTTAGCTTGTAAAGTTTCTACTTGTTTATAAAACAGTCAATTATGTTAATGTCAGAACATTTAGGCCTCATTCACCCTGGTAGTGACATACATATATTCATATGTGTATGTGAGCCATTTTTAATACATATGAATGCAGGGAATGATTTTAAATGGCATAATTCACACTGTGCTTATCTTCAGTTGAATTTATTTGCGTTTAGAGAAAATAGAGGTCTGTAGGTCCAGTGGCAGATTAGATACTCTGAACATGTGTTGTTTATCCCTGTTTGTAAATAAATCTAACCCTTGTTGTAAGAATTAGTCGTCCTTCTTGGAATCAAGACACCCCAAGCAGAGCACATTTTACATATATAAATGCATGTAAAGGCAAGTGCATGTAAACAAAGGAGAACCTGATCTGGGCAGCATAAAGTCTGGTTATACTTCCTAGATCATTTCTACTGCAAGGCTTATCATCAGTAGGCTTGCATCTTTGTGAGTTGTCTATTATTGTTCTGATCACTGCAGTACAGATGTTTTCCACTTGGTGGCAGTGTGTACTAACCTTAGAAGTAAACCTCCAGCTCACACACTGCATGGGTCCTGATAATGATCCCCTGTCCCTCCACAAATCACCATCATCTTATCCAGAGCCCAGCTCTCGCTTTTTTTTTTTAACCAAGGGCCACTTTTGGTGATTTGTGTGTTTTAATATTACAAATGTTTAATACCAAACAGTAATTAGTACAATACAACTGTAAAATGTACAAAAAAAATTAATACTGTAGATTTTGTTAGAAATCATGTTTATGGCATACAGATATAGGGTATAACATACAAATATAAGGTAAAACATACAAATATAGGGTATAACATACAAATATAAGGTAAAACATACAAATATAGGGTATAACATACAAATATAGGGTATAACATACAAATATAAGGTAAAACATACAAATATAGGGTATAACATACAAATATAAGGTAAAACATACAAATATAGGGTATAACATACAAATATAAGGTAAAACATACAAATATAGGGTATAACATACAAATATAAGGTAAAACATACAAATATAGGGTATAACATACAAATATAAGGTAAAACATACAAATATAGGGTATAACATACAAATATAAGGTATAACATACAAATATAAGGTAAAACATACAAATATAGGGTATAACATACAAATATAGGGTATAACATACAAATATAAGGTAAAACATACAAATAATAGGGTATATCTAAAACTGATGTTTTCATTAGTATACCAAGCGGGGAAAAAAACACTGCATGAACTGAGGCGCTTCCTAAAAACATGAACACTTCTGAAGTCTTCAGCTAATAATGGAATCTTCTACTCTTCCAACCAGTCCATCCCCCACAGTTACTACCTTTTGTACCACTAGCCCCTCCCTCCTAGATTGTAAGCTCCAAGGAGCAGGGCCCTCCTATCCCTCTTGTATTGAACTGTATTGTTGCTGTATTGTCTCCCGTTATATTGTAAAGGGCTGAGCAAACTGTTGGCGCTATATAAATCCTGTATAATAATAATATTAAAAATCATTCCGTTTTTGTGAACATTTTGATGTAAAATATTGCATAGTCTAGTACAGGGGTCTCCAAAATGCGACCCGCAGGCCGGATGTGCTCCTTTGCTTGCTTTTATCTGGCCTTTGGGGCACTTTTCCTTCCACTGATATGAAGCACTATTCCTCCCACTGACGCCAATGATGGGGCACTATTCCTCCCACTGACGCCAATGATGAGGCACTATTCCTCCCACTGATACCAATGATGGGGCACTATTCCTCCCACTGACACCAACGATAGGGCGCTATTCCTCCCACTGACGCCAATGATGGGGCACTATTCCTCCCACTGACGCCAATGATGGGGAACTATTCCTCCCACTGACACCAACGATGGGGCGCTATTCCTCCGACCAGGGTGGACTGACCATTCGAGCACTCGGGCACTGCCCGAGGGCCCAGGGTCAGCAGGGGGCCCCATGAAATGCCCCTGGTACCTTTTTATAATCTTTTTGGGTGTGCTTTGAATGTGGGCAAGGACACTGGGGCCACATGATCCCCTATTTCCCGGGGGCCCCATGAGTTGTCAGTCCGCCCCTGCCTCTGACTGACACCAATGATGGGGCACTATTCCTTCCACTGACACCAACGATGGGGCGCTATTCCTCCCACTGACACCAACGATGGGGCGCTATTCCTCCCACTGACACCAACGATGGGGCGCTATTCCTCCCACTGACCCCAATGATTTATTTTATTTATTTCAGGTACTTATATAGCACCGTCAATTTATGCAGCGCTTTACAAATACAGTTGTGTTCAAAATAATAGCAGTCAGACATCACTAACCTGATCAATCACTGTTTTTGGTAGATATGATATTTCTACATGGCAAATAATTTACTAGCAGGTGTAGAAGAGTAATAGAAATCCAACAGACCCAACAGTCATGACATGCATGCTGCTGATTCTGTGTAATTGAATCACTAATTGAAAGAGGCATGTTCAAAATAATAGCAGTGTGGAGTTCTATTAGTGAGGTCATTCATTCTTTGAAAAACAGGTGGCAATTATTGCCCTTATTTAAGGAAGGAAGGCAGCAAATGTTGTACATGCTGGTTACAGTGCATTTCTCTCTGAGATTCAGAGGAAAATGGGTCGTTCCAGACATTGTTCAGAAGAACAGCGTACCTTGATTAAAAAGTTGATTGGAGAGGGGAAAACATATAAAGAAGTGCAGAAAATGATAGGCTGCTCAGCTAAAATGATCGCAAATGCTTTAAAATGGCAACCAAAACCTGAAAGACGTGGAAGAAAGCGGAAAACTACCATTCGAATGGATAGAAGAATAGCCAAAATGGCAAGGACTCAGCCAACAATCAACTCCGCCAAGTGAAGCATGCTTGCGCAAGCATCATGATATGGGGATGTTTCTCATACTACGGTGTTGGGCCTATTTATCGCATACCAGGGATCATGGATCAGTTTGAATACATCAGAATACTTGAAGAGGTCATGCTGCCTTATGCTGAAGAGGAAATGCCCTTGAAATGGGTGTTCCAACAAGACAACGACCCCAAACACACCAGTAAACGTGCAACATCTTGGTTCCAGACCAACAAGATTGACGTTATGGAGTGGCCAGCCCAATCCCCGGATCTTAATCCAATAGAAAACTTGTGGGGTGACATCAAAAATGCAGTTTCTGAGGCAAAACCAAGAAATAGAGAAGAACTGTGGAATGTAGTCCAATCATCCTGGGCTGGAATACCTGTTCACAGGTGCCAGAAGTTGGTTGACTCCATGCAACACAGATGTACAGCAGTTCTCAGAAACAGTGCTTATACAACTAAATATTCATTAAGTGATTCAAAGGAAAGCAAAATCTTCAAACATTTTTCAGTTTATATAGTGAATGTTTGCGTTTGTAAAGAAGAATACAAACACTGCTATTTTTTGAACAGTCTAATATTCACTTTTTTTAGCGGGGAGAAAAACACTGCATGAACTGAGGCGTTTCCTAAAAACATGAACACTTCTGAAGTCTTCAGCTAATAGTGGAATCTTCTACTCTTCCAACCAGTCCATCCCCCACAGTTACTACCTTTTGTACCACTAGCCCCTCCCTCCTAGATTGTAAGCTCCAAGGAGCAGGGCCCTCCTATCCCTCTTGTATTGAACTGTATTGTTGCTGTATTGTCTCCCGTTATATTGTAAAGCGCTGAGCAAACTGTTGGTGCTATAAAAATCCTATATAATAATAATAATATTAAAAATCATTCAGTTTTTGTGAACATTTTGATGTAAAATATTGCATAGTCTAGTACAGGGGTCTCCAAACTGCGACCCGTGGGCTGGATGTGCCCCTTTGCTTGCTTTTATCTGGCCTTTGGGGCACTTTTCCTTCCACTGATATGAAGCACTATTCCTCCCACTGACGCCAATGATGGGGAACTATTCCTCCCACTGACACCAACGATGGGGCGCTATTCCTCCCACTGACACCAACGATGGGGCGCTATTCCTCCCACTGACACCAACGATGGGGCGCTATTCCTCCCACTGACCCCAATGATTTATTTTATTTATTTCAGGTACTTATATAGCGCCGTCAATTTACGCAGCGCTTTACAAATACAGTTGTGTTCAAAATAATAGCAGTCAGACATCACTAACCTGATCAATCACTGTTTTTGGTAGAAATGATATTTCTACATGGCAAATAATTTACTAGCAGGTGTAGAAGAGTAATAGAAATCCAACAGACCCAACAGTCATGACATGCATGCTGCTGATTCTGTGTAATTGAATCACTAATTGAAAGAGGCATGTTCAAAATAATAGCAGTGTGGAGTTCTATTAGTGAGGTCATTCATTCTTTGAAAAACAGGTGGCAATTATTGCCCTTATTTAAGGAAGGAAGGGAGCAAATGTTGTACATGCTGGTTACAGTGCATTTCTCTCTGAAATTCAGAGGAAAATGGGTTGTTCCAGACATTGTTCAGAAGAACAGCGTACCTTGATTAAAAAGTTGATTGGAGAGGGGAAAACATATAAAGAAGTGCAGAAAATGATAGGCTGCTCAGCTAAAATGATCGCAAATGCTTTAAAATGGCAACCAAAACCTGAAAGATGTGGAAGAAAGCGAAAAACTACCATTGGAATGGATAGAATGGCCAAAATGGCAAGGACTCAGCCAACAATCAGCTCCGCCAAGTGAAGCATGGTTGCACAAGCATCATGATATGGGGATGTTTCTCATACTACGGTGTTGGGCCTATTTATCGCATACCAGGGATCATGGATCAGTTTGAATACATCAGAATACTTGAAGAGGTCATGCTGCCTTATGCTGAAGAGGAAATGCCCTTGAAATGGGTGCTCCAACAAGACAACGACCCCAAACACACCAGTAAACGTGGAACATCTTGGTTCCAGACCAACAAGATTGACGTTATGGAGTGGCCAGCCCAATCCCCGGATCTTAATCCAATAGAAAACTTGTCGGGTGACATCAAAAATGCAGTTTCTGAGGCAAAACCAAGAAATAGAGAAGAACTGTGGAATGTAGTCCAATCATCCTGGGCTGGAATACCTGTTCACAGGTGCCAGAAGTTGGTTGACTCCATGCAACACAGATGTACAGCAGTTCTCAGAAACAGTGCTTATACAACTAAATATTCATTAAGTGATTCAAAGGAAAGCAAAATCTTCAAACATTTTTCAGTTTATATAGTGAATGTTTGCGTTTGTAAAGAAGAATACAAACACTGCTTTTTTTTGAACAGTCTAATATTCACTTTTCTTCAATTTTTTTAGAGGAACAACACAAATTTGATATATTTTTCTTCATGTTTTTATTTGGAATAGAATGTGTAGTGTTCCCAATGCATTTGTGTGTATGGAAATAAAAGCTATTAGAAGGATTTTGAGCTTTATTCACTTTTTTCAACACACTGCTATTATTTTGAACACAACTGTATATTATACATTAACATCAGTCTCTAACCCTCAAGGGGCGTATCTAAGGTCCCTAACTCACATTCATACATACACATACTAGGGCCAATTTAGACAGGAGCCAATTAACCTACCAGCATGTCTTTGGAGAGTGGGAGAAAACCCGGAGGAAACCCATGCAGGCACAGGGAGAACATGCACACTCCAGGCAGGTGGTGCCATGGTCGGGATTTGAACCAGTGACTCTAGTACTGCCAGGAGGAAGCCACTGTGATGGGGCACTGTTCCTCCCACTGACCCCAAAAATGGGGCACTGTTCCTCCCACTGACACAAGCGACGGGGCACTGTTCCTCCCACTGACTCCAGCGATAGGGCATTATTCCTCCCACTGACAACAGTGATGGGGCACTGGTCTTCCCACTGATACCAGAAACGGGGAACTAATTATTCCACTGACACCAACAATGGGGCACTGTTCCTCCCACTGACCACCAAGCCTAGGGTATTGTTTACTCCTATTGATGCCAGGGCATTTTCTACTCCCACTGGCCAAAATCCAGCCCGCCTAAAGTTTGAAGGGCAGTAAACTGGCCCTTTGCTTCACATGTTTGGAGACCGCTGATCTAGTACATCAAGCAAATTAGAAACAAAACAAAGCAAACATCTAGCACAAATCAAGCTGCCCATTCTCATTTAGAAAAGCATTTGCCATCCTTGTACCTATAATCCATGGCTGCCAAGGGAGAGAGATTTGCAAAGGCCTGCAGCAGATTTTCACTTCTAACAGTTGCACATAGAGCCCTGGTTCACACATGTGCAGGCCTGAGTTTGCGCTGGCACGGCAGCCCATTTATTTGAATGGACTGCCATGCTTGCGTTTTTCTGCAAAAAAAGGCGCATGCACCTTTTTCAAAAGCACAGCCGCAGGGAAATTGCGTGGTCTTTTTGACCATGTGATTTCCCTGCAGATCCCTTATCCGCAAACGAATGTGAATACAAATGAATGGTTGCAGGTACAGGAACAAATGCGATGCCCGCACCTGCAAGCAGCCCACACAGTGTGAACCAGGGCTTAAGAAGTGGTCAGGGACAGGCTTTATCTTGTCACATATAATGGTAGGGCAGCAGAGGGGAGAAATTTATAATCAAGCTGCAACTGTATAGTAAATCTGTCTGATGATCTGTCTTGCTGCTCCTGCCTAGGAGAGCCTTGCTGGGCAACAAAATTGACAAATGTCCCCTAATGTATACTCACCCTCACTTATTTAAAAGGGTAACCCCACTTTCCTGGCAAAAAATTGCAATAAACAAATGTAGGATAAGTAATTTCGACACAACCATAATCGAATGTTATTAAAAATTGCCTTTCCTTTTCAATCTGTAGCCATTGTAATGTCCTATAAACTTCAATGCAATATGGCAGCCTGGAGGGGGGGGGGGGGTCCATACACAATTGGATATTCCTGCTTGTGTGATTGGCTCATTGATGCAATTCAAATCCCCTACATCTAAAATTTCATTTTTGTTAGTTGCTCCTAAAGGTATGTTGGCCCTGCTCTTTCCTAATTAAAACATTGCGGGTGCATCAGCTGATCAATATTAAGCAAGTCGGCCCCTTTCAGAATCGGTATCCAAAAGACATTGAAAAACAAACAGCTTTTTCATCAGAGCAGAAACATGTAGGGGTCTGCAGGAAAGTTTTTCAAATCCTTGCAATGCACAGTATGTACATTGATCACCCAGAGGGGATTGTTTTTATTTTCTCAACATAAGTGAAGTTAATCTTCAAGCTGCTAACCAAGAGATGTTTATGGATCTACTGTAAATTGCTTCCCCAAAATTTCAGAAAAAAATATTGATTATTGTATAACTGTTATTAGCTGCTTATGTGACATGGAAGTCTTGTAACAGGATGCATAAATGACCAAATGATCAGAGTGTAGGTTTAACACAAACAGGCTGTAAAAGTTATGCATATAGCCAGGGCCGTGGATAAGGGGGTTCCACCAGTCCTCATGTACAGGACCCAGGTCTGCAGGGGGGCCCAGGCAGGTGGGTAAATCGTATGTGGGCAGAGAGTGTGATTGGCACAGTGTGTGTGTGTGTGTGTGGGGGGTGCATTTACTTGAACCGATCCCCTTTATGGCTCTTTTTGCAGCAGCCAGCTCCTCTTTCTCCTGCTGGCTTTCCGCTGCTGCAGAGAGTGCCAAACAGGGGATCAGTTCCAGTAATTGCCCCCCCCCCCGACACTGCACCCTTCACCCTCCCTGTGACCCATACATTTCCCCCTGCTGCCCAGGACCCCCTGTGTGCCCACACTCCTGCAGTTCTTCCGGGTTCCCTCCTGTCCACTCCACTGGCAACTGCAAGCACTCAATAGGATCCTTTGGGACTGAAAGTGGAGGAAGCGTGTGGGAAATATGTCACATTTATCAGCCCCTTTCATTTCTGAATGAACTCAAGGAGTGATCTGTACCAATTAATGTGTTTATTCATTACTGAAGCATACTAAACTAGCAGAACATTTTTTTGGGGGGGTTGGGGCCCTGTCAGGTTGGCTGTATGGGGCCCCATAGTTTCTAGTTTCCCTGCATATAGCACATAACAGTGTGAAACAAGTAATGCAGCTGTTCTAAAAGAGCAGCCACTAGGAGCAATGCTCAAATAGGCCAATAGGTGGCAACACAGTACAGTGTATGAGAAACACTATAGAGAAAGAATATAGAGAGGGATAATGTGTACCATCAACCAAGCAGTAAATTGCAATGGCTACTTGTGCTTCCCATATGACCCTGTGAGTCCCCCTCACAGTGAGATATGCCAAGTCCAACAGACCAGGTGTGAAGCTGGGGGGATCCCAGGACCACCTCCACAGAGAAGCGGAAGAAGTCTTTGATCTGGACACGTAGGCTAATGGCTGCAGACACAGGACCACCTCACTTCAGGCTCGGCACCAGGGTCTGATCTAGCCTATCCGGTGCAGTAAAAACAGTCAAGGGGCATATTGTCACTGAGAGTCTGTCACGCAGTGTCACAGCCTGGGAAACACTAGTATGTATTAGGCTGACACAGAACCTGTCCCCTTTTTATCAGATGTCCCAATCAGAGTCCTCCTTTAAATCAGGAGTCCTTGTCAGAGTCCCCATTTACATTGTGTTCCCATCAGCGTGCACCCTTACATCAGGTGTCCCCATCAGAGTGCCCCCTTATATCACAGTTCATATCAGACTGTTCCCTTACATCAGGGTCCCTATCAGAGTGCCCCCTTACATCAGCGTTCCTATCAGAGTGCCCCATTACTACAGGGTCCCCCCTTACATCAGGATCTCCATTAGAGAGAAACATTAGGTGTCCCCAACAGAGTGCCCCCTTGCATCAGGGTCCCTATCAGAGTGCCCCCTTACATTAGGTGTCCCCAACAGAGTGCCCCCTTACATCAGGGTCCCTATCAGAGTGCCCCCCTTAAATCAACTGTCCCCAACTGAGTGCCCCCTTATGTATGATCAGTTATCCCCATCAGAGTTCCCCCTTACATCAGGTGTCCCCAACAGAGTGCCCCCTTATATTAGAGTTCCTATCAGACTGTTCCCTTACATGAGGGTCCATATCAGAGTGCCCGCTTACATCAGCGTTCCTATCAGAGTGCCCCTTTACTACAGGGTCCCCCCCTTACATCAGGATCCCCATTAGAGTGCCCTCCTACATTGGGTGTCCCCAACAGAGTGCCCCTTTGTATCAGGGTCCCTATTAGAGTGCCCCTTACATTAGTTGTCCCGAACAGAGTGCCCCCTTAAATCAACTGTCCCCAACAGAGTGCCTCCTTATGTGTGATCAGTTATCCCCATCAGAGTGCCCCCTTACATCAGGTGTCCCATCAGAATGCTGAAGAATTATATTTAATTTAGCTTATAACAGACGTCTGTATTCTTTAATAATTCTGTTTCTCCAAAGTCAGCATATTGAGAGTCAGCATTAGCTAGCTTAAAATGAACCATGTATAAGCAGGTGTTCAAGTGCACCATGGTATTTCATGGCTAAGAGGTCAGTAGGTCAATGGATTCCCATCCTAAAATATATCACTTGGAATGCAGTAAAGAATTAAGAGATAAGAAAATATATCTCTTATAAAGAGAATCTTTTCTAATCTATAATATAACTAGTTAGTTATTTCATATAGTTAGTTAACTAATTAGTTAGGAATAGTGTGTGATAGTATATTAATGATAGTTGATTATGTTTATGCATTTATGTGTCTTCTGTCCTTAAACTGAAGGTTGAACCTGTTTTAAGAAGAATGTAGTTATGCGATCCTATAGTATGGGAAGATCATATAACAGTCTAACGTAACAGTTTTGTATGTTGCTGTCGACCGAAGTATTTTGTAGATAATGACAACGAAGAACCATACATCTGTTTAGAACACTAGCTAGCTTGCACTGAATTAGGAAATAGCTGTACAGTGGGATGACTTATTTGATGCGTTCAAAAAGTATATAAGAAGCGACTCATGTGACAGACATACATATACACATACGCACTGAAGTTGACACACAGAGACATTTTGTTTACTTAAAGCAGAGCTCCACTCAAAAGGGGAAGTTCCGCTTTAAGGACTGCTCCCCCGCTCCCCATTAAGGATTGGCACCTTTGGGGAGCGGGTACCCGAATTTGGCAGGTACCCGCTCCAACTTTCGGTCTGACCACCTAGGCGATCGGAAGTGGAAGGTGTCCTCCCTCTCTCCCTCCCTGTAGTCTTTTGGGACACGTGACAGGTCCCAGAAGACTACAGGACCATTCATGAAGCGCAGCGCTACTCGCACATGCGCAGTGGGTACCTGGCTGTGAAGCCACAAGCTGCACAGCCGGGTGCCCACACTGAAGATGCCGGCCTCCTGGAATACAGGACAGCTGGTGAAACGGGGTGCGGGGGAACAGGTAAGTGGCTGGTTTTTAAAAGTCAGCAGCTACAGTATTTGTAGCTGCTGACTTATTTTTTGACAGGTCCAGTGAAATGCCACTTTAATGCATACAAGCCTTGCCACTCCAACACCTATTGTCTTCCCTAAAAGACTAAAAAACTCTTTATTTGCTACTTCACAAAAGAACAGGAAAGAAGTTCAATATTTTTCTAAAGCTTATTTCATTTCTATAGCTACAGATTTTCTTATATTTTGTTTTACTACACTAAACTGTATTTTATGTTATCTTTTGTATCCATTTTATGTTGTTGCCAGTGTGAGCTAAATAAAAGTCACACTGTTTTAAATCAGCCTGGCACTAGAACAATTTACCTAAACTCCTAAGGAGGACACAAATATTATAGGTGTCACGATATTTAACAAGTGCCTCCTTACTTCAGGTGTCCCCATTAGAGTGCCTGCTTACATCAGACTGGCTCATGGATCGGTGGATGCACTCTAGCCTTCTAGGAGGGATGGGCATATAGATGGAATTTGAGGAATAGACACAATAGGGGCTTTAATAGAGCCTTACCACATAGTGAAGGCATGAGAAGTTCCTTTTCATCAGTGAATTCCTCTCCATCGTCCTCTTCCCAAACCACTACCAAGGTCCACGCAAATTTAAATGTTTTGTACCAGATGATGGTCAGGACAGCCAAGTAAAAAAATGCACCCTGGAGGGCCCCTTTTCACATAGTGTGGAGAATCGCTCCCCCGGGACTGCCTCAGTGAGTAGAGCAGGTAATGTACGCAACAATCTTCATGCTCTTCGCGCCCCCCCCCCAGGCCCTCGGGGAATGATTCCCACACTTTAGTTAACTATTCTTCTCAGTCACAAAATATGGCTTCCTCCCCAATTCCCTTCAATTCCACCAAGACGTTTTTAGATCCCATATAGGGACAAGTGTAGCCGACATTGGGAAATCTCATTATACTAAGGAACCCCGAATTAAATGTGAATGCAATATTATATTATCAATCTCTCCACATGCTCTCTTTGATGATGAAATACAGCTGCTTACAAAAGGCCTTAATTTTTGGCCTGATCAAAATATTAACAAGTTTGAAGTCCTAAAAGATTTACAATTATTTGCATGCCAACTTATTTTTAAAAGTACATTTTCTAAAGATCCTAATCAATTCACATCCACTTCTGATCAACAGGATCGGGCCTTGGAGGACTTTATAGCACTTCTTAACCACTTCCCATCCAGCCCACGTACAAAAACGGCCGGACGGGAGCAGTGCAGGAGCGGGTGGCCGTTTATAAACAGTCTCCGAATTCAATGTCTGTGCACGCTTCCTGGGAGTGCGTAGCACCACTATCCGGTGCCCGCTGTGTCCGGAAGACACAGCAGAAGACCGATCGCTGTACGGGACCTCTGTGTGAGGTCCCAATCATGTGAACACTGATTGGCCAATTAGTGATCACATGCAAAGTAGTAAGCAAGATATCACTTCCTGACATCTTTGCTTACTTGTGAAATTTGTGAATGATCACAGGAGGTCACATGGTACAAGGCTATTCACAACAGCCTTGTACCATGTGACAAGTTGTGACCAATCACAGCTCTCAGTATTTCTCAATGGCTGTAAGAATGCAGCCAGAGAGAAGTAGATATGATTGCTTTTACAGCATTTATAGGTGTAAAAGCAATCCGTGTGAAAAAAAAAATCTTCATCACCCCCCACAAGTAGTACAGTGTCACTATGCTGACACTGTACGGCTAGGGTGACAGTATGTTAAAAAAAAAACACACATTTTTTAAACTTTTTTTTACTAAAAAGATAGTTGAATACATTTTGGCCAAGATTTATGAAGAAAGATTATTTGTAAAATTTTATAAGAAAAACACTTGTTTTTCAAAATGTTTGGACTTTTTCATTTATATAGCAAAAAAAATCTCAGTGGTGAATACCACCAAAATAACGGTTTATCTGTCTAAAAAAAATGCTACAAATTTAATGTGAGTACAGTGTTGCATGACTGCGCAATTGTCAAAGTGTGATAGCACTGAAAGCTGAAAATTGGCCTGGACAGGAAGGGGATGAAAGTGTCTGGACACTTTCACCCCCTACCTGTCCAGTCCAATTTTCAGCTTTTAGTGCTATCACACTTTGAATGACAATCAAGAAGTGGTGAATGAAGCACCTCCGGCTGACCTTATTGACCAGCTGGATATTGAAACTCTACTTAATCAACACATTAGCCCTGAAAACTCTGAATTAGGCCCATCCACTCTTCGAAAAAAGTCAGATAAATTCCTCTCTTTAAGCTCTAATCTGAACTTAGTAGCATTTATAACCCTAACAATGAAAGAAATTAATAAATTGAAGGTCAGCAATTCCATAAATAACCTCACCGAGAGTGAAAAAGTGGCATTAAACAAACTAACCGCTTTGATATAACGATCAAGCCATCTGACAAAGGTTGAAACATTGTTGTCATGAGCAATGACCAATACAAAAAGATGCGTTTTAAAGTGCTGAACAATAGTGAGTGGTACTGCCCAGTCTCTAAATCTGTTTTAGAGAATTACAACCGAGAATTCTACTGCTTAGTTGATGAGGCTTTTCTAAACAGGGTCATAGATGAAACTGTGGGAATTTGTTCATACAAGCCATCCCAAAACCCCAAACTTATGCTTTGCCCAAGATTCAGAAGAACAGCTCAGACGCTCCAGGAAGACCAGTTGTATCAGGTTGTGGTTCTTCGATGGAAAATGTCATTTTGTAGAAGAAAGATTAAAACCCTTTGTCACTAATCTTCCATCCTATGTTTGAGATACAATCCATTTGCTACTAAATCTGGAGGGTATTCAACTCTCTAAAGATGCCATCTTAGTAGTGATTGATGTAGAGGCACTGTATAATTCTATCCCCCACTACAAGGGACTCTCCATCATTAAACATACTGTCTCAGTCGCACAAGCAAGACCAAAGATTAAATTAATTTGTGGTTCTGGCCTTAGAACACATTCTAGCTCACAATGTTTTCATCTTTGATGGTTTCCTTTACCTTCAGGTGCAGGGCGTGGCCATGGGGACCTGTTGTGCCCCTTCCTACGCCAATCCATACTTGGGGTAGTGGGAATGAACTTTTCTGGCAGGTGAGGAGTGGGAATTTTTGACCAACTATATTAGCATGTGGTATCGCTATATAGAGGATATCTTCCTCATCTGGGAGGGAAAAACTCATTTACTTTCATGCTGCCTTGAAGCCATGAAAAATAACACCTTCAATCTCAAATTTACAATGGTCCATAATCCGGTGATGATTACTTTTTTAGACAGCACCATCAACAAAGATTCAGATGGAATTCTCACCAGTAATCTCTATAGGAAAGCCACTGCAGGGAACACAATCCTTCATGCCCAGAGTTCATATTCTCGGTCCTTAATCTCTTCAATCCCATAGAGCCAGTATTTGAGCATTAGGTGCAACTGTTTAAACAATAGTGATTTTCTAGCACAAGCAGCCAAACTAAGAGTGACTGCTTCAAAGGGGATATATCCTCATATGCAAAAAAAAAAAAGACCCCTGTAAAAGCTTAGGTAAGTTTAGATTGTCATACATGAATACCGACAGATACCATTCTAGCAAATGGGGATAGATATAGGCCTTGACACTTTGCTAATTGTAAAATGGTGGGAGTGGTTTCCAAAAATCTAATTTACCATCCTTGATACAGTCCACCCTAGTGGTAGGGGGAGATTGGAACAAACTTACTCCAAAATGAAACCAGATGGATTGTGTCACTTGACGCCACTACCCCCCCCCCCCCCCAGGGCTTTTTGGAGGGTTTTGTTTTGGGTGGCTGGGAGAGATAATTGGAGATAATTCCATTTTCGGACCATTGTCATCTAGTCCTTGTTCCACATTGTCAGACCCCATAAATTACTCATACATAACATCTTATTACTGACATTTTTTGGGGGTCATGCTCGCCAGTTCGGTTTATGCATTAGTTGTATTTTTCTACTTTGTCTATATCTAGCCTGCTGAGATTTAGTTGTACTCTGCACATATCCTGGTTTGCTTTATATGCATGTTTTGTACTATCACCACTAGATGGCACATTGGTGCAATCCAAGGCTCACTTCACTAACAAAGTTTTGCTTTTTTGTCTTTGGGAAGCAGGGAGGGGGGGGGGGGGGGTGGACGCCGACTAGTGCTCAGGGCTCTGCTGTTGGTAAAAAGAAAAAGCTGACTGCTGGCAGGACACTGAAAAAGGTACCACTTGTTTGTGTGTCAGAGGATTTACGGTTGCCACTACCAGGTGATCCGGTTTCCTTTACAATATATCACAAACACACTAATGGGCCATTTTACCATACAAAATCTAAAAAGTTTTACATTTACATTAAATAAATGCACGGTTCCAACTGTTGGGGCTATATAAATCCTTTATATTTATACTAAGTTGCTTTGGTTTCTTGATTATGTTCAAAATTCATTGTTTGCTTTTTAAGTATTGTGTCAAATTGCTTTGCTACCTTGTTAACCTTGTTTAACACGTTCGTTTCCAATAATAATCATAATAATTAAACAGAAACCAAACCAATCAGAATCCCTTTAATACTAGTCTTACTTTAGGTGATTGCTCTAGGTTACTGCATCTAAGAATACAAACTCTTTATTTGTACACCTATATTTTAAGGTGGAGGAAAAAAAAAAAAAAAAAAAAAAAAAAAAAAAAAAAAAAAAAAAAAAAAGGGCTATACTTGCCTTTCCTCCAATGGTCCCTATCCCTCGCTGGCATCTTCTTCTGTGTGCCAGTCTTCATTGACTGACAAAAGATGTGCGCCAGAATGATTTGCTCCTGCGAATGCTCAGGATTTACAAGGATTGGGTTGCCACTATAAGCTAAGTTGAGCTGAGCATCCACAGCTCAGTTTGCATGCTGGAGACTGGGGACAGCAGGTAGGTAGGCATGTCTGTTCTGCAAAAAAATAGCCTGCCTGTAATGAGTAACGCAGGACCTTAGTTCCACTTTATTGGAAGATGGGAATCTAAAGAGCTGGAGGTATATTGTGTTAATGTACTGTCTATCCATCTAATCATTGTTCTGTCAAGTATAAACCAAGAACAAAATGACCAACAAAATTATTTAGAAAAATCATTTATTGTAGAAAGTCTGTCAGTTATGTTAAGCAATCAGCTGGAATTATGATGTACTGCTGAACACAGGAATCGATGGCATTTTGTAGAATTCTGTGGATTCTTACAGAAGGTTATTAGAAGACCATCTACTTGGATTTGAAGGATTTTCCAAATAGCACTTTCAGCTGTTCTTCAGTGGTCGCCTCTTTCTGCTGCATCAGCTCTGTATCTCCTTTGCTCACTCCCCAGGCATCAGGCTTTGACATTGACGGGCAATATGGTCTTCCAGAGGCTGGATGCAAGTTCTCCCAAAAGTCTCGTCTGGCCCTGCCACACAAAAAAAAAAAAAAAAAAAAAAAAAAAAAAAAGATCAATTAATACAACTGAGATTGAAAGGCTACTGTAACATAAATGTGAATGTGGATGTAACACAAATGTAAGGGTAGGATAGTTTTGCCAATAGCAGAGAGGTGACAAGATCTGTTGAAGTGGTGTTATTGTAGATATGATTCATCTTCCTGAACCTCAAAAGAAAAGTCCTAGTCTACCTGCTTGCAGACAAAGTGACTAGGACTTTTCTTTGAGGTTTAGGAAGGCGAAAAATCCATGTCTACATGGAAGGGATAGTTTTAATGGCATCTAGGTGTCAACTCATCTAGAAGCTTGCTTTGTCCTTTTCAAATGCTAATTGAAGAACAGATGTCTATTACAGATTAGGGGAATACTGTATGGGATACTACAGAATTAAATTTTATCTACAATTACACTGTCTACAGATCTTGTCACCTCAGCTATTCTACTCTTACATTAAGGTTACATCTATTTATGTTCCAGCCACATCCACCCACAGCTGATAGTCTTAAAGTGGATGGATAATAGTGGAAAAAGGCCCATCTCTCAGGGACTGCAGTTTTAGTACCAATTGACAGTTACTGCTTCTTCCTGAATTGTGGATTCTCTTTTCTCCTATCAATGATCTTGCCATATTCTCAATGATTTCTAAAGTACACTGAAACCACTAGCGTTAATGTGCGTTTACATATGTCAAGCATTTTTTCCGCCAAAACCTTGCATCCCCTGGATGTAGGAAGGAGGGGGTTCTGCTTTTAAACACCTGCAGCCTCCTGGAACATGTGATGTGCCTCAGGAGGCTGTGGGAGGGAAGAGGGGAAAGTGACACCATCCTCACTTAGGTGAAGATTTTGCAAAATGATACTGACTCCACCCCGTTTCCCCCCACAAAAAAAAAAAAAAAAAAAAAAAAAAAATCAGAGCAAGTTCCGCTGGTTTGCTCCAGCCTGTAACTAATCATTAATACACCCTTAATTTTTTTTTTTGTTACATTATGCAAGCTGTGTCAGTACCTGAATTTGACTTGGCAACAGCCTCTTGTAGGCCCTGCACAGCAGAAAGAGGGAGAAGCAGTACAATGAGTGAATCGGGTGTGTTGCAGTAGACTGAGCATGCGGATAGGATGTATCCCTATGTCAGAACTGTGCAAATCTCAGTACTGCATGGACAGAGGGGAAAAAAAAAAAAAAAAAAAAAAAAAAAAAAAAACACCTTTTGGCAAGTAAAACAGCTCCCACGTACACAAATGAAATACATACTGTATTTCGCTGTTTGTCTGGAATTACAGTTGGGAGATGTTTCACCTGTATTAATTTGTATTTATGTCCATCCAGTCCTGAAAGCAATACAGACCAGTCATCTACCTGGCCCCAGAAGCAGAACAAAGACCATCGCTCTGTGCACTCTGCTGTCAGAAGGATCCTTGCCAGTTCAGATATTCTACAGCACAAGTGCTTTCCCTTTTACCCTCCAAGGCTGCCCCTTCCTTTGCTAGTTAAAGTGGTGCTGTACAGGGGATTACATAAGGCTTTTACCAAGTCAAATCAAGTACTTAAAGCTCAGCTCCAGGATATAGGCAGGTCAGTGTAGTCAGTGACTCCAGTGCCATCTACCATTACAAGCAGCATCAGCAGATTTTTTCCCTGGAATGTTTGTCTATAAAAAGCACAGAGCTTCTAGTGAAGCATTGATCTTCATAGAGACCGGACTAACGCTGCACCTGTGCACCCCAAGCAGCTGCTGATCAATTACTGAACGCAGTGGGGTTTGACCAAAGGAGTAGGACAAGTTTGCTTGCAAAGTGAATCTTTGCATATCTTAGTGAATGAGGTAAAACTATCACAGAAGCAATACCGTTTTAACCGTTTGTACATGTTAGCAGGGAGAAACCCCCCCCCCCCCCCAAAAAAAAAACCAAAAAAAAAAAAAAACACAAACTGCTATGAACAATCGTTCTTTTGCTAAAAATAGTTTTCCGTCACCAACATGGCAGCATACATGTAGTAGTATGCTGCAATGGATTGGCACCAGGAAAGGAAGATTACGATAAAAATATGACACAATTTTCCTGGCACCAACATGGTAGCATGCGTGTGGCAATCTGCTGCGATGGATTGGCGCCAGGAAAGGAAAATTACGGTAAGAATTTGACACACTTTTCCGTTTTCCTGACGCCAATATGACAGCATATTACCACGTGTGTTGTCATGGATTGGTGCCAGGAAAGGAAAATTACGGTAAGTATTTGATACAATTTTCTGTTGTGTTGTCTACCAAATGCCAATTTCAATTCCTATTGTATTAATTTCAAGATACAAATATCAACCAACACAAAAGGGACAAAAAAATAAAAAATAAAGGGGCCCCATCATTTAGATCACTTGCTTGCCTAGAGAAGATGAATCCCTAAACACTAGCTCTACCTGTGAATCTGCAGATGCAAGACTAAATTTGTTGTTCTCACCTTGCTCGGACCCAAGGTTTGGTATGCATGTCCAGACCACCTCCCCAGCTGCCATGCTTCTCTGAACCCTGGGGTAAGAAGCCTCTTTCTGGTGCCAGTTCTTCGGCTATTGCCCTAGTGTGGTAAGGTTCAAATCCACAGCAGCCACCAATGTATCTCACTCCAAGATTATAAGCTGCCCGAGCATACTTGTGTATGTCCCACCTTGTCACAATTCTTGGTTCCAAAGCTAAAATAGACCAAAAAAGATGGTTAGTGAATAAACATGGATTCTAGGTTAGTACTGAAAGGAAACATCTACATTTTCCTACAGCTAAACATTTTGGGCAGATTCCCTCTCTCGTCTGTCTCTATGCTTGGTATTTGTAATTATCCTTCTGCAGATATGTACCTTTGCAGTGTTCCCGAGTTGTCTAAAGCTGCTCTAAGGCTAGGTTCACACAAGTGCAGGTGGTGCCGCTGCAGATCCGCACAAAAATCTATGCAGCCGCACCACCCACACAGAAGAATGCGGAACCTCGGGCAGGTGCCATTAATTCTAATGGTACCCCGTCTGCACTGGAAATCGCAACCGTACTTGGAACAGAGGCTCCCGAGCAGCCTGCGTTTCCAGAAGTGCGGGGACTTCCCAGCGTATCCTGAGGCACAGGAGTCCAAATGAATGGGCTCTCGTGCCCACGCAAAACACTGCCCGCAGGAACGCGAATATGTGAACCAGGGGTAACTAGATGCTTACCTCCATTTGCTGGATGATTTTTAGTACTGCAATGTAGTAATACCATAGTGCCACGCCTGGTCTTAATCAGCAAGGTTTAAATTGGGAGCAAATCACTGACCAAAGGTTCCCATTTCTGCCAGGCTGTTTGTCAGATATAGATCTTTATGACTGTTTTTGGAATAAGTCTACTCTAGTTTTGGCTATTGGTACTTATAGTTGCCTCCAGTAATGACTTGGACTAATCTCGGTTTTTGCCTGCTTCCTGCCGAAACCTCCGGCTGGTCTCCTGACTATATTTGCCTGTCTCTTGCCCTGAGATTCAGCCTTTCCTGATCTTGTCCTACTCTGCAACTTAGCACTGGGTTTTGGCCCTGCAAACACAAGCCAGCTGTCTTAATTGTGGCACTCCTGAGGGCCACTCTAGTAATATCTAAAGCACAACATCTACACTTGCAATGGCTCCGGAAAAGACCTGTCACTCTGCAGTTGCACCTTGGTGAGAATTCTATGTCCCCTGCTGGTAAATGGGGTATGCACTTCATTCAGTAACAGTATACTTCGCTAGTCTAGTTTGGTCTGTATCAAGACATGCAGACACTGCATCTCTTTGCTGGGAGGAAATCTATCAGAGAAGCATGTGAATAATCTTTTTCCAGGAAAGCAGTGATCTCTGCAGTATTAGTGAACATACCAAAGGGGAACTCTGGCAGGTCAATAAAACCTTGTTTGCCACAGTCAGGTGTATGATATGCAAGTGGTTGGGTCATCAGATGTGCCTTCACATTGGCAGCAGTCAAACCTTCCTTCATGAGCTTCACGGTTGCAACACAGGTCATTGGGTCAAAGTGGCAATTAACCCCAACAACAGAGGCACCTAGAGTACAGAACAAAGACATTTGTATGAATGACTATAGACAGAGCTACGGAAATGGCAAAAACAGACATGAAAAGAAGTTTTAACTTTACTGGGCTTTCAAGATGTAATAAAAAATAAATAAATTAAAAATGGGGCTGACAAACAGCTCCTACTTGTGTAGTCACTAAAATTTTCTTGATTCTTGGAATAGCAGCCCTTGTATTTAGTGGGCAGAGATTAGCCAGACTCATGAACAGTAATACTGAAATAACATGGAACTGCTCAAACTCCTGGTGGTTGATTTACAAAAGGCAAATCGGCTGTACACTTTGCAAGGGAAATTGCATTTAGCCATAGAAATTTTCCCATAGCTTAGTGAATGTGGTGAAATTAAACTTTGCAAAGAATGCCCAATCGCATACAAGGAAATTTAAAAAAAAAAAAAAAAAAAAAAAAGTCATTTTATTGCACATGATTGGATGATTGATGTCAGCAGAGCCTCACTTAATCTACCAAGCTCTGAGGAAAATTCACTTTGCAAGGGAAAAAGTCTTTGGTAAATCAACCCCTTGTGTCAATCAATGGGGCAGGTTTAGTTGGCTTGGACAGCCACAGTGCTTGGCTTCAACCAATAGCATGGGATGCATGACCAGGTTGAGCGGTTTTCCAAAAGGGAACCAAGCAATATCATGGGCCAGACTAAAAATGGCTCAGATGCATCAAGACCGATTCCAGTATGCCAGCTGAAAAAGTAAAATCTGTGGCTTCAGAACTAAAATTTTGGCTTAAACTTACCAGCTTTTGCCAGTCTGACTGCACACTGCCCTGGAGGAACCCCATTCATGTCTCCTTCTGGTCCAATACATAATGTAGCAGCCACTGGCTTTCCTGCTTCTTTCAGGACCTCCACAGCCCACACTGCCTCCTCCACATGCTCAAAGTACTGAAAGAATGGTGGTTACAGTAAAATTGAAGTCCAATTACAGGGAACAGGATGTCCTTAAACTACCTGCCAACTATATGTACCCTCTCACCCTGTGTGCATATCAAGCAATGTGAAAGCTTTGACTTAAACAAGGTTAGCCCAGGTAGAGCTTACACAGGGTCAGGTTAGCAATGAAGATCAAATCTGAGATGTTTCTTTAAGTTAAACTATTAGTTGAAAGAGAAAAAAAGTTGCCATTTCAAAGAGTGCATGACCAATCAGGACTAGTTATGATGATAGTGACATTTGGCTATGCCCCTCCAGGTAGACAGGTTGCCTCAGGAAAGAAATGGAATGCATGCGACAGGGCAATAGAAGGGCATCTGGACAGCTAAGGACCAAGACATTTATCTACTCACTATTCCAGAAAGCAAAGCTGTGGTTGTTACAGGCTCAGGCAACCTGTAACAACCACAGTTAGTGCCTGTATACCTGACTTGCCTTAAACAAAATTGTTCTTTGATCTGCCCTTTCCTCTTCTCCCTATTGACCCCATCAAATGCAGTAGCCACAGGGACACAAGGAGAGGCAAGGACAGGCAAACAACATTTCAATCTGAAAGACTGTTACTTCATCTATTACAAAGCCCAAAAAATTAGTCAAGCATGCAGGCACGTGAAGGTTTGCGTTAAGGGTGGAATACATCTTTTCTTTTTCTGTCAAAAACTACTACATTATTATACAGGATTTATATAGCGCCAACAGTTTGCTCAGCGCTTTACAATATAAGTGAGACAGTACAATTACAATACATTTCAGTACAGGAGGAATATGAGGGCCCTGCACGTGGAGCTTACAATCTAAATACATGAAATAACTTCTGTTAAGCAAGGTGATACTGTAATTCAGGGTTTTATGGGAAGGCCCTTTGAATCTTTTTGGTCCTTCTCACCTGACTGTTTAGTTCCTTTTGTTGTTCCTCTAAAAACTACTTGATTGATTCTGTTTCATCTTCCTTGCAACCATGGAAGCAGTACTAGGTATGCAGAAAGGAGCTCTTCATCCCCCTGCTTGTTGAACTGGCTCATAGTCTTCTCCCAGACAAATGCATAGATGTTTCAATTGAAAAACAGCCTCCCCTTTGCATGGTATAAAGCAGGGGTCTCCAATCTTTCTAAACAAAAAGGGCCAATTTACTGTCCCTCAGTTTAGGAGGGCCAGACTGGCCAGTGGGAGTAGAAAACGCCTGGTGTCATGGACATAATCAATGTCCTATCATCGGTATTTGTGGGAGGAACAGTGCCCCTTCGTTGGAATGGTGTCTCATCATTGGTGTCAGCGGAAGGAAGAGCAGCTTGTTTCAGTGGGAGAAATAGTGCCTCAAGGGCCAGATAGAGACAAGCAAAAAAGGGACATATCTGGCTCTCTGGCCAGTTTGGAGACCACTGGTATAAAGGATCCCCGGTAATTTTCTTCGGTTCACTGCACTGAAAGTTTGAGGAGTTTTATCCAGGTGTAAAGGAAAGACAGGGTTTTTTAATACAGCACTGAGGCTGATCATGTGATTACAAAGGCAGATCCTCTCGAGATAAATTCTGGTAAACTATCAAAACCTTTCAAAGTAGATGGTATCCTAATACATACACAAGGAAAGCAATTAAGGAATATTTGACACACGATAAGCAAGATGGGAATGGCTTCAGTTATGTTCAAAACTGGAACTTTATATTAAAGTAGCTAGAGGACCTCTATGGTGGAATCATTTTGGGCAATGAGAATCATACCTGATATTAGTTCTCACCTCAGCAATGAGAAAATCAACATTTTTCTTAACAAAGACGTCAAGTTGTTTTCGGAATATTGATTTCACGTCAGATTCACTCTTACAGCTGAGATACGATGGAGTTTGGCTAACCCCACCTGCCACCAGGGCATCACCTTCATTTGCCACCTCCCGTGCTATATCACAGGCAGCTTCATTGACCTTCTGGCCCTGGAAATAGAATAGAAGTGTCAGGTATTTTCAAATATACATTAATAGTATGGAATTAATATACAGCTGGGCATAACAGGCTGTGGTATGACAGATTTATGCATTTGTCTGAGCAATCTTTCATTTCACACCGAGGTGATGCAAAGCATCTGGGGGAGCACCAACCAGGACTGCCCCAGGCACTCCCCCCAGCACCATCCAAGCCCAGGTCAGCTTATTGCAATAGACATTCTTTACATCCTGATGTTTTAAGCAGCTTTCACAGCTCACCTTACAGCCACAACTATTGCTTACCATACAGGTTATAATTTTACTGTATGGTCTACTTTAGATCGATAAACAGCTATTTGGTGCAAGGCCCTGCCTGACTGGATACAAATTGACTGAAAGTTTAGAGGTCCTCATGTTACATAGTTTTAATAGATCTAAAAAAGGTGACTGCACAAATTGCCCAACAGCTCCAACTTACAGATATCACTTAAAGTGGAAGTCTAGTCAAATCCTAACTATACTTAAAGTGATTGTAAAGGCTCAAGGTTTACCTTCATGCATTCTATGCATGAAGGTAAAAAACCTTCCCTGTGCAGCAGCCCTCTCAGCTCCCCCTAATACTCACCTAAGCCCCCTCCCGATCCAGCAATGTACACTGGAGTCTCAGCTATCCCAGGACTTTCTCTCCTCATTGGCTGAGAGAGCAGTCAATGAGAAGAGAGAGGGGCAGGACTAAGTCTTGGCTCCACGTGTGAATGGACACATGGAGCAGTGGGTGACCTCATAGCATGCAGCTTGCTGTGGGGGCACCCGACAGGAGGGAGGGGCCAAGGGGAGACTGCAGGGAACAGAAGAGGAGAATTCAGGCAATTCTGTGGGAAACCAATGCACACAGCAGGTAAGTATAGACATGTTATTTTTAAACTTGTTCCCATCCCTATTCTAACTATCCTGTAAAAGGAAAAACTTCTATACTTTCCTACGTTGAGGGTGCTCTGGTCTGGACACATGATCAGCCCTCAGCGCAGGCTTCAGTGTAGAGGGACAATGGACAACAGATGCCCCATAGCAATATGGGTGATGTCATCGCCCAGGCTATTCAGCCATAGACAGCATTCTCTCCCCCCTTCTCCAGCTGGCCATTGGAGACATCATGTGACTGGACTGAAGCACCCTCAGCATAAGTGTTACTAGATCCACAGCAGTAAAATCAGTCTGTATATGCAGAAAACCGTGCTTCTTATACGCACGGTGGAACCTAAGTGGTTAAACGTCTGCACTGTGTGAAAAGGAGGTTTGATCCTGTCTTCCCTGATCCTCCCCTTCTACTGTTCCCAATACACCTGCTGATAGAACAGAGCCTTGGGAGCAAGGTGCACATGTTCAGTTTGGTGTGTATAGCTAGAGATTCTCTCTTACAGAGGGCATGTGATCAGCACAGGGCCAATCAGTGCTGTCCAGACAGGGGGTCAGGGGTTATGCAGCCTCATAGGACAATTCAGGGAGATTGAAAACTCCCCCTTAACCAGTGCTCTGCTGGACACTGATTGAAGTCACAAGACTGCTATAACTGCTGATGAATAAAAAAGGTATTTAGCAGTTTATATTTAGCAAAATAATTGCATTTCCATGTTCTGCGTACTGTAGGAGTCCAGATATAGCAAATGCAGGGTCCTGGGTTTATTAACACTTTAAATATAGATACTTTACCTTTCACACGGTAGTTACAACAGGCTTAGAATGGAGGTGGGAGCAGGTTTAGGTATAGTTAGGATTTGCAGCTGGTTACATTCTCTACACAAGTACTAATTCCAGGACAGAGTCCAGCTACTGTTCAGAATCCCTGGGCAGACTCTGCTCTTCACAAAAGGCGTGATTCTTTCTGTTCAGGCCCTTTACAGACGTAAGGAACAAGCCATATTCATGCAAAAATACAATTCATCACAAAGACCAAAACACTCACTGAGATCTTCGCTGCTACATAGTTGCCCCTGTTCTCCAGCTTGTCATCACTGGCATAGAAAGTAAAGGTCTGCATGACATTTGCCCCAGCTCGGAGGAACTCCCTATGTAGTTGTCGCACTGTGAAAGAGCGGAAAGCAATACAGGTAAAGTAAACTTGATACAAGTAACAAAAAGCCATAATCATTTTATTATCAAATCACTTAGAAGAGACTTGGTCTGTCCACCCCAAGCTAAAAAGTTTAATGTTGGCTAGATATGGGAAAAGTGCATTATGCTCATCCAACTGACTCCTTCCTTCTCATTTCAGAACAAGAGATTTTAATTAATGAATGCACAGATTGTTACAGCAGTGTCTGTGGACACAACACTATCATGCTCCCTCCTCGTTTGAGGGGGGAGTAGTACATTTCATAGTGTGGGTGCACTTGATCGGGGCTTCCTGTTATGGCAGGACAGTGCTGGCTGCCTATGCAAGCTACAAATGGCTGTTCCAATACACATTATGCAAATATGGGGGTTGATTTACTAAAATTGCACGATGCAAAATGTGGTGCAGCTCTGCATAGGAACCAATCAACTTCAAGGTTTTATTGTCAAAGTTTAACTGAACAAGCTGAATCTAGAAGCAGATTGGCTACCATGCACAGCTGCACCAGATTCGGAGTTCACCAGTTTTAGTAAATCTCCCCCATGGTCCACATCAGGAAATTCCCCAACAAACGACATGTACTCTTGCCAGGAATGCATGCATGTAGACAAGAAATATGTACAAAGAGGCTGCAAGAAACCAGCAGCACCAAGATGCACCAAAAAGGTGTAAAAATGTTAAACCAAAAAGTTGAATTAAAAAGGCAACTGTTAATGATACACAGGGGTCAGTTTATAAATGTTTGTGCTCAAGTTTTACACCATTTTCCATCCAAGATTCACACATTTTTCGAATAGACACCTCAGTGTTTTAGAAAAGCGAAATATCATCTAAATATCACTTAGGTGAATGATTACAACATCATTTGTTTATTTATCCCTGGAGTGTTTCGTATTTTTATATTTAGCGAAATACAGGATTATATACTAATATTAGTGAGCAAGTGGAGCTTTGGGCCCCTTTTCACATTTTAAAACCTGAATTTCTTTGGTGAAGGGAGATGTTTTCTGATCCCCTAGGCTAGGTTCACAATCTTGCACATTTGTGGCCCACATTTGTACAGGCAGAGCAGCCCAGTCATTTGATTGGGCTGCTGTACCTGCATTTCAAGCCGGAAAAAGTTTTCTGCAGCATTTTAAAAAACATAGCGGTTGGGAAATTGCATTTTGCTTTTGCACCATGCGATTTCCTTGCGGTTTCTGCATGTGCAAATGCGCTCCGTTTTTAGATGTGTGGGGATGCCACTGCAAAAATGAATGTCAGCCCCATGTGTTTTTAAAGAGCAGCATGTATTGGCTGCAGGTGACATACATACACAATATTGCGAAAAGTATTGGGACTTCACTCCAAATCATTGGATCCAGGTGTTCCAATCACCTCCATGGCCACAAGTGTATAAAATCAAGCACCTAGGCATGCAGACTACTTCTACAAACATTTGTGAAAGAATGGATCACTCTCAGGAGCTCAGTGAATTCAAGCGTGGTACCGTGATAGGTTGCCACCTGTGCAATAAGTCCATCCATGAAATTTCCTTGCTACTAAATATTCCACGGTCAACTGTTAGTGGAATTATAACAAAGTGGAAGCAACTGGGAACAACAGCAACTCATCCACGAAGTGGTAGGCCACATAAAATGACAGTGGGGTCAGACCATGCTGAAGTGTACAGAAGTTGCCAACTGTCTGCAGAGTCAATAGCTAAAGACCTCCAAACTTTGTGTGGCCTTCAGATTAGCACAGTGTGTAGAGCGCTTCATGGAATGGGTCTCCATGGCCAAGCAGCTGCATCCGAGCCTTACATCACCAAGTGCAAAGTAAAGTGTCGGATGCAGTGGTGTAAAGCACGCTGACACTGGACTCGAGTACTGGAGATGTGTTCTCTGGAGTGACCAATCAGGCTTCCCTGTTTGGCAATCAGATGGACGTGTCTGGGTTTGGCAGTTGTCAGGAGAAATGGTACTTGCCTGACTGCATTGTGCCAAGTGTAAAGTTTGGGGGGGGGGGGGGGGATTATGGTGTGGGGATGATTTTCAGGGGTTGGGCTTGGCCTCTTCGTTCCAGTGAAAGAAACTCTTGAAGCGTCAGCATACCAAAACATTTTGGACAATTTCATGCTCCCAACTTTGTGGGAACAGTTTGGGGATGGCCCCTTCCTGTTCCAACATGACTGCCCACCAGTGCACAAAGCAAAAGTCCATAAAGACATGGATGAGCGAGTTTGCGGTGGAGGAACTTGATTGACCTGCACAAAGTCCTGACCTCAATCCAATAGAAGACCTTTGGGATGAATTAGGAGCAGGGACTGCGAGCCAGGCCTTCTCGTCCGACATCAGTGCCTGACCTCACAAATGCGCTTCTGTAAGAATGGTCAAACATTCCCATAGACACTCCTAAACCTTGTGCACAGCCTTCCCAGAAGAGTTGAAGCTGTTATAGCTGCAAAGGGCGGGCCAACTCAATATTGAATGCTATGGACTAAAATTGCAATGCCATTAAAGTTCATATGCGTGTAAAGGCAGGAGTCCCAATACTTTTGGCAATATAGTGTATATTGAGCATTATGTGCATCCTTGTGGTAATGTCAGAGGCCCTCTTTATCTCATAAGTTGACAAGCACTGCATCCCAATACCTTTGGCAATATATATATATATATATATATATATATATATATATATATATATATATATATATATATATATATATATATATATTATAAAAACGGAAAGAATTAGTTTGAATTGTACCTGTTAGCTTGACCGCCATCATATATTTGTTACTAGCTCTACCCTAAAAGCTATTAAATGCAGCAACAGTTTTCCTTTGGTTATTCTCAAAGAAAAAAAAAATACATTAGCAGACATCAAGCTTTTTTAATAAAGCAGTGCAGAGAGCAATAGTAGTATAGACAAATTTAACTGACAGCAAAGAATCAAATCAGTGATACATTGGTTACTATAGTTTGGCATGTGATATCTGATGGGTTCAATGAAATGAATTGATAAAATATATACATACCTGCCTCAGGATGCTCTACTGCAGCTTCTGGTGTCCAGGGCCCAGCTTTGACAAAGCCTCTCTTCTCCAGGGCAAATACAAAGCCGCCATCTCCGATCACAATCTCTCCCGCATCCAGGCGTTCCAAAAGGCCCTGAGAACAGTTATGGGAATTAGGTATGGGCCGAATATTGGTACTCATCTGAATATGTAGCAATGTGAGAGTTGTTTATTTATGATAATGAAGCAAATATATATTTTGAATATATACCACAACATTGTTCATCTTGTTGGAGATTGCTGAAAGGAGCTACTACCAGCTAGAAAACATGTGCTGTGCCATCTCCCCTGGGCAGTGAGACATTTGAGTGGACAATACCACCACAGCACCTGTAAGCAAATGTTGGCCAGCACATTTTATCAGGTTATCTTCCTCCAGGCTGCCCTCTCCTCAAACCTTGGAGGAATCAGATGATAGGGTATTTGGTGGGTAAAAGTCTTTTAAATGGGGAAGACATGAATAAGAGTGGGGTAGTCTTCTGGTTTTTTAAATGAAATTATATTACCCTTCATGTTGTAATCCAAAAATTACAATCCTACGTGGCATTAGCAGAGGAAACAGTCTTAGGGGTGTCATAAATGAGCTCTACAAATGGATGAGGTTCTCCTTGCCAGTCATTCCATGCCAGCTTCCAATACCAGCATATGCAGTTTCATTTCTACCTGTCTGCTCTACCCCGAGCTATATAAATAGTCCAACTATTATCTGTACCAATGTTGCTTGGCATTTAATCTTGTGTGCCTGAAGACTTTAAGAATAATTACACAATCTGTTTTTAATAACTAATAGTTTCAGAACAAAAAAATTTAAGGATCTCACAAATACTGCGGAGGAAGCGTTTTATATACAAAATGTATCAAAAAGAAGAAGTAGCTGCAACTAGTAGGGTCAATTTACTAAAACTGGAGCGTGCAAAATCTGGTGCAGCTCTGCATACAAACCAAATCAGATTCCATTTTTTGTCAAAGCTTCATTAAATCAACTTCTTAACTCTTCAGTAAATCACCCTCAATGTGTTTTTTGTACTGAAGGAGAGACCATTTGTAGAGTACAGTAACTCATCATCCAACCCAAAAAATGTCAATGGCAAGCCAAAGTGGCTGAATATTATGCTTTATTGCACTTCAAACATGAATCATTGGCCTGCTAAATAAGTCCTTCCATAATTGTACATAGTAATGTTAGGGGATGAGTTGGGGTTCACCTTTGGTAGATGTGGCAGAGGGTAGAAATACCAGACCTTAGAGTCAGTGACCTGAACTGTTGATGTGGCATATAGTTTATTCAGCTGAGTCCTCAAGCTTGTTGACACTTATCTTTCTCATTAAGTGGAAGTAAAGTCCACTTTGTAACAATTTTGCTAAATGTACTGTACCTATAGCCATGTGAATGCAGCCTTATGCTGCTAGCATTAGTAAATACATAGGAAGCTATATTATACTTTATTTTAACCGCTTCAGCCCCAAGTCTATTCCGCCACTTCTCTCCTTCATGTAAAAATTATGATTTTGTTTTGGCTAGAAAATTACTTACAACCCAAAACATAAATTTTTTTAAGCAGAGGCCCTAGTGAATATATAGTGAACAGTTTTTCAAACACAATTTTTGGGGAAATAAATACACTAATAAATTTTAATGCAGAAAAAACAAATGATTCCCAACTGTTTGGTACTATTTAAAAAAAAAATGATGTTGCACTAAATAAATAGGTACCCAACATGTTGCGCTTTAAAACTGCGCATGCTTGTGGAATGGCTACAAACTACAGTACTTAATCTCCATAAGTGACGCTTTGAGACTTTACAGGTTCCTAGTTTAGAGTTACACAGGAGCTCTGGTGCTAGAACAGGGGCAGACTGGCTACTCATGGGGCACCCGGGCAATAGAGGATCATGGGGCCCGTGTCCTTGCCCAAACTCAAAAAAGCCTATAAAAAAAAAAAAAAAAAAAAAGTACCAGGGGCATCTCATGGGGTCCCCTACTGATCCCGGGCCCTCGGGCAGAGCCCAAGTTTCCAAATGGTCAGTCCTCCCCTGTGCTAGAATTATTGGTCTTGCCCTGATGTTTGTGCTGATACCTCACAAGTGTGGTACAATTGCTGTTTACATATGCTTGTGGGATGTGCGTATACATGTATACCATTGAGAAAAAGAACATGGCAAATTTTATCCAGTGATAGGTCCTCTTTATGGGGAAATATGGGGTCTATTAGACCCCAGCTCTCTCCTCTGCCCTTAAAAGCATTTGATCAAACCCAGATTACTTTTTTCATCTATTAATCAAAATTTTCATGGAATCCAAATAATCTTCTCCATTCGTGCATTACTTAATATACTTTCCATCATGACCCCACTTTTTTCCTGTGACTTATATGTCCATTCCACCACCCTTGCTAATAATACGGATTTATAATATCTCCTTATATTTGGCAAATGTAATCCTCCGTTCTCTTTTTTATTACATAGGGTTTCATGTTTAATTCTTGTTTTTTTATTTTCCCATATATACCCCCTTATTTTTCTCATCTTAAAAAAAGGATCCAGGTAAGTTTATTGGGAGCATTTGAAATTTATACAGGATTTTTGGTACTATTATCATCTTAACAAAATGTATTCGTCCAATCCATGAATCCACCCCCTTTTTTCTGAACTCCCAGACACGCTTTATAAATTCAGCACTTTGAACAGATTTAAAAGAAGAGAAGACTGCAGATAGACAGGTACAACTTATGTAGGAGGATTTGTTTCATATCTGTGTATCACATAGGGAGTACACCCTGCCCATGCCAAGTTTTTCTGGCTGCATGGCCATGATTAGAGCAAAATAACAGATTTCTATAATGGAACCCATACATGATAAACTAGTGAAAATATTCAAATATCAGAGATTCCTTGTATCCTACAGATATACAGTAGATTTCCTTTGTTTCATTTGCTATTGGCATTTTTCAAATCAAGAATTACTTGCTAGCTCTCTTGAAATAGAGGAAACAGTCCTCATTATAATGATTCTATCCATTTACAATGGCTTTATTTCCAAATCCAGTAAGATTTTATTATATTATTATAAGAGATAGTCTGTTAGTATGTATTCTAAGATTATATATTACTAGTGAGGAGCAGTGGATTTGTTTTTTAAATTATGGACCTCTCTGCTATATATTTTAAGGGTGTGATAATGGTAACGATTTCGAGCATACTCAACAGGTATTTTTTGGCTGATTTGAATATTTTCTAGTCATTCTTGCCATATCTGAATGCAATTGTATGCAGGACCAGTTGTGCATGCTGAACAGAACTACAAATCCCATAATGTTTCATGCACAGAACTGCAGATCCCATAGTGATTTATGTACAAAAGTTCTAGTGTTTTATGCACAGAAGTGAAAGTCCTATAATGTTTAATGCAAAAAAAAAAAAAAGCCAAGTCTAATAGTACAGTAGATATACAATTCTGCAATCTTCATTGTACATTAAGTTTTTTCCCTATCATCCTTCAGTACAAAGTATATTTGAAGATTAAAATACTGTGATCTTTATGGCTTTAGCACTTATTTGTATCAAATATGTAACATTGCCTTTATAGATAAACATTGTGGTCTGAAAGCTGACAGATTTAAAAATTAAAGTGTTACTAAACCCACAACAGTATAATCAGTCTGTATATGCAGTAAAGCATGCTTGTTCTATTCACTGTGGAAACTAAGGGGTTAATCCCCTGCATTGTGTAAAAAGCATGTTTCATCCTGTGTCCTCTGACCCTCTTCTTTATACTGTCCCCAATCCATCTGCTGATAGAACAGAGCTTTGGAGGCAATCTGCACATGCTCAGTTTGGTGTGTATTGCTAGAGGTTCTTTTTTTTTTAGGGTGGGGGGGGGGGGGGTATGAAAACTCCTTCCTACAAGATTAACCAGTACTCTGCTGGACACTGATACATTACATAGTGTCACCACAATACATAGCAGTTTTACTGAGTCCAGATTTTACTGGCAGATATGGTTTCTTTGTTCCAACTCCCCAGTGTCCCCATCCTACACCAGTGTAATGACAGAGACACTGCATACATGACTTAACCCTTTGAGGATTGTAAGATTTTGGAACGCCAAAAGAATCAATTTTTTTTTTTTTAAAGTTCGTACACTTCAGTTGCTGTAACTAAGCCATTTCATGAAATAATTGGCAATAAGCTAGATCCATTTGTTGTCTGTTGATAAGAACTACTATTTTGACTCAAAAAAAAAAAAAAAAAAAAAGTTTTAAGTTCCTAATCAGATGATACACGCAATTAAAAACATGGGACAAATACGTCCCTTGGTCCTCAAAGGGTTAACATATATAAAGCCATTGCTGTAAAACAGTTTCATATCACTTTAAAATATTTGAGAATTGATAGACAATGTAAGGTTAGTCATTGATAAATCCAGGGACATCTCCCGAATGTCAGACTGCCCTTGCAAATCCCTCGAGAGCTTACTGTCACTTTGTCCTCCTTAGATGAACTACAAACTCCAACAAGTCATGGCAGAAGATATTGTCACTGTTCGTCCACCCCACAAGATAAACTACAAATCCCAGCATGTCATGGCAGGAGATATGGTCATTGTGTTCCCCTGCTGTAGATTAACTATGAACTCCAACATGTCATAGCGGGAGATATGATCAATCCCCCCCCACCACCACCACCCAACCTCCCAGAAGATAAACTACAAACCCCAGCATTTCATGGCATCATGGCAGGAGATTTGGTCACTGTGCCCCCCCATCTGTAGATTAACTACAAACCCTAACATGTCATGGCAAAAAGCTATTGTCACTTTGGGCCCCCCCCCCCTTTCCATATGATGAACTGCAAACCCCAGCAATTCACATTTCATGGCAAACAATATGATCACTTAGCCCACCCCCCAGAAGCTGAGCTACAAACATGCCATTGCATGAGATATTGCCATTTTAACAACCCCCATCCCCGAAAATATTGTGGCTGTGCCCCCTTGTTGAGGATTAACTTCATCTCCAACATTCCATGGCAAAATATATGGTCCTCACGGTGCCCCCCCCTGCCCTAGATGCACGAAAAACTCCAGCATGCCATTGCAGAAGATATTGTAACTGCCCCCCCCATCCAGAAGATGAACGACAAACTCCAGCATATCATTGCAGAAGATATTGTTACTGTACCCCCACCCAGGGGCGGACTGACCATTTGGAAACTCGGGCACTGTCCGAGGGCCCAGGGTCAGTAGGGGGCCCCATGAGATGCCCCTGGTACCTTTTTGATAGGCTTTTTTGAGTTTGGGCAAAGACACAGGGGCCCCATGATCCCCTATTGCCTGGGGGCCCCATGAGTTGTCAGCCCGCCCCTGCCCCCACCCCTCCAGAAGATGAGCTATAAACTCCAGCATGTCATGGGAAAAGATATGGTCACTATGCCCCCCCCCATCCAGAAGATGAACTACAAACTCCAGCATGCCAATGCAGAAGATATGGTCACTATGCCCCCCTCATGCAGAAGATGAGCTACAATTCCAGCATGCCAACGCAGAAGATATGGTCACTGAGCCCCCCCATCCAGAAGATGAACTACAAACTCCAGCATGCCAATGCAGAAGATATGGCCACTATGCCCCCCTCATCCAGAAGATGAACTACAAACTCCAGCATGCCAATGCAGAAGATATGGCCACTATGCCCCCCTCATCCAGAAGATGAACTACAAACTCCAGCATGCCAATGCAGAAGATATGGTCACTATGCCCCCCTCAACCAGAAGATGAACTAGAAACCCCAATTTGTGGTGTCTCTCTTCCCCCCGGTCTATGGACGGGAAGCACTTACTCTCTTGGTTCCAGGGGGTGCCATGTCTGCGATGTCTCAGCAGCTGTGCTCAGCCTGCGGAGCCTCTTATATAGAGAGGGGTATAGGGTGTGCAAGACTCAAACCAATTCCCGACCTCTGATTGGTGGGATCCTGCCACGCCCTTTCCTGTGATTTTATACAGCTCAGCACTGCCAGAGACTGTTAAGTACACAGATCGGACACTTATCTGCTGTGCAAACAGGTATGTCCTGTAGCAGATGTTAACCTGTTCCTGGCAGACTGATCCCCCGACCCCAGCCAGGGCCCCCCTCTGCACTGTCTCCAGTTATTGATCAGCAGACTCTGGGGGGATGGAGTAGTCACCAGTCATCCCCATAAACCCAGCATGGCTGATATCATGCAGAGGCATCCTTGGAGTCCATTGAGAGTCTGCTGGATGTAAGCCAAGGATCCTGGAGTGAACTGATTGCAATGTTTGCCGATCTGCACAGTCAATGAGTAGACATGCCAGAGTGAGCTGTACAAAGTTCTGCAGCAGCAGGGGAGGCAGAGGAGTCGGGGCTGACCTGTGAAGAGGAGGCGGGTCCTGGATCCTCTCCCATATTTGTCTGGCTGGGTATATTTGGTGTGACCTGAAGCCTGTGTATGATCCATCAGAGTCGGGTGTTGTCAGCTCTGCCCAGCAAGATGAGGCGCAGCCTGAGCCTCCTGCTGCACAAGAGGGGCCATAGTCTGTCCCCCAAGGACAGGCTACACTCTGCCATCTGCTGCCTGCAGGAGTCCAGGAGATCCACCACCACTGTCAGGTGAGTGATGGGAAAACTCCAAATTGCCCGGCTTCCCTGATCTCCATTCTAGGTTTGATTGCTTTGTCCATGGGTGTGTCCCTGGTTCTGGTATAACATACTGACCAACCCAAAATGGACTAATAGATGTGATGGCTGCATTTGTTTTCTTAGGCTTTATCACCTGGTTTCACCTAAGCTGGCCAGAAACACACCTCCCATATTAGAATGCCCCCACTCTGGATGAAGGAGCACAGGGGCACCTTTGGACAGCAGAATTGTTAATTTGGGGGAGGGGAGTGTTAGATGTACTAGCAGATTTATATATACTAACACTTTGAAGCCAAACTCCAGCTCACACTTTATAAGCAGTTACAGCAAACAGATTTTTTTACTATTGGGATAAAGGTTGTACAAAAATAAAGCCTGATCAATGTAAGCACCCCTGTCAGTAGCAGATGGGTTGTTTCAACTCTCTAACTGCTACACCTGCAGAACAACTTAAAGTGTTACTAAACCCAGGACCCAGCATTCACTATACCTGGTCTCCAATAGAACATGGTGATGCAATTATATTAGTAAATATAAACTGCTAAATACCTTTTTCTCATCAGCAGTTATAGCAGTCTTGTGACTTCAGCTGAGCACTGGTTAAAGCTTGTAGGAGGAGTTTTCTTTCTGCTCTAGGAGGATGCAAAACCCCTGACCTCTGTCTGGACAGTGCTGATTGGCTGTGTTCTGATCATGTGCACTCTCCCAAGAAGTAAAAAAAACTTCTTTAGCATACACACTAAACTGAGCATGTGCAGAAGGGCTACTGATTCGGTTTGTCTTATCATGTGGACACTTGAACAAGAGGAGGGGCAGAGAAAACAGGATCAAACAGCCTTTTTACACAATGCAGAGGATTAACCCCTTAGGTTTCCCAGTGAGTATAACAAACACGCATTGCTGCATATACAGACTGATTCTACTGTTGTGGGTTTAGTAGCACTTTTTAAGACAAAAAAACAGACTTACTTGTTGGACCATCAAATGAAAATAAAGGTAAGAAGGCCTAAAAAAAAGAAAACTAATCCATCCATCACATTTTAGAATTGATAATGTAATGTACAGTACTTGCCAATAAAGATGATTGGCAATATAATAAATGCTTGTCTTTGGGTTTAATACCACTTGAAATGTCGTTTTTTTTTTTTTTTTTAAAAATCATACTTACCTAGGTGGATGCTGTAATAGGTCCAAGGCTGCATCTGTACCCCTCCGACTGAGAACTGAGCGATCAAAGGCCACTGATCTTTCAGTTCTCAGTGAGCAAAGCTGGTGACTGTCAGTCGCCGCTCTCTGCTCTGCTCCCACCAGCTCTCACTGGAATGCTGGGCTGTGGAGGAGGAGAAAGCGGCTGGCTAAGGCTCTCAGCGGATCACTTGAAGGCTGAACCTGGTGCTGGTCCAAACACCTAGGTGGATCCTGACTTTAAAGTCAGGATCTTTCCCCAGCCTGGACCAGCTGAGTGACGTCAGCCAACAGCAGATTTCAGCCCGCTGTCAGCTGAAAACAGGTCTCAGGAGTGCAGAATGAACTGCTTTCCTGTGATCCACAGGAGAAGTACAACCAAAAAAAGCTTTATAGTGTATCTAAATCCAAAGGGTGTGCGACATGCGGTAAGGAGGCATTATGATACTTTTTGCAGTGCCATGATGCATAGTGTCATGCCGAAGGCATGTGTATAACCCTCTATTGTTGCTTTTTGCCACTCCCCATGAACACATGTAAACGAAGTCCAAAAACAAAAATGTTATATATTGCAGCTTACCAACTCTTAGGTGTGGTGACCATATTCGTTTTCTTTTTTAGGCTTCTTTCTTTTTTTCACCTGGTGATCCATCCAATAAGGGCTCGTTCATACCATGGTGCAGAGACATCCGTTTTTCTGCATGTGTTCTGTAAGGGCACAACAAAATCAATTGTTCTCTATGTGCCCTGTTCACACCACAATGCTAGCATCACATGCAGATTTTTTTTCTGCACAGGAATCTGCAATGTGTATAAGCCTTGGTTTGCATATATGTGGTGCGGCATATCGCATGTGATTCGCACCAGAACCGCACCGCATTCCTGTGCAAATCACATGCGATTTGTATGCGGCACGATTGGAGTCATACATTTTGTATGGCTCTAATTGCACCGCACCTGCGCCAAAAACGTGCAGGACCCTTTTTCTGTTCCGCACTAGAATTGGATTGCATGGGTATTCACACCTATACAATCCGATTCTGCACATCGCATCGCGCTTTAGGCCGTTGTTGTCGTTAACATGCACACCCGCAGCGGTTCGCATTATTCTGATGCGGTGCGGAATTCTCACAGAAAACACTGCAAATTCTGCACCGCATCAGTGTGAACCAGGGCTAAAACTCATTGAAGCGTGAAAACTGATGTCTCCAATTGAATTCTGCGCACCAGTTTTCTTTAGTATTCATGCACAGATGCTGTGTGTTTCTTTCTGCAGGTGTAACTATATAAAGGCAACAGCAGCATTTCATATAGACCGTTTATATCTACAGCCCCATTCATACCTGAGAGTATCATAAATGCCTGCAGGAAAACATCTTACTGCACTCGTTTCTGATACGTGTCGGAAACGTGCTGCAACACATGTTTGGGGTGCCATTATAATTAATGATACCCAAACACGCTAAAAGAATGCATTTTTGCAATGCCTCAAAATGCGCTAAAATACTCAACCGAAAGACACGCCTAAGTAGCCTACAAAAAAAGGTGCATGAGTTACTTTGGTGCGATTTTGGGGTGTAGGGCAGTCGATTTAAGTGAATAGGCTGTGCTACATTTTGTGCAAAAATGCACAAATGTGAGGCTCCAGTGTTGCTAGGTGTTAAGGGAGGACGTCCTGACGCAGACAGACAGAACTGGTAGACTTTGTCAGCATTCCAGCATTCATACTTGTGTTCCACTAATGATGATTGGTTGAGATAGCATGGTCCAAAGCCTGTAGCACTTTAGAAGCCCAGAGAACAAGAGCTGCTGGCCTACTTATAAAATTTTAAAAGTCCATCTCTTTATTCCTGGGCACTTTTCTTCCACCGCTCCATCATTTGACCCAACAAGAAACAAGGCGATCGTCTTCACATTATTTATTTCAGGTACTTGTATAGCACCATCAATACACAGCGCTTTACCTATATATTGTAAATTCACATCAGTCCCTAACCCTCAAGGGGCGTACAATCTAAAGTCCCTAACTCACATTCATGCATACACATACGCCATATATATATAGCGCCAACAGTTTGCGCAGCGCTTTAAAAATAAAGGTAGACATTACAGTTATAATACAATTTGGTACAAGAGGAAACAGAGGGTCCTGCTCATTAGCGCTTACATTCTAGGAGACAGGATCCAATTAACCTACCAGCATGTCTTTGGACTGTGGGAGGAAACCCACGCAGGCACAGGGAGAGCATGCAAACTCTAGGCAGGTGGTGCCATGGTTGGGATTTGAACCAACGACCCTAGTACTGCCAGGCTGAAATGCTAACCATTTAGCCAATATGCTGCCCTGTTTGTTTTATGTGGAAATCTGCACAGAAGTTCCACCAGATTGTAGATCCACATTGCATGGAATCGGGTGGACTGACCATTTGGGAACAAATTATAAATGCAGGATCAAGCACACATTATGGACTTTTAAGTTGTATTCAGTGTATTCACTATTGTTGCATAATCGCATGGTTTGGATGCTTTAATTCATATATGAGATTATAGAGATATATGCACGGCACTATTTAATGACAAAACAAAAAAACATAACAGGTTTAAAAAACTCTAGCAGCGTACACCAACTTTCCCATTATGGAGTAGTCTTTTTCTTAAAATAGAATTAAACCCAAGAACAAAAATGTAATATGTTTCAGTTTTGCAGTCCTGTGTTATGGTGGCTGCATTCATGGTTTTTTTTTTTTAATTTTATTTTCACCCTGCAATTTTGCCAGTAACATACCTTTTTGTTCTAGGGTGACAACACTCTCTCAATTTACTGCATTTATGAAAGGGCAGCAGTGTCACCCTAGGACAGGAAGTGCGTTTGGTCTCAAAATACCTCCCCTCTATCATCTGTATAATATAAGGGGAGGTGTTTTATAGTTTAAAGAGAAGGCTGGGAATGATGCTTACTTGCAAGAGTGCAGTAGAAATTTTTTGCACATATTGCTCAGATGTAACAAGATTCTTCACTGGCATATTTAACAAGCAACTATGAGAAGTTCCTTGTTTCCATTTATTTATTTCAGGTACTTATATAGCGCCGTCAATTTACGCAGCGCTTTACATATATATTGTACATTCACATCAGTCCCTAACCCTCAAGGGGCGTACAATCTAAGGTCCCTAACTTACATCTGTACATACACATACTAGGGCCAATTTAGACAGGATCCAATTCACCTACCAGCATGTCTTTGGAGTGTGGGAGGAAACCGGAGTACCCGGAGGAAACGCATGCAGGCACAGGGAGAACATGCAAACTCTAGGCAGGTGGGATGCCTAGATTGGGCTGGGATTCGAACCAACAACCCTAGTACTACCAGGTGGAAGTGCTAACCATTTAGCCACTGTGCTGCCCATTTTGAGAAACAAACATGGAAAGTGCCTTTCCTGCGCCACATTCTGGTTTGAGGCGGCCCTCAATTAGACAGCGGCTCTTACCTAGTCTCTAACCTACATACCTGCAGGAAATCAATTTTCCTGGTGCCTCTGTGACAGCATAAGTCATGCCATGGATAGCCACCAAGAAAGGTAAATTACAGAAAGGTAAGTATTCAATTTTCCATTTTCCTCCTGCCTTCATGGCAGCATACATATTGCGTATGCTGCCATGGATAGATACCAGGAAAGGAAAAATATGAAAAGCTAAGTATTCAATTTTCCAAAATCGGTCTTCAGTGCAAGCACTGCTGCAGTGACCCTGTTCACACCTATGCAATTTAAAGCTTCTTCAGAAGAGCTCCAACACTTGACACTAGGATTTCCATTGTGCTGAATGGTGCCTGTTTATACTTCACTCTAAAATGTACAGTGGGGAAGAAACGCACATTTTGGACCCAACAGACTCTTTAGGAGTGCCTAAAAATGTGTGTAACGTGCATGTTTTATACTTTTTCCTGCCTAGTAACTAGCTTTCCATTGGATGAAAGTACTAAACGTGCTCAAGCCTGTAAAAATGCTAAAAAAATAAAAAATAAAAAAAACATTACCAAATAGGCTAACCTAAAAAAATCTGACTTTTTTTTTTTTTTGCTACTTTTTATGCTGACTAGAATTTCTCCTCTAACCCTCAGGTATGTTTGCCAAATTTACTTGCAGTTATAATTTAACAGTCCTTGACCACATTGACCTTAGAGGAATGTGTGTCTGATGGGTCATGTTTACATCCTCTGACATTGATTGACCTCGCTAGATGTATGTCACAATTTCTACATATTGGTTCAAAACATCAGCTGCCTGTTGGACTTTTATCTCACTGAAGTATTCTGTTTATAGCAGCGGTGCGGAAAACCCATCTCCTAGTTTGGGGAAGAGATGGAAGGACACTGCAGAGACAGTAATCATTGGCGGTGGATGTGTAGGGGTGAGCTTGGCATATCACCTGGCCAAAGCGGGCATGAAAGATGTGGTCCTCCTGGAGAAATCAGAGCTCACAGCTGGATCTACTTGGCATGCGGTAAGTCAATATCTACAGATATACAACACATGAGACCTGTAGTCATGGACTCATGGGTTCTGGGGACCACCACCTATTAGGCTACATTTCGATAGGCAATTAGCACACACTACAACTTTCAGTGGCAGGCATCTACAAATTCTTTCATCTGGAGTGACAGGTGTGCGCAAATAGGAGCTGCAATGGCAGGCTGATGGCTGCTGCAGCTATTTATTACTGTTCGCACAGCCAGCGCATACATGCAGTGATCCTGCCTGGACGCATTGTGTGCATGCAGCCAAAATCACTGCAGTTAATTGCTGGCTGTGCGAAGAGTCAGGAATAGCTGCGTCCACCTTTTATTGTTTTATATGGTCACAGAACATCACAGCTCCTTATTTCCATCTGCCTCCAGAAGGGGGCAGGCCCTGAATGTTCCAGAGGATTGTCCTGTAATCCCTGGTCAGCTTGTTAATATACTTCAAGGAGGTCGGTCCATGACAGCCTGGGCACACAGGAGTGCTGTTGTAATTCATTCAGTCCTAGACCTCAGAGCGGCAAGTCTTTGGGACAGTGTCACAGGGGAGGTCATGCAGCAATACCTGCTTTTCTATTTTTTGACATGCGGAATTTTCTATTTTGTAGAAGGTGAAGTTTTTTATTTTTTTATAAAAAGATAAACTAGTTTTGTGTTTTACAATATTCAGTCAAGACACATTTAGTGTGTGTGTATATGTATATATATATATATATGTATGTGTGTGTGTAACAGTTCTTATTTCTTTTGCAGATGTTAACGTAATTAAACTTTATAAATCCAATTTTCACAGGCTGGTTTAACTGCATATTTCCACCCTGGGATTAACCTAAAGAAGATCCATTATTACAGTATTAAGCTTTATGAGGACTTGGAAGAGGAGACAGGTCAGGTATGTCCAGGGGTGCAGCTCAAATGCTTTGTATATCATTAATCTATACCCAGGTCACTTATTGAGCACATTTACATCATCTCTGCCCATACATGTACAAAACACACACACATAGGCACCTTTTCTACAAACCTCAGAGACCCCATCAGTGCACTCATTTTGTTAGTAAGAAGAAATGAAAGGGCTGCAATACTTAGGGGGACAAATGCAGGATTCACACATTTAATTGGAAAATTGTGTGAATGCTATGTGAAAAGACTTAAACCCCCAGAGTAGGAAATGCTATTCCAGGTCTCTCTCATCTGCCAGATTGGTATTAAATTATGCTTCTTTCATTGGCATCTTCTTGTAGCATCATCCACCCTGGTGTCTGATATTTTCCATTGACATCGGAGGGTCTTGTGGCAAATTGAAGGACAAAGGGATCTACTCTAATGATGCAGGGCATTGGAACAGAGAACAGGGCTCCTTTCTTGTCTTTTCTTTTTCCAGCAAAATACTTTATTATTTTTCTTTAATGCATGATGCAGCCCGTTAAGCTGTGATGTGGTGCAGCATGTTCCATCTTTACCCAATGCTTACCAACAGAGCAGGTTGATATGAACTGGGCCTACTGGAAACAATAGCATTTGGTTTTCCATTACGTTGGGCCAGAACTGAGCAAAGCTACCTAATGCACGTGGTGTAAATGGGCCCTCATAGCTATCTGTTTTCCATTAAAGCTCAGTTGCAGTCACAGAATTATATAGTCAGATATGAATTCATATAGACATTGTATCAAACAACCTAAATACCCTTACCCCTGGTTCACATATCTGCGGTCCATGTTTTGCACGAGAGCCCAATCATTTGGACTCCCGTGACACGCAGGGAAGAAGTCCCTGCACTTCTGAAAACCTAGCCCGCACGACAACTTTGTTTTCCAGTGTGGGCGGCGTGCCATTAGAACTAATGGCACCCGCCCGCAGGTCCGCATTCCTCTGTGCGGGTGGATTTTCATGCAGATCCGCAGCCACACCACCCGCACGTATGTAAACCTAGCTTTAGTCTTCACGCCTCTGTTACAGTAATTGTGTCAAAATATAATTTGCTGTTAAAAAGGCATCAGAGTTAGACCCACTATATTCTATAATGTAACAGACCGGTGGATGCTGCATCTGTCCCCTCTGGCTCCAAGTGTGAGAATTCTGCGATCACATGTTCGCTGAGTTCTCCTTTCCTCTCCCGCAGAGAGCGGGACTGTCAGTTACTGCTGTCCACTCAGCCCCCCCAGCGCTCACTGGAGCTGTGGAGGGGGAGGGAACGCTGGCTCAGGCTCTCAGCGGATCGCTGAGAGGCTGAGTCAGGTGCCGCTGCAGACTCTGGGGTGGATCCCGACTTTGAAGTTGTGATCTTTCCCCAGCCTGGACCGGCTGATTGATGCCAGCTGACAGCTGACTTCAGCCTACTGTCAGCTAAAAATGAACTGCAGTCCTGTGATCCACAGGAAAATTACAGCCAAAAAAGCTTTAAAGTAAAGTTCATTAAACTGTTCCAAAGACTGGTCTGAGGTTACTTTAACCCCTTGACGCCGAACGCACGCAAATATGCGGCCTCTCGGCGTCTGGGCTTTGATGCTGAGCGCCCTCATATTTGCGTGTTATTAAAAAATACATATGTGCTGAGAGTGTGCGCTTCCAGCACATATGTCCATGACTCATGGAAAGGTCCCGATCTCCCCTTGCGATCGGGACCTTTTCCGATCATGTGACAGCAAATCACGGTGGTCACATGACCCTAAAACCCCACCAGTCTCCCAGCTTCTGAAACTCTTAAAGGGCCGGGAGGCACCGACGTGAGGTGGTTAAAGGGGTGCATGATGGTTTCTGGCATATGAAAGAACAGGGCCAGCAAAGCACATATGGAATCACTATAAAGGGTTCGCACAAGGTGTGGAGGAAGAGAACAGTTGCTACGTATAACCAAAGACTAGTGGAGCAGCCTGTCATGAAGCCTGGTACCTGGTGTGGCAGGCATTTTTCAATGTTTGGATGATTCTCACTCAGGAAGTGAAATCTCTCCAAAACAGGTGATAGGAGTCCACCTGACAGACGTTTTAGGCCTTCCTCACAATACTGAACAAAGAATAAACGATTTGGCTGTTGTTGAGTTTTAAAACGTTGCCTTTGGAATATTTTTGTAAATGCTCTGCTATTCAGTAAATCCTATAACACTATCCCAAATATTCTTTCACATACTTTCCCATATTTCTTGGGAACTCCAGTGGTGAGATCTCTGTATTTGAGTTCCTAGGTATGCACAATGCCTACCACCACTGTTATGGATTCCCACTCTCCTTGTTGGGTTTTTAATTTAGTTTATTTTCTGGAAATGCAGTAAGAGGCTGGCTGGAACACCAATAGCCCAAAGTGTTTAGAAGCACAGCCAGAAGGTATTGCAGGAAGGTCTTGATGCTGGATCTCCATAGGATATAACAGGACAGTAAGTGACTCTGTTCACCAGACATCAGTTTTAAATGAACTAATACATTTGGGTGGACTGACCCTTTAAATCTTGAAACTTTAGCCAGTTGTTACCCCTGCCAGCAGTGATAATCATTATTCTACTGATGTCTTATGCAGGCTGTTGGGTTTCACCAGCCAGGAAGTATCCGAATAGCCTCAACTCCAGCACGAGTGGATGAATTCAAATACCAGATGACCCGTGCTCGCTGGCATCCAAATCCACAATATCTCATTGGGCCAGAAAAAGTTGAAGAACTATTTCCATTACTGAATATGGACAAGGTAACACAACTTTGCTATATCACTGATGTGTCCAGCCCTGGTTTAATTGGTGTTTTAGTGAAGGTAATAAAATAAGAGAACAATACATTTCACAATCTTCTGGAATTTAACAAAACCTGTTGTGATTAGCCAGACGTGCAACAAATAACCAGAGTATTCTAGTGTAAAATTTAAACTGGGACCCTCCAATATCTTGTATAAATTCCTCCACAGTTTATTTCTTAACAACTTTGAATATTTTTCCCTAAAAGTGAGAAAATTATTCAACCAGAAAATAACAGGTGGTGAATACTTAGCTTAAAATAAAGGTACACACAGGTGACAAGTACAAGTGCACAGAGAAGGTGAGGACAGGGACCTTAATAACTGCGCCAGATTACTACTGTTACTTTAATTTAGTGCAAGAAAAGAATCAGTTTAAAGTTAATTTTGAGTCTGGCAGAAATCCTACAGTATGGGAGAAGCAGCAGCAAATGCAGTCTGGGAAATTACTGATAATCTAATACAATGTACTTCTCTTGTACACAGTTTTTTCTTTCTCAGAAAATAGATGCAGGAAATCAACCATGACCCCCAGAACTCCCCCCCCCCCCCCCCCCCCCCACACGCACACCCCCATTCTCCTAACTGCATAAAATGGTGGGTGTGCTCAAATTTCACTAACAGTGGTAGGGTCTCAAAGGGGTATTAAATACCAGGAGTGCATTACATACATAGTGAAGAATTTTTATTGGGGGGTACACATTGAGTGCAGAGTTCAAGGGTGCTCTACGCGCAAAGTTTGGGGGTGAAATATGTACATAGTGCAGTTCAGGGGTGTGCTGCATACAGAGTGCAGAGTTCAGGGGTGCGCTACACACAGTACAAAGTTCTTCCACAGTTGCTTATCTCCTGCATCCACATCTCACTTTCACCCCTCTTCACCTCTGACTTTTGCATGCAAACCCCAATCCCGCCCCCTCACTGCCCCCCCATCTCCCCCCCTTCCCTCCTTTCTAGTGGGGGTGTCCGCATCCATACTGCAACCCAGACACCTGCATCTCCCTTGTCCCCATCCTGCACTCAGTGGAAGTTGCTTAGGATATTAGATCTGTGGGAGCCATTAGGAGACAAGCTGCCACTTGTAAACACAGAAGCCAGAAGTTTATGTTTACAAGTGATAGTGGTGAGCATGGAGCAGAGGAGCTGAGCCAGAGGTAGTTGAACTGAGTTCCACCAAGTTCGCACTGAAAAAAAGCTCTGCATGTACATTATCCTGGGCACTTTTAGTGGATATGGGTTAACTGAAGAAGTCCAAGACAAGAGGCTAAAATATGAAAATAAGGTAGAAGCCAGTTTGCCATTTTGGATAAACTGAAATAAAGGAGGCAATGCCCTACTGCTAATGACTGAAATACAATAAGGTTTTTTGTTATGTAAGTACTGAAAAATGCTTGCAAAGCAACCCATTGTTTTTCTTTACTATTGCTTTTTGGTTTAAGAATGTTTACAAAGCATTATTTAGTGCTTCCGTATACAGACACCAATTTCTTATACTGTAGGTCCTAGCTGGCCTCTATAACCCTGGAGATGGTCATATTGACCCCTATTCCCTCACTATGGCCTTTGCAGCTGGAGCCAGGAAGTATGGTGCCCAGTTATACTTCCCAGCACAAGTGACTGCTTTAACACCTCGACCTGATGGTACATGGAATGTGGGAACACCTCATGGAACAATTCATGCCAAAAGGATTGTGAATGCAACAGGTAAACCATATTTATGCCCTTTTATATCTAAGCTGTTAAAATTCAAGAATCATTTCTTTAAAAAATACTTTGAAATGTCCAAGCTAAAAATGTTCTCTTTCAAATGTATATTCTGTCCCCAACATTTAAAATAAGCTCCCTATACCCAGTAGTGATATTTTAATTATAGGTGGGGCATGGTGGGCTGGGCCAAGCCCTTGCCTTCTTATATATTTGAGATATTCCAACAATGAGAGCTTCCTGCCATAATTCCAGATTCTGATCCTGTCCACTTAAGACTTCTAGGTTTTCACATTTCTGCATGTTCCAGCTCATCCTTTTTTATTTTCTCTAATATAAAAAATAAAGCTTACAGGAATTGTAAGACCCTCATAATGGCTGCAGCAACTTTTCACAACCTAGGAACACAAGAACAGATATTTCACCAGTGGAGTCCCCAAGATATAAGAAACTGTCAGGTAGTATAGCTCTTCAACATTTACCAAAAGCCTAAATACCAGCTTGGGGTCGACTGAAGGCAACAGCACAGCTCAGATATACAAGAAAATATTAACTAGCTGCACGTTGGTCTGATGGTGTTGAGTATCTCCTATACTACTCAGCTGCTAGTAGAAATGTTAGGGCAACAGTTGCTGTGCTAGTATTTCACACCTGTCCTTTCCCTTTGCCACAAGTTGGAAACTACAGTAAAATGTTAGCGTCTTTCAGTAATGGTTGTGCAGAATGTGAACTCTCCTACAAGATCTAGACAGGTATGGCTAGCCTTTTATAAGCATGGGTAGACTCTTGCTCTTATTTGGAGAAAGAAAGATTAGTAGATATGCAACCCAGAAGTCTGAGAAATGTGAGCTTAGAAGGACAGAGGTAGACCAAATACTTTTTTTGGATTGTAGAGAACACTTGCAATAAACTTTGTGTGAAAGACCAGTTTTTGGACCCCCTGATTCAACTACTGTCCAAGTAGAAACATTTATTTACTGTGGATAGACACAAAAATGAAGACTGCTTTTTGTGATCATGTAAAACTTTCTCATCACTCAGAATGTGCAAATGGAGTCAGAGATCTCTTCTGGTCCAAATAGTGTCAGGAGAAAGGGGGAGAAGCATTTTCTATGTCTCATTGTTGGTCAGGCTGAAAGTGAAGGAGGAGCTTACTGCCTGACTCCACTGGGATACTACAAACTAGGAGAATGGTTAAGGCCTTATATTGCCTTCTGCTTTTCATCTGCAGAAGTGAACAGTGTGCAGACTACATGATAGTGAGAGGGGGTCCCAGCATCTGTCCAACCTACATATATCCTATATGGGTATCTTAAGTCCAACAGAACCCTTGTGCAGCCACCCACCCTGCATAAATTGTATGTCTGCCACTGAGTTGGTAGATGGAGAATCCAAGGTAGAATACGGACTATAAATATATCTATTTTTTGCAGTAAACTGTGGAGATCCTTCTTACACCGCTCTCATATGCAAATGGTCATTCTGTACAATAATTCTCTTTCCAATGTTGAAATAACAAGTGTTGAACTTACAATCATACATTAGTATTAGTCCTCCTCAAACTTTTTAGGCTTGAAGAATCCTTGAAATAATTTTCAGATCTCAATGAACCGCTGCTTCAAGCTATACAGTATCTACAGCTCATGATACAATAGTAAGATCAAAAAGTTATATATACTCAGTGGGAGATAGTGCCCATCACTTTGGCAGATCGTGAAAAGTGTTTTTTTTTTTTTTTTTTTTTTTTTTTTTTTTTTTTTTTTTTTTTTTTTTGTTCTTTAGAAGTTTTTATTAGGACTGTAAAGAAGAAGGGCATCCTTGCAATATAGTCAGTGAGAGAGGTGCTTTCTTACATTGGGAGCCAATGAAAAGCATGCTTAAAAGATCATTAGATGTCATGTCATTGGCTTTGCCACGTGGTGTTGGTCAAAGTGCCACAGCACAAGGAACCCCTAGCATCCTCTGGAGGAACCCTGGTTGAGAATGGCTGGGATAAGAACTTGAGGACCTCAGTTTAGCAGTACAGTCTGCTAAGTTCTTATGGAGTATGTGGCTCTAGTATAATTAATGCTTATTTTGTAGCCACCTCATTAAGTCATAATATTATTTGTGATACCTATTTATGTACTGAAATGTATTTAGTTCCTGTAAATTCAAGTGCTTTGTCTTAGAAATCGCTTGAAGTTTCCCCTAGTGATAGACCATGCAGCACACCACGGTAACCATTGAGTGCAGAACACCTTGTGAGTAAAGGTGACCATACATTATGCAATCTGAGCGAGCCACCACCACACCTTCATCTCTGACCCAGAGCACCTTACATGTACCAACCATGGAGTGACTCACCACTGGTGGTGCTGTGGCTCACTTGCTCTGTGGGCTGCAGTACCAGCTCCTACCAGAGGGTGCTTTCAGCAGCCAGGGTCTCACTCCTGCAATCAAGCCATCACCTGAGGCTGATTGCAGGAGGTCTATTTAAGCAGGACCAGGCCTGCAATCAGTGCCTTGGTGTTTGTTTCCCATGAGCCCCTGTACCTGGTATCCTGTGAATCTTCTATTGCCGACCTCTGCATTATTCCTGACCCTGCTGACTGTCTCCTGTTTAACCCCTGGCTTGCCTGACCATCCTTCTGCCTGATCCTCTGTACTGTGCTGCCCGTGAGTTACTGAACCCGGCTTGTGACCCTGACCATTCTCTGCCTGCTCCTCCGGTACCTCGCTGCCCACACGTTGCTGGCCTGGCCTGCCTGACTACGCCTTACGCTACCCAGACGATCCATCCCGCACGGATCTGTCCCTGTTACCAGGTCTGCCAGCCTCTTCACGTCAGGCTCCTTTCCCCGCACACCTCTGACGACGCTCTCTACCATTGCCGGACGTACTCAGGGGTCGCGACCTGGTCTCAGTCTGCTCCAAGTCCATCCCCACTATCAGGGGCCCTGGTGAATAAGCAGATTGGGACTTAGACCCCACGCCCTGAGGAACCCCGTGCTGTGGGCTGCTAGAGACGCTTAACAGTACCAAATGGCCTGCCTGACCATTCCACCTCTCCAGCCCTGACTACACCTGTGTTCCCACACATTTCTGGTCATACCCGGATCCCTGACAGTTGCTGGATGGGTAGAGCATGGGCAGTGTGTTTTCCTAAATCTCTCCCACAAACTAGTGGCTGCATTACCACTATAGTCAGATGACACACTGGGACCTGACTTTTCTTTCTTTACTGCAGAGTAAAAGTAACCTTCTTTGAGCATCCATGTCCCTTCTTGGTGGCATGGACACTTCCTATTGGATTAAAGAAGAGTTCCCCTGCAAATATTACATGGCTTTGCAATGAGGGGCATCAAAAGAACAGTTGGTGGCAGGCCAAACTGCAGCAGTGGACCACCAATTGGCGCTGTTGTTAGAGGGCCCACAGAGGGTTACATGACGCTAGACTCAGGTGATTACAAAAAATATATTAGAGGGTTTTTAAAAATATTTTTATTTTTTAAATTGTGAATGAGTAAAAGTGGAGTGAATAAGTGGAGTGAGTAAGAGATTGCAAGGGGTACATCTGGACGTGTGTGTGTGTGTGTGTGTGTGTGTGTGTGTGTGTGTGTGTGTGTGTGTGTGTGTGTGTGTGTGTGTGTGTGTGTGTGTGTGTGTGTGTGTGTGTGTGTGTGTGTGTGTGTGTGTGTGTGTGTGTTCTCCTGGAACACCAAAAATATATTAACAGCAAAGTATTTGCAAAATTATTATGATAGTGGCCAGCAAAGAATATAATAAAGATGCATATTTACTTGATATCACTTCTAACCAAAGCTAATAATCATTTCTTCAAGGAGTAAATAGTTAAAGCTGCCATTGCTGACCTCTTTTTGAAACCTCGAGTTGCATTGCTCTGGCTTTAAAACGTATTGGTTGCTGACACCAGAGTCAAAGTGAAGTCACAACTCCTAACCTGCATAGTTGCTCCATGTCTATATTGAGACCATTAGATAACCATGACAGCCAGGCAGCTAGCAATTTCTGAAGGAGAAGTCAGCCAGTCTAGTCTCTGTTTACATTTCTTTTCAGAACTGCTTCTTACTGTTTAATGTGCGCATCCTGATAGAGAAATGAGAAACATTCTACACTGGAATGGGGTTATCTGATACGCAGATGGATATCATAATCCCCACAGTGTATAACCTGATTCTGGGAACATCCTTAGAAAGGTATCGGTGTCTTTATTGCAGCTTTTACATGCAGATAAAATCCACAGAGTCACTTTTAGATTTGACTGAAAACAACATCTGCTTCTCACAAGAAAAGCATGAAGACAGTTCAGCTAAAATCTCTGAGCTTTCCACATTCCTCACAAAACAGACAATTGCATACTCCCTGCCAAGTCAACATTTCTGTGTAACCAAAGGGAGGGTTCCAAAAAATGTGTGTGTTTTTGAGGTCCCAGTTCTCAAACAGCCTTCTGTGGTGCATGCACTAAGTTGAACACGATGTGCGAGAGTGAGATTAAATAACAGCTGTGTCTGGCAGGACATTTACTTTTATTACTTATTAAACTCAGTCATGGTCAGGGTATTGTGACTACAAATATGTATGACCAAAGCAGCCTCTGTTTTATCCTATCATATGTACAAGGTCTGTGTTTGTTCTCCCCCACCCCAATGGCCCTCTTCCTGCACCCCCAATATATTAAAAAATGACATCATGCTCACCTTTAAAGTGTAAACCCTAAGGGCCTGTCTCTACTGCCAGCAAATGTCAGTTTATGTGCAAATTTTCTGCCCCTAAAACTCTCAAAAAGTGCCTTGTACAAGCACAGCAATGCACAGTACCCATGAAAGTTGCAGCGCTGCAGCATATTATTATTATTTATTATTATTATTATTATTATTATTATAATACAGGATTTAGTGCCAACAGATTGCTCAGCGCTTTACAACATAACGGGAGACAATGCAGCAACGATACAGTACAATACAAGAGGGATAGGAGGGCCCTGCTCCTTGGAGTTTACAATCTAAGAGGGAGGGGCTGGTGGTACAAAAGGTAATCACTGTGGGGGATGGACTGATAGGAGGAATAGAAGATTGCATTGTTAGCTGAAGGCAGGATAGGCTTCCCTGAAGAGAGAGGTTTTCAGAGATCGCCTAAAAGTGGGCAGAGTAGGCGATAGTCTGATAGATTGGGGTAGAGAGTTCCAGAGGATGGGGGAGGCTCTAGAGATAAGCATGGGAGGAGGAGACAAGGGAGCTAGAGAGCAAGTGGTTGTGGGAGGAGCGGAGAGGAAGGTTTGGGTGAATTTTGGAGACAAGCTTGGTGACGTAATTTGGGCCACAGTTTTAAATGGTTTCATATGTTCTTTGTTAATGTTTTGAATTTTCTTTGTTGGGCAATGGGAAGCCAGTGGAGGGATTGGCAGAGAGGGATGGCAGATATGGAAAGGTTAGTAAGGTGGATGAGTCTGGGAGCAGCATTCACGATAGACATATTAAACAGTTTTTTGTTGTTTTTTTTTAAGGATACAGCATTTTACATATTAGTTATGTGTAATGGTGTGTATCTTATTACCTGCAGGCATTTGCCTCTGCTAAAAAATTCTCCTTGTAATGCCTCCTCACAGCTGCATCACACTACCCCGTGCGGCCATCTTTTGGTGCTGTGAAGGTTAACAGCAGTCACTGCGACTGAGAAAAGCTGCGCCAATTGTCTACTCCATTCTGCCCTATTTTCCATTGACAGAACTCTTTATTAACATACTCCCACAATGCTTTGGGTTCTATAAATGAAGAAGAAGCAGCTGAATGATAGAATCTTCACCACCCATTTTAAAGAAATGCATTGTGGGAACTTAAAAGTATGAGTTCTGTAAATGGGGAAAAAAGTGCAGAAGGGAGCAGGTGAGTGGCACAACCTTTCTCAGTATCAGCGGCTGCTGGTAACCTTCACAGATGGAAGCTCAGGACAGCCTCCCAGTGTCTCCTTGCAGCCACTGGATAAACAGAAGCAACCACCTACAGGTAATGGGATGAACACCCTTATGCAGTACTGTATGGTGTGCATGGTGCTGTATGGCAATAAAGAAAAAATCCCCTAGACTTTAAAAGGGCAACATGGGGCAACATTCCAACTTGCCAACTGCGGGCAGTCATGCATTTTCAAAAACCACTTGCCAACAGTTGGAACACATGCAGTGCATTTTTAAATAGATTTCTAAGCCATAAGGCCTCGTTCAGATTGGCATACTACAGCATACACCTGTGTGATTGCTGTATTTACCCGCACAGGGATGCACAGCTGTCTGTTCATCCTTGTTCAGGCAGTCCCATTGATGTGTATTGGGATGCAGAAATTGTATAGATACATCTCTGAATGCAGACATTGTGCGTTTGGGGCTGTGAACCTGCACCCGCATGGATGTCAATTTGGGAGCAGCGGATGTGTCCATGCAACCTCTGCGTCCCAATAGACATCAGTGGGACTGCTGTACTACGCCCATATGATGAGGCCTTACAATGAACGTCTCTAATTTGATCCTTTTTGGTCTGTTAGATGTACAATAGAATTGAAAGTGTGTTTAAAAAAAAAAAAACAAAAAAACCTTGCAGTCAGGTAACCTTGCAAGGTCCTGTGCACGTTGCGGTGTTAAGTGATGTCATCGGCCCTGCCTAGTTTTTCTCTGTGAACAACCGAAAACCTCTCCCGTACATTAAGGAGAGGCAAGGGGTGGTGTTTGTAGTCCTGTCCTAGAGGGTCAATGCTGCTCCTGCCATAGATACAGTAGAGTGACTGAGCGTTTTCACCATAGGACCAGACTTGTGTTACTGGCAGGATCACCTGGTAAATGTTAAAGAGAAAAAAGCCAGAAAAACTTGCAAAAATACATTAAATGCACATGTAATCTTATTTGAAGATATATATATATATTTTTATAAATGATATGGCAACAAGGTCTCATTAATTCCTACTACTTTGCTGTTTGTGTAATTTACACAATAGGGAACCAATGACCTACTATCATGTAGTAGGTTGCACTACCCTTACTATAGGCTTTTTAGGGGACAGTACCAACATCTGGTATGTTTACATTGGTTGTGAGTTAACCATGAACAATAAACATTACCTTATGAGTAGTGATATTTGGTCAGTAAATCAGCTTGGCAGAAACTTCAGAGAAACTTTCCATAGCATGTTAATTATTAAATGACACTATAGACATTAACACAAGCTGGACTCTGGGATAAGCAAATATTGCCTAAATACGAGAGCCATGTGTATTGTTACTTGAATCTTGGTATGTTTTGTGCATTTCTTCCAGATCTGTGCAGTAATTCAGTGTGAACATTTGCCTCCGTGCAGGAGCTTGCGGTAATAAAGACCGGTTATAGCTGCCCTCTCTCCTGAAGGGTGACTGGTCTTGTCTCCGCCCCTCCAGTAGTTTACTGCAGGCAGGCTAAAGTAGGTGGAGTCTGTTGGGTCACTTTCTGCACAGGCTGTAGTGCCCAGTGATGATGTCACTGCTGCTTTTTCAAGGTAATATCTGTGTTTGTACAAGTATTTGGTACACACAGTTGATTTATTTCCTTGTGGCTATGGAAAAGTATATTTACTGTATATGAAAAGTTTTGTGCCTGGAGTTAATTAATGTTTGTGTGTATGTACATGTAGCCCATATTCCCTATTTTCTGCATACTCCGTATCCTGAACAAACCACTGTCCTACATTTCAAGAAAGTCTTCGTCCCTCTGGGAGGATGCCATATGTACATGGCCGATGAAAGATCTGTGTACCGGCCCCGTTGCCAGTCACATGACAGTTGTATACAATGGATGGCTTCCTTTCATGCCATTCATTGTATACAAGTGTGTCTAGCTGTGAATGGTCACAGCGATCACATGCATAGGCTAAGCCAATCACAGCCCATCTGTCATGTGATTAGCTGTGGCCAATCAAAGCTAATCACAAAACCTGAATTAGTCGATTTTCATTCAGCTAAATGCTTGCTTATAGCAAAGAAATTGTTTGCTATAATCCATCAAATTGTGTGTAAAAAAAAAAAACTGATTACTTCCCCGTAGTATAATGTTACTATGGTAACATTATACTACTTTGGTCATAGTGCAATATAAAAAAAAATCTTAAAAGAGAAAAAATTTAATAAATAATAATAAAAAAAGTTAAACAAATGTGTTTTTTTTTTTTTTTTTTTTATTTCATCATTTTTCCGAAAAATTATGACAAAAAAATTGCAACTTCAAAAACTTGCCATGCCTCTGATGAAATACGTCGGACTGTCTACTTTGCAAAAAGGGGTCATTTGGGGGATATCTGTACTGTTCTGACATTTTTGGGCTTCAAGAAATTAGATGGGCCATCAGTACTTAAGGATTGGTCAATTTTCAGATATATCCCATCGTTTTTGAACTCTAACTTTCCTACAGACTAAATAAATACTGATTTGGGTTATTTTCACCAAAGAAATGTAGCAGAATACATCTCGGCCTAAAGTTATGAAGAACAATTATTTGCAAACTTTTATAACAGAAACAAAGAAAAATGTGGGTTTTTTTTTTAATTTTCGGTCTTTTTTTGTTAATTTAGCAAAAAATAAAAACCCCAGTGGTGATTAAATGCCACCAAAAGAAAGCTCTAGTTGTGTGAACAAAATGTTAAAATTTTAGTTTGGGTACAGTGTTGCATGACTGCCTGGGCAGGAAGGGGGTAAAAGTGCCTGGTATGGAAGTGGTTAAAAAAACAAAATTGCCTTCACAATCGCTTGAACTCCAAATACCTAAAACACATGTTTTTCTGCCAAAGGATTTGTATTTCTGTCCAATCACTCCTATGATTTACCCATCCGTTCAGATAGCACAGCCAGATTGTAGAACTAGAATAGACCTAGTTCCTCCTCTCACCCACATGAAGGAACAGCAGCAGTTCATGACTCTGCTCACTTTATTTTTTTTCTCCTGTTAGCCTGTTTCTTGTCAGCACATAAAAATGCAGCATGCTGGATTTGCTTTTATTACTATCCTTCCTTCTCTCGAGTCTAAGGGGTATATCTATAAAACATTTGTCAAGCTATCCATCCTCTGAAGCTGTGAATGGGGGCAAAATGTAATGTTTGTAGGCTATTTTCTGTTCAGGTCAAATGTTCTCTTTAGTGTGAATCAGGAAAATACTGCATTATGGCCACTAGATGGAGCTGAAAATTATAGTAAATAAGTGTTTCCTATACTCATCAGCTCCATTTAGTATATTCCAATAGCCATTTGCGCAATCAAAGATTATGTGTCTACTTATATACCTGGTCTATTGCTGCTGCTTGCACCTCCAAATGTACCACACACCTATTCGCACAACTTAGGAAATATAAAGTGCAGCTCAGTTTGCATGTGTACAAATAAATATCCCCAATGCTAATTGTCCATCAAACAAGAATAAAATTGTCCGGCATGTTGTAAAATGTCTGCTCAATTCAAAACAATACCAATAAACAACTCAAATGAACAATATTGTTAATGTGAGGTCACCACGTGTGTAGATGTTAAAAAGGTCCCACACAATAGATAGCTCTTAACTCCCCTTAAAGTGTTACTAAGCCCACAACAGTAAAATCAGTCTGTATATGTAGTAAAGTATGCTTGGTATACTCACTGTGGAACCTAAGGGGTTAATCGTTCACATTGTGTAAAACGACTCTTTTGATCCTGTCTTCTCTGATCCTCCCCTTCTTCCACTGTCCCCTGTCCCCTGTCCCCAGTCCATTCGCTAATAGTACAGAGCAGCAGTGGCAAGTTTGTACATGCTCTGGTCTATATTGAGAGTTTTTTGGGGAGGTTGCATGTGATCGGCACAGGGCCAATCACCGCTGTCCAGACAGAGGGTCAGGTTCACGCAGCCTCGTAGAACAGTCAGAGAATGAAAGCTCCTCCTACAAGATTAACCAGTGCCGGACATTGATAGAAGTCACAAGACATCTCTAACTGCTGATGAGAAAAGGTATTTAGCAGTTTATATTTACTAAACAAATGTAATTTTCATGTTCTGTATACTGTGGAAGGTTGGATATAGTGAATGCAGGGTCTTTAGTAACACTTTAAAAGTCTGTCTTCTGCTCCACAGCACATGTAAGAATCCTTGTGGAGAACAAAACAACACATATTAAAGACTAAGTTCACCTTTTTCAGGCAGAATTTTACTTTTCATAATAAATAGAAGCCTTTTCTAGTGTCTTTTCTGCCCAAGCCATACCAGTGTACTTATCTCTTACTTTCCTAGTCCATGGCAGCTTTGAATCTTCACCTCTCTGTTCAAAATTAAAAAGAATGCATCTGATCCCATCACTTCTTGTATCATCATGGACTATATAATAGGATACACTTCTTCCTTTTTTCTGTACTACAGCTCTGCTTCACATACGGTAGGCATTATGTGATCATTCAGCTCCTGACACTGCCAAATAAGTGATCTATGCATGAAAATGATCTGTCAGCAGAGGAAGACACTGCCTATGTATTCAGGGAGAACAGTGCTCAATGATAATGATTGCATGTAAAAATAGAGATGGGTAGGAGCAATCTCCTGGAGGGGGAGGGCAGGTGCAGAATGTGTGTTAATGTGGTCAGCTGCTGAGCTACTTTCTTAGTCCCAAATACCAGGACATATACCAGGATTTACTGGAGGAGTTTTCTATGAGTCACTGGAAGCTAGGCCTGTCCTATAATTTAGGGAAAGATCTTTCTTTTCTGCAACATAGGTATGTCACTGGTATAATGGTACATAGGGAATGTCACGTACCTGGTGGAGATAAAGCTGGAGAGGGGGTTTTTCTTGTACCTCTTGTCCAACACCCCTGGTAGTAATGACAGGGAGTGTGGGGCACAAAGTGGCATGAGGGCCAGTGTAGCAGGTTAGCCAGCTGGGGTTTGCAGGAAGCAGATGACCGTAGATCACCAGGTGAGGAGCCAGGAATTGGAACACGGTGATACTTGCTTGGCAAACAGGAGTGTATCCAGGACACAACCCAAAAGGTCATCAACAGATGGGCAGCGAGGTACAGGAACATCAGACGGAGTCAGGATACGAGCCAGGATCTGTACACAGCCAGGCAGCGAGGTACAGGAATGGAAGACAGTAGCAGAGTGAGAATACAAGCCAAGGTCACAGTAGGCAGAGAGAATTCCAAGGACAGGTCAGGGACAAGTCCAGTCTTGCACAGGAAAGCGGGTATATAGCAGGTCAAGGTTCAGGTAAAGCAGGAATTGGCTGAAGACCACTCAGTAATCCATCCATGTCAGAGTGCAGCTTGAATAGGCCGTTTGGCGCCAGTGCTCATGCGTGTGGCGCCGGTGCTCATGCATGTGGCACCAGTGCTCATATGGTTTCTGCACACTCTAATATGTTTGTGAAAGTGTGACAATATCTGTTTTGTATTGAGCTTTTTCTCAGAATTATGAGCATTCACATAAGTATGAGCATGTGACAACCTTCTTCTTCCAACATGTACTGAGGTTGTCTTACAGGGACGTTGGAATTTAGAAGCAAAAAAGTGAACTTAGCCTTTAAGTTGAAAAGGTGAGAGGAGGCAGCACTAAGTGGTACATCTGTAACTTTTGAGTGAGTTGTTTATTTAAGGGAGGTAGAAGGTGAGGTACAAATGATTTTAGCGAATGCTCAAAAGAAATTTCCAAAGTCTTCATGAAGATATGGTGATAGAATTTTGTTGAAAGCCTTTTCCCATCAAGATTCAGAAGAAAGTGATTTCTATAGTGGGAAAGTGTAGTGACCACTATAGCCATTCATGCCCAGATCGAAATATGTCTGTTTCTGGCAAAGCCAAGTTGCTGATAATGGCCTTATTTATTTAACATTGGTATATATATATATATATATATATATATATCACCATCAATTTACGCAGTGCTTTACATATATTGTACATTCACATCAGTCCCTATCCCTCAAGGGGCGTACAATCTAAGGTCCCTAACTTATATTCATACATACACACAGGGCTTTTTTTCTGAGATAATAGGTGCAGAAACTCGCACATCCAACTTCTGAGCCACCTCTTGTCTCTGCCCCTACCCACTGAGGACCGTTTCTAGGTTCCACCCCCTACCCACCTGCCAGTACTGCTTCATTTAGAGAATATAGAACCAAGTATCATTTGTGGTGCTAAGTAAGTTGTATGGAAATTAATGATAACAATAAAAACCGTAAAATAGATCCCCCCCCCCCCCCCCCAGCAACAATGGACCCCTGCAACAAAATACCACCCCTGCAACCAGTGGTGTATTTAGGTATTGTGCTGTCCTAGGCAACACAAAAAGCGGATCCCCCCCCCTCAGGGAGAGAGCCTGACAGTGACCAACAACACCGCTGCCTCATCCCCCCCACCTAAGAGAGAGCTTTCCACTAACATCTAAAATGGTGACAGAGAGACACTCTCCTTCACAGATCTGGACATCCCCAAGAACGACAGTTGGGCTGTGCATACACCATCAAGCACCCTGTAGCCTCTCTCGGATCCCACCTGGTCCCCATGCCGCATATGCCCCTTCTTCCAAAAAATGCCGCCCTAGGCAAATGCCTTGTTTGCCTTGTGGTAAATACGCCCCTGGCTGCAACAATAGATCTCCCAGCAGCCAGCATCAATGGACTCTCCAGTTGCCAGTAAAAATAGTCCACTCCCTCAACAATAGATCCCTTCCAGAAATAATTGACCCCAGCTACATAAGCCCCCCCCCCACAAGCAACAATAGACTTCCAGAAAAAAGAGCGTCACGCAAAAATAGATCTCACCCAGCAACAAAAGATCCCTCAGCAGCCAGCATCAATAGACCTCTCAGGACACCCCTGAACCCCATGCCATTACATACATTCAGGGCTGCGTTCCCACTGCAAAAAAGCCCTGCATACACATTCTAGGGCCAATTCAGACAGGAGCCAATTAACCTACCAGCATGTCTTTGGAGTGTAGGAGGAAACCGGAGTACCTGGAGGAAACCTAAGCAGGTTCTCTGAGGGAGAAGGGAAATGCGTCAGCTTTGCCCTGAGAGTCTCCCCTCTCGATTTAGTATTCGCATGTATCTCCTATTCCAGTGCTTTGATATTGGATTTTATGTGTCTTGTATATTGTGACATTTGTGAGTATATTTCCGAATTAAATAAATTCACCATTTGCTTACTGAGGTAATGCGCAAAGTTGGTGCGCTTTTTGTTTTTGTTCTTCACTACAGGAAACCTAAGCAGGCTCAGGGAAAACATGCAAACTCCATGCAGGTAGTGCTGTGGGATTTGAACGAATGACCCTAGTGCTTCTAGGCGGAAGTACTAACACTTAGCTACTATGCCGCCTTTTTTTTATATTCTTGCTGACAATTCAGTCTGTCAGCAATGTAGAAACTGGATGGAGTAGAAAGCAGTAAATTGATGCCAGTCATTCATTTGTAGGTGAGAGATTCTCTTTAATACTTGCTAGCATGTATCATCTCATCTGCCGAGCTACACTTATATAGCGCCTTCAGTTGCTAGTTGCTCTGTACTGCCACTGATTGTTCATCAGCCATGGCCCTAATAACAGAATGATTTTCATTAACTAATATTTAAAGGTTATTCATAAAACCTTTTTAAAATATTAATTATTCAAATACATATAACTACCAGATGAGCTAGATAACTAGAGTCACAAAGAAAAAGTAAAGAAGAATGATGTATGCTTTAAGTGGGACGGTATGAAGGCAGGGATTGTGAATGTGAAGTAAGAAATGTTTTTATGGTAGAAAAATAGACCCAGTGAGTGTGGTCGTGGGGAAGCTTTTACTACGCTCTTCTAGCATGCCCCTCCCACTTGGATTCATGTCTATATAGCGCTGGTGCCAAGTGGAGCTGGCTTCATGTTTCCTGGCTTGGAACAGCTAAAATGTTTAGTGAAGTCTATTCAGAGCCAAGATCAGGCAGCAGAACCAGAATTAACTGGATCAGACAGCATCTAAGCAGCTCCATTGCTTTTAGAAACCTTTCAGAAAATTTGGTGTGTAATTAGCTGCAGTCTCCGAAATGTTTCATAGTGTACAGCTTTGAATTTTGAACACTATTTGACTCACAAATGTTAGATAATACAACTTCTTTTATGACACCCCCATAACTTGCTGTCTGCTTTTTTTAAGCGGATTGCCTTTTTATGTCCTTTTGATCTAATGCCCCATGCACACTGGGTGTTTAGCAGCAGTTCATGACGTTCTGGTGTTTAGCTGTGGGTGGAGGGCACAGGCACATCATTCATCCTCATTGCCGGCAGCCTGTCAAACGATATAAGGATTCATGCACACTGCTGCTCCTAAACGTGAGTTCAGGAGCTTTTAGCGTTTTTTTTTTTTTTTTTTTTGCCAAAGCCCCCAAACTCCGCTCAATAAAAAGCCTATGTGTCCATGTACACATAGGCTTTTACCAGAGTTTAGGGGCAGCAAAACGTTCCTCTACTGAACGCAGAAGAATCGCATTCAGGAGAGGAACGTTTTGGGCAAAAAAAGGAAAAACACTGCAAATTAATGCATGGCAAGTACTCTGGCCAATGAAATAAATAAACGTCCAAGCGCTAAACATGACTAAACATGGCAGAGCATTTACACATGTTTTTGCCACATGGTTTTTCTGCAGTAAAGTTAACCTCTATGGCAGTTCCAGTGTACATGAAGCCTAAGGGCTCATGTACATGGGGAGTTTGGAAAACTCTTCTGAATAATAGAAACTGACTGCTGGAAAACGCAGGTTAAAAAAATTTAGTTTAGCTTTGCATACCATGTTTATGTGCGTTTGCGTATAGAAGCGTTTTTAAAAGATAACCTCAGGAGACCTTCCCAAATGCCCAGAATGCACTGAAAAACAGTAAAAAATTAACTATTTCAGACATTTTGAGAGAAATTGAGAGAGCAGAAGCAGAGAGATCAGTATGTGTTGAGATTTCCTGTCTTTTATGGTTGTATTCACTATGGATCCCATCATGAGCATAATGCGGCACGTTCTACCATTTTTTCCATCACGCAAAACCTGGAACTGACTGCGCTGGTGTGCGAGGTCCATTTGAGTACCTGGAAAATGCTCTGCGTGCATTTCTGATGATGAAAAAAGGCTCTGGACATGGAACAGTTAAACGCTTCTAAACGTAAACACGGTTAACCACGTTTACAAGCGTTTGGCATTTGAATGTCAGTAAAATCTACTCCTGAACGCAAGTTTGGTGCGTTCAAAAAAACGACTGTAAACGACTATGTGTACATGGACACATAGGAAAATATTAGGGAGAGTTCAGGGGCTGCTGAAAAAAAACGCAAAAAAGATCCTAAACGTGAATTTACCAGCTGCAGTGTACATGAACCCTAAAATTCTGACAGCTGCTGCAGATGGATGGAGCTGGAAGGTGCACCTAGTGGCATCAACAATGAGGGCAGAAGGTGCATACTACCCTAAAAGTTTGTATAGGTAGGTGCACCGTCTTGCTGCAGCAGCTATCAGTCTCATAGAGTTGGACAGGCTGCCTGTGAGAGTTTGGACAGGACACTTGTGCCCTCCACCCACAGCTTACAGTTGTCTGAACAGCATATAACCTGTACAGACTTTACTGGCTGACCAGTTATGATTTCCTTAGATGTTTGCGATTCTTACTTTTTTGCTTGTAAAGATACAGTACTCCTCCTAGATTGTAAGCTCTAACGTGCAAGGCCCTCTGTTTCCTCTTGTACCAAATTGTAGTGTAGCTGTAATGTCTACCTTCATTTTGTAAAGCGCTGCGCAAACTGTTGGCGCTATATAAATCCTGTGTAATGATGATAATAATAATACAGTACCTCCTTATACAGTTGTGTTCAAAATAATAGTGTGGTGAAAAAAGTGAATAAAGCTCAAAATCCTTCTAATAGCTTTTATTTCCATCCACACAAATGCATTGGGAACACTACACATTCTATTCCAAATCAAAACGTGAAGAAAAATATATCACATTTGTGTTGTTCCTCTAAAAAAAATTGAAGAAAAGTGAATATTAGACTATTCAAAAAAATAGCAGTGTTTGTATTCTTCTTTACAAACTCAAACATTCACTATATAAACTGAAAAATGTTTGAAGATTTTGCTTTCCTTTGAATCACTTAATTAATATTTAGTTGTATAAGCACTGTTTCTGAGAACTGCTGTACATCTGTGTTGCATGGAGTCAACCAACTTCTGGCACCTGTGAACAGGTATTAAAGCCCAGGATGATTGGACTACATTCCACAGTTCTTCTCTCTTTCTTGGTTTTGCCTCAGAAACTGCATTTTTGATGTCACCCCACAAGTTTTCTATTGGATTAAGATCCGGGGATTGGGCTGGCCACTCCATAACGTCAATCTTGTTGGTCTGGAACCAAGATGTTGCACGATTACTGGTGTGTTTGGGGTCGTTGTCTTGTTGGAACACCCATTTCAAGGGCATTTCCTCTTCAGCATAAGGCAGCATAACCTCTTCAAGTATTCTGATGTATTCAAACTGATCCATGATCCCTGGTATGCGATAAATAGGCCCAACACCGTAGTATGAGAAACATCCCCATATCATGATGCTTGCGCAACCATGCTTCACTGTATTCACAGTGTACTGTGGCTTGAATTCAGTGTTTGGGGGTCGTCTGACAAACTGTCTCCGGCCACTAGACCCAAAAAGAACAATCTTACTTTCATCAGTCCACAAAATGTTGCGCCATTTCTCTTTAGGCCAGTCAATGTGCTCTTTGGCAAATTGTAACCTCTTCAGCGCGTCTTTTTTTTCAACAGTGGGTCTTTGTGGGGGCTTCTTGCAGATAGCTTGGCTTCACATAGGCGTCTTCTAATTGTAACAGTACTCACAGGTAACTTTAGACCTTCTTTGATCTTCCTGGAGCTGATTGTTGGCTGAGTCCTTGCCATTTTGGCTATTCTTCTATCCATTCGAATGTTAGTTTTTCGCTGTCTTTCAGGTTTTGGTTGCCATTTTAACCATTTGCCGCCCACCCTATGGCCGAATGGCGGCCGGCAAATGTCATCAGCGTTCCGGGTGGACGCCATATGGCATCCTCCCGCACATGCGCAGAGCGCGCTCCTGCAGAGCCGTGCAGCGGCGCGATCTGTCACTGGCCGTGTACCTCGGACACGGCCGATGACAGATCTGAATATCGGCCCCCGTTGCCGGTACCATGTGACCTGCTGTGACCAATCACAGCAGGTCACATGACAGTTGTATACAATGGATGGCTTCATTCATGCCATCCATTGTATACTAGAGTCTAGCTGTGAATGGTCACAGCTAATCACATGCACGTGTCATGTGATTAGCTGTGGCCAAATCACAGCTAAGCACAAAAAAAAAAAAAAAAACACAAACCCTGAATGAATCGATGCCATTCAGGTAAGTGCTTGCTTGTAGCAAAGTAATTCTTTGCTATAAGCAAATTGTGTAAAAAAAAAACAAAACAAAAAAAAAACAACACAATGTTACTAATGGTAATGTACTACTTTTGGACATAGTGAAAAAATCTTAAAAAAAGAAAAATAAATTAATAAAAGAAGAAAAAAAAAATTGTATATGTTTTTTGTTTTCCTACTGTTACCAGTCAGTGCCCCTGATCACCGACCATGCCAGTTATATGATGATGCTGTACTGCACTGGTGACCATATGTATAAAAAAAAAAATAGTGAAACTCATTTTTTTAATTTTCTGAAAAATTATGACAAAAAAAATACAACTTCAAAAAACTCGCCATGCCTCTTATGAAGTACGTCGGACCGTCTACTTTGCAAAAAGGGGTCATTTGGGGGATATCTGTACTGTTCTGACATTCTTGGACCTCAAGAAATTAGATTGGCTGTCAGTACTTCAGGATTGATCAATATTCAGATCTATACCATAGTTTGTGAACTCTATAACTTTCCTACAAACTAAAAAATACATCCTAATTTGGGTTATTTTCACCAAAGACATGTAGCAGAATACATCTCGGCCTAAATTTATGAAGAACAATTATTTATTTGCAAACTTTTATAACGGAAACAAAGAAAAACGTGTTTTTTTTTTTTTCAAAAATTTTGGTCTTTTTTTTGTTAATTTAGCAAAATATAAAAACCCCAGTGGTGATTAAATACTACCAAAAGAAAGCTCTAGTTGTGTGAAGAAAATGATAAAATTTTAGTTTGGGTACAATGTTGTATGACCGCGCAATTGTCATTCAAAGTGTGAGAGCGCTGAAAGCTGAAAACTGGCCTGGGCAGGAAGGTGTAAAATTGCCCGGTATTGAATTGGTTAAAGCATTTGCGATCATTTTTATCTGAGCAGCCTATCATTTTCTGCACTTCTTTATATGTTTTCCCCTCTCCAATCAACTTTTTAATAAAGGCACGCTGTTCTTCTGAACAATGTCTGGAACTACCAATTTTCCTCAAAATCTCAGAGAGAAATGCACTGTAACCAGCATGTACAACATTTGCTGCCTTCCTTCCTTAAATAAGGGCAATACTTGCCACCTGTTTTTCAAAGAATGAATGACCTCACTAATAGAACTCCACACTGCTATTATTTTGAACATGCCCCTTTCAATTAGTGATTCAATTACACAGAATCAGCAGCATGCATGTCATGACTGTTGGGTCTGTTGGATTTCTATTACTCTACTACACCTGCTAGTAAATTATTTGCCATGTAGAAATATCATTTCTACCAAAAACAGTGATTGATCAGGTTAGTGATGTCTGACTGCTATTATTTTGAACACAACTGTATGTACATTGTGATATTTGTGCAACTGAGGTCTTTTCCTCATAATACCAACTTCTATTTTTCTTTAAAGCATGCTTTTTTAAAGAAAAAGGGAAAGCAACTGACTTCTTTATTTCAAATGAAAAACATTAGTCATACATGATCCACTTTTTAATAATGAACCCAGTAATTCTTATGATCAATTAGGCATGCAAGTCTCAAATGCACATTTGTTCCTCACAGAAAAGAAAAAAATCTTTCCTTTTTCCAAAGTAAGATGCCATCTGTGGTCTGCATCACTAGAAATGTTTGGGTGCTCCCAGAGTCTTGACAGTTACAAGGACTGTCAAATTTTTTTATTTTTTTTTAATACCCATGAAGATCTGTCCTTTTTATGACTAGCTAAGCAAATTCTGTGCTTTTCAATTAATTATCCCCTATCATTGAATTCATCTCCTAGGTTTCTGGGCACGAGAGGTCGGAAAGTTGATAGGCCTGGAACATCCTCTTATTCCTGTGCACCATCAGTATGTGGTCACTGGTTCTGTCCCAGAGGTTAAAGCTTTAAAGAAGGAAATACCAGTCCTCCGAGACTTGGAGGGATCATATTATTTACGACAGGAAAGGGATGGACTTTTGTTTGGACCATATGAAAGTCAAGAAAAAATGAAAATGCAAGATTCCTGGGTAACAAATGGAGTACCACCAGGTAATACTTTTTTCGTAAAGTGTTACTAAACCCACAACAGTAAAGTCTGTCTGTATATACAGTAAAACATGCTTGTTATACTCACTGCGGAACCTAAGTGGGTTAATCCTATCCATTGTGTAAAAAGGCTGTTTGATCCTGTATTCTCTGATCCTCCGCTTCTTCCACAGTCCCCAGTCCATCTGCTGATAGAGCTTTGGGGGTATTCTGCACATGCTCGGTTTGGTATGTATTGCTAGAGAGGTGTTTTTTCTTTTTTTTTTTTGGAAGTGTGCATGTGATCAGCACAGTACCAATCAGCGCTGTCCAAACAGAAGGTTAGGGGTCCTGCAGCCTCATAGGACAATCAGGGAAGAGAATGAAAACTCTTCCCACAAGCTTTGACATGTACTCTGCTGGACACTGATAGAAGTCACAAAACTGCTTAACTGCTGATAAGAAAAGGTATTTAGCAGTTTATATTTACTAAAATAATTGCATTTCCATGTTCTGTGTACTATGGGAGACTGGATATAGTGAATGCAGGGTCCTGGATTTAGTAACACTTAAAGTTGACTTTTTAAAATAAAACTCTAGTCAGACTGTGGACAGTAAAGCATTTATATATTCCTAACAAGCAGTAAATCTGTAAAACAAGCCCTCAATGACCTTTGTAGCTACAGACACTGTGGGGCTATTTATTCTTAAAATCCACAGCACTAGCACTGAGTCCTTATCTATCAGCAGCAGGGGTTCGGTTTAAAGTGAACCTGTGCTTTTGCCTATAGGTTCACTTTAATGCCAGCCTCACCAGATTTGCATACTTTTTCTCCCTTCACTTCCCTGACACTCTATTCACAGGAAGTGAGGGAGAGTTAACTGTGTAAGTCACAACTTGGAGCCTAAATAGGCTGATGACCCTTCCTCTGTTCTTGGCCAATTGCTGTGCACCAACACTATAAAATTGGAAGGAAGGGGCATGGGTCACACACCCTCAAGACCCTGGAGTACAGGTTACTTTTCTTTGCTCCCAGCAGCCAATTGGAGAATCAGGGGAACAAAGGGAAGTTATAGGTTGCTGGTGGGGCTGCCTATAAAGCAATCCTGTTTTAACAAACATTATAACTGTTAACCTTTATTTTATTAATAATGTTCGCAATAGCCAAGGTTAGCCTGTAACTAATACTCTTTCTGTAGGTTTTGGGAAAGAATTGTTTGAATCTGATCTAGACAGAATTATGGAACATGTAGAAGCTGCAATGGAGATGGTTCCTGTGCTGAAAAATGCTGATATTATCAATATAGTTTCTGGACCCATAACATACTCTCCAGATATCCTTCCAATGGTAGGACCACATCAAGGTGTCCGAAATTACTGGGTTGCTGTTGGCTTTGGGTAAGTGAATGTAGCATTTTGGTTTGATGTGAAGACTCTTGAGAAATTATCTCTGCTGGTTCATGTTGATTCATATTAGTACATACTGCCCTCCCCCCCATGTATAATCACCCTAGTACAGTGCAGGAGCATCTTCTCATGCAATTTGGGATCCTTGGTGTTCCCAGAATCTTGAAGGAGGAATTGTGGTGTGAACCTTGCCTAGGAGCGATGAACAGAAGCTTTGTGTAAGGGAGGTATATCTTTTAACTTTTCTATACATACTTTTTTTTTTTGTCCAACTGTAATGCAGTGATCATACATGCAGTGGTGGGCCAGCATTTGTGTGCAAGGTCTGCTTTAAGTGTGGAGAGGTCCTTTTTAAGCCAAGCTTACATTGTCACTGGTTTTGGTGAATTCTCTATGAATTTCGCTGAAGAATGCACTGAAGGGCAGGTAACACAACACTGTACCACGCAACCCCTCGTGGCAAATTTGACTGACTGGCTGTTAGAAACACTCTGGTCTGTCCTGGCTGTGCTGCGGGTGGGAGGAAGACTTTAAAAACTGATTAAACCCTCCTCTCCTCATCCAATTCAGGACATTTTTGGTAGAGCTTAGCTTTTGTATTAGAAATGTGTTTAATCTCCTCCCTTTTTTTTCTTTCTATCTCTACTCTGTTGTTTATGATTGTGATTGGGATATGTTCTTTTTAAATATTTACTTAGAAAAGCTGCTCAGTGCTTTGATATCATTAAATTTTTTTTCTATTGTTAGGTATGGTATCATCCATGCTGGAGGCATTGGTAAGTTCTTAAGTGACTGGATCCTAGACGGAGAACCTCCTTTCGATCTCATTGAAGTAGACCCAAACAGATATGGCAGATGGACCACTACACGGTATACAGCACTGAAAGCAAGAGAATCTTATGGATTCAACAACATTGGTACAACTTCTTTCTATGGATAAAAATAGGTGTGACTAAAGAATGCTTGTTCTTCTGAGCCATAGGTCAGCAAAGTGTTGTTTTAACCCCTTTTTTTTTTTTTTTTTTTCGTTTACCCTGCAACCAGCAAAATGTTGTTGTTCTTAGCTTCATATTAAAAAGTCTTCCCTTCTGAACCATAGTCCCACCCTTACAATGCAAAGAGGCTACAACTGCATTGACTGGGAATCGAATCTAGGCCTCCTGTGCCAGGCAAGAATTCTACTGAACCACAATCTGGCATAGATTTTTTATTAAAGTGACTTTAAAGACAATTTTTCCAGAGAGGAATATGGAGGCCACCATTACTTATGTTCATCTGACCTCTGGCCACTAAAATTTTATGCTGTTACTTCAACTCCAATAACAATTTGAATATCCTCCAAGATACTGACCTGGAAAAAGCATGCACTTAGTGAAGTTAGAGTAAAATCAGAACTTCTGATTGACATTCTTCTTTTTATGCTGTGCCTCAGAATGTTGTGAAGGCTTTTGATCAGCATAACAATCAGGAAACAAGCATTTTTAAAAAGAGATTTCTTCAGTGGCAGCCCCTCCTCATTTTCTTGGTATAGGTTTTCTGTAAATAATAATTTTTTTCTCCTGATTCAGTTTTTGTAATGAATTTTTAAAGGAAATACAGATCAATAGTATCACAGGGGTTGTATCGAATTGTACAAAAATATGCAGAGCAGTCTAAAGAATAGTGCAGTATGCTCCAGGGCTATGACACATTAGAGAGGGTAGTTAAAAACAATGCATAAACTTTAATGCTGGGGAGGTAACCCATGTTCCCTGACCCACATGCCATCATAAATGTAAATAGTAGGGGCCCATGGTGGAAAAGAGTTAAGGAAGAGGGGATGGGGAAGAGGTAATTATAGAAACAAATAGTAGGAAAGAGGAAGAAGAAGAGAAAAGAGATCCAACAGCCCTCAAGGTCCAGGAACATATGACAAAACAAAACAATCGTAGGCAACTGAGGGTAGATAGATTGAATGTAGGAAGGCAACATCCAAGCCAGTGTTTCCAGACTTTTAAGAATTTGTTTTTAGCCAGTGAGGATACTAGAATTTCTCATTGACAAGCAGCACATTCATATTAATATTTTAAACTTTAGCAAGACCACCATAGGTTTCTTCCAACTTCCAGCAATGATCTATTTATTTAGTCTGTTAGGGAAGGAAGGTGGCAAGCTTTTGCTGGGGGTTAGTGAGGCTTGGCATAGGGAGGTGGAGAACAGCTATTCTAGGGTAACCTTTGGATGACCGTAACATGAAACAGAATTTGGATAAAACTAAAAATTCTGGATCAAAAATATATTCTGTTTGAAGAGTGATTTAGTATAGGAGAATTCCAAGATCTAAGCAAGGGAGGAAATCCAGTGTTCAATCTGTAGATATCTGGGAACGATCACGGTGTTCCTGCAAGTCCAAACACAAAATAAAGTGGCAGGAGGTAAGAAAGTGATGGACATGAGAAACAGTGGGAAGGACCTAGGATCATTCATCTTTGGCTGGAAGAGGGGGTTATTAGCCAGAGAATCTAGAGTTGATAGAGTATCGTAGCAAATCTCATACTTTCAAGCTATGAAGCCTCAGAGGCCGAGAGAAGGTGGACAAGCTAAATGGAGGAGCCCAAGTATAGCTGTGATTGAGATTTGATCAGCGTTCAGAATCTCTAGAACAGGGTTTCTCAACCAGACATCCTCCAGAGGTTGTTAGGGGTTCCTCGAGCAATAAGTGATATCTGCCTCTCAGTCAAGTAACCACTGACACCAATGATCATTTTAGCTATTCTGTAAGAGCTGAATTCTTCCCAATGACTACAAAAGTTAGAATTCTTCACACTAACTATCTCACTAATGTAATAATTAACAGAAGTTCCCTGAAGCCAAAAAGTTATTTCAAGGGTTCCCCCATGTTAAAAGGTTTGAGAAAGGCTGCTGTAGAAAATCCCAAAGGGAAGTATCGCTAGTTGCACTTGGCAAAGTAAGTTGGAAAATCTGGATAGCTTGGTAGCATTTCTCTATTTATGTAAAGAGAGAATTGTGTAACACTTGATCATTTATGAGCCCAGATAGATGTAAGGATGTGTCTCTGAAATATTCAAAAGTAGTTCGGTGGAGCTCATATGCTCTGAAGTAGTGTAAGATCTTAGGCAGGAGAGTCATTTTCACTACGCTAATGTGGCCTATACAGGAAAAGAAAGTAAAGTCCCAATTCCACAGGACAGAATATAGGGATCTGAGTAGGAAGGCATAATATATGGTGAGCTTGAGTCCTAAATAGTCTAATGATGAAGTTGCCCAGGCAAAGGCAAAGTGTGATTGGATATGAGATACTCCCAAACGAAGAGTAATGGTTAGAACAGTGTATTTGGCCTAATTAATCCTGAAACCTGAGAGCTGGGCAAATTGGTCCACAAAGCATCAAAACTGGGGATGGGAATGTTGGGTTTGGTAAGGGTTAGGAGGGAGTTTTCTAAATACAAGCTGATTCTGAAGTTAAGGCCTGTGAAAACGACCCTGGAAATATCCCAATTCCCCCTAATGGCAATCACCAGGGACTCAAGGGTCAGAATAAACACAAATAGGGTAAGGGGGCTGCCTTGCCTCCTGCCATGGAGGATTAAAAAGGATTGAGAAAGGTAGCTTGCATACTGCATCTTGGTCAAGGGTCTGGAATACAAAGCTTGTTTCACAGGTGAGCAGGCAATTCCCAATTCTTGACCTAAAAAGTTTATAAATTATATAATCTCCTAACATGGAATTAAATGCTTTGCTGATGTCAAGACAGAGGAGGAACCCAGTAACCCTGCATTGGTGTAACAGGTGGGTAAGGTGATCCACATTTCAGAGATTATCACTAGCTTGGCACCTGGGAACAAATCCTGCCTCTTCTCTCTGAGTATGAGGGACTGTAGATGTTTAATCCTATTTCCCAATAATTTCCCAACACTTTCAGGTCCACATAGAGGAAAGAAATGGAATAAAAGCCCTAAGTGACTGAAGCTTCCTCAGCCTTTATGGAAATCATTGTAAAGCAGGCTTGGAGAGAAATAGAGGAAGAGGCGGACCCCAGTTTTTTTTATTCTTCCTTTTTTAAATAGGTTATGTGAAATTAAATATGAATATTTGAATTTAGTTGGTTATCCCAAAGAAGAGAGATTTGCAGGAAGACCAACAGAAAGGATGAGTGGAATATATGAAGAGCTGAAGACAAAATGTTCCATGGGCTTCCATGCGGGATGGGAACAGCCTCACTGGTTTTACAAGCCTGGAGATGATACTGGATACAAGTAAGTGTCCATCTTTCGAGGCATCGCAAAGATTAGGAAACTCTGTCCAGAAAAATAAAAAATATAGATAAGTGAGTAAATAATTGCTGCTGCTTTGTAAAACTGTCATGCACATGTCTGAGCAAAATAAAAATTGCTTTGTTAATTTCAGATTGCATCATATATGTAATGTTTGGTTTTGCCCATTTACTATCTATTGCCAACTGCCAGCAGTAGTGCATTTATCTTTTCTTATTACCATGGGGTAGTAAACAAAATGGGATCGCAGAGATGTATTCAGGAAGCAGTGCAAGGATGATAACACAAAGAGGGTTATTTACTAAAACTGCATGGTGCCACATCTAGTGCAGCTCTGCACAAAAACCAATCGGTTTTCAGGTTCTATTGTCAAAGCTTAATTAAACAAACTGACGCTAGAAGCTGATTGGCTACCATGCACAGCTGCACCAGGTTCTTTTTATGTTCACTCCTATTCACCACTGTCACTGAGACAGCCAAATCAGGAGAATTTCCCAAATTGAAATCGGGACTTCACTCTTCCTTTGTCTGAAGTTATACTTTTATGATGACATCTGTTTATTTGACATTACTATTTTATATCCATTTATTTTCTCATAGACCAAGCTTCCGGAGGACAAATTGGTTTGAGCCGGTGAAACGGGAGTATAAACAGGTCATGGAGAAGGTGGGGGTGATTGACCTGACTCCATTTGGCAAGTTTACTGTGAAAGGAAAGGATGCTGTTCATTTACTGGACCATCTTTTTGCCAATATCATTCCAAAGGTATGTGGGTTTGTGATTTTGTTGGCTAGTGAGGAAGAGCAACATTCATTGATGATGCGCAAAGTGTGGTAGCCTGTAGTAATCAATATTATTTTAATTTTATTGATGCCAAAACTTGAATTCTTGACTACATTTGAATTTTTAAAGGCTGCTATTGATTGTCACTGACAGTTACACTATACTTTCTCTTCAGAGCAATGGGCATTTCTAGAGGGTTCATGTTTTTGCATCATTTGTTGTAAATTTTGATATTACTTTCACATTTCTAAATGATTGCCCTTCTATATTTTTGTTATGGCACTCAATATAGAGATTTGCAGTGAGAGCTCTGTATTTGATTCAGTCTTATTTAACTTCCATGTTTAGCAGCTGTTTATGATAAGATATTGGCCCCACAAGGAGTGTATTGCTTTCAAGGACATGACTGACTAGACGACTTGCTACATGAGCGTAAAGCAAAACCACTGTGTGGCATAGCAAAGCAGGAAACGTTATACAGTTAAGAAAAATATTTTCAAAATTGTAATGTATTTTGGTCAAGAAAAAAAGTCATTCGGAGATAAAAGATAGCTTACACACTGCAAACCCACTGAGGTTCATTTACTATAGCAGTAGAGGTGGATCAGAGTGATTCTGATTGGTCAGTGCTGGCACAGACCATCGGTCTGATCTGTCCACAAAGCACTACAGAAAACAGAGAGAAGAGTAGGGATTTCAAATCCCCAGACTGCTATGCCATTTGCGTTGGGCACTGAGGACTCCTCTCCCAAAGAGGTAAGTACAGCGAGGACCAAGGAGGTGGGGAGGGTGTGACTGTGAAGCTACACTTTGTGAGCTTTTTATTGCCGTCTGCCGTCATGTATGACATTATATGATTGCATTCTGATGTGAATAGGCCCTAAGTACACCAACATTAATTTATATTTTTCTGAAGTCATGAAGCCATCCATTCATCTGTCTCTTAGGTTTTAGCAATATTCATTTTTTGTTGTATGACAGAGAAGACTATGATCAGCAAGGGGTTTCTACAGTCAAACTCTAAAGCTGGCTATATACTGTACGTTCCTGAGAAGCGGGTTGGAATTCATTCAGTGAGTGGCCCTGCTGGTCACGCTCTATTCGTCAAAAGTTCAATCAACTTTTTTTGTAGGAGCCTGCTGGGAAATATGTGGCCAAACAGTGACTGCACGAAATCCGATGCAGACACTGTTTGGGTATTTTGAAATCTCCCACTGTGGGAGGCTGGGACAGCTGTCAAACTGCAATAGCCACAGCAAGAGAAGGGGGAAAAAAACTTATCAGTGTATGGGCTATTTAACAAATGTATTGCTGTACGTGGCCACCCAACAATTTAGAGGTTACATGTGATCAATAGGATCAGGTATTTGTTATGATGAGTGATGATAACTGCAATCCTGTAGGATACAGTAATCTTTATTTTTTTTCTTATTTTTTATCTCTTAAGATGGCTTTATGCATAATTTCTTTTTTTTTTTTTTCCTGCATTGGTGATTGGCAATCATTAAAAGTAGAACTTTTACTTGGGATGCTGATGACTAGTATGTTGATATGTGTTCATGTATTATTTGGTACTTTGTGTTTTTACAGGTGGGCTTTACCAACATAAGCCACATGCTGACTCCTAGAGGACGAGTCTATGCTGAGCTCACTGTGTCCCATTTGTCTCCTGGAGAGTTCCTGTTGATCACTGGCTCTGGTTCTGAACTGCATGATCTCAGGTATGTCCAGCATTTCTATTCCAAGCATTTTATTTTTTTGGGTAGTTAACATTTGGCATGAGCTTACCTGTCATAAAGACCCTTTCTACACTACTGTAACTGAAGTTCTGAGTTCATTTTAGGCATCTTAACAGAACCAGGGCTTCCGGTGACTGTAAAAATGTGGACTAAGGAGTATGTAGCCTGTTATTGGCAATATAATGTTATTTGACCTAAAAATAAATTATGTGATTTAGCAATACTTGTTTTTGCATTCCAAAAAATATTGCCCCAAACATAATGGATTGATTTACTGTAAAATTTGACTGCTGCAGGATTTGTACATGTAGCACTCACCCCCGAAGGAGCCACTGGTACTGTATATTGCCCAGGTTTTTTGCAAGTGGTGCATAGACAGCCAGGCACACAGCAACGGCCTCTCCAATTGGCTCAGTTAATAGTCTAGGGGTATCTTTTTTTTTTTTTTTTTTTTTTTGGCTAACTTGGACAGGGATAGGGAACTGTATGGGATACTCCAAAACTAGTTACAAACATGGAGAACACTCTTCACTATAGGGGAACTTCAGAAAAATATATCTTCTGCCAAGGAACTGTTCTCTGTTAACAACAGGCCCAAAATCCCCGACCAGATCTGTAATTACAAATGTCCTTTTAGGTAATTTTAAGCCTCCTTCTAGTACCACAGATATATTCCAGTGAGAGAAAGGTTAACCAGACTCATAACACTCTCCAGAACTCCTTTGATGGGATGATTGAGCATAGATCCAAGTAACTCCAAAGCAGGACTGAAGTTTAGCCTCCCAGCTAGCCCTAGCTGGTATCTCAATGAACAGTGGTTTGAGGTGAGGAGTAGCCACCCCCCACCTGAACAGGTGCAATCCCTTGCAGGAAGACACTGATGTTCTGCCCCTCAAACTATTTATACACCTTCCTAGCAACCATATGTGCAGTCTTTCACAGGGTTTGGCTGAGACAGTATAAATACTCATGTGGTCCATTTGCCTAGCTCCACACCTAGGTCCCAGGACAACCAAAAGAGTTCTGGAATGCAGAGAAGAGCAATCAAACCTGCAACTGGTGAAATACAGAACAGACCAAAATAACCACATGCAGCTCAACTGATTACAGTGGAACTAAGAGCTAAATTGATCTAACCTAGCACGAATCTAGGAGGGTGCTACATCCATTTTCTGGACTCATACTTGCTGGTGTTTTACACGCGCATTTCCAAAAGGGGCTCCATTATTGCTCTGATAACTGGGCTCAGCGGTGGGTACAAACGGCCAATACACAGAACAACCTCCAGTAATCACATGGAAGTCCATGATGAGATAAACTTTGTGTGCGTATATAGCAGATAATCATTTTAAACCGATGAGTTGTTTTGTTGCAGAAAGATGCTGCTCGAATGTACATGTATTTTCACAGGACAAATAGCTCTGCAAATTTTTTATAAATATACTCCTAACAATAGTGTCTAACTATACTTGGATTGCTATACATTGCAACTCTTCGAAGGTTGTGACCTTTGCCACTGCTAAGTAAAGATGGTCCTGGACTGTATGTATTATTATGGAACTTCAGTCCCCATGAGTTTTAGTGCCGCAAACTTTTTTTTTATTGGTGGCATGTGCCTTGTGGCACACCTGCGTTAATTGGGAAGGGGGTTGTCTTCGGGCATGCATAGATACACTGAGTATTGGAATTTTCCATACTGGTCTAGTGCATAGATTTGCCACAGGGCTGCGCCGGAACCCAAAGCCCTGCAACATGCGCAGAACTGGTGGGGAGACATCTTTCTTTACTAGATGAGAAAGAAAAGTGCTTCACTGGAGCACATAATTAAGATAAAAAGAATATCCAAATGTGAGTGAAGGAGGGAGAGAAGGCAGGGGAAAATAAGTTTTTTTTTTTTTTTTTTTTTTTTTTTTTTTTTTTTTTTTTTTTTGGGGGTGAAGCAAACTAATATCCTTTCATTCATATGTACAAGGCAGTTGCTGTTTTTACTCCTCACTTGTGCCCTCCCCTGCCCCTCTCCATCAGCACTGGGGTCACATTAGCAGAGTGAGGGAGAGAAAATGAGAGAGACACACTGGAATACGAATAGATACCAGTGTTCAAAGGTGTATTTGCTTTGGAAGAATAAACTTCTAACGTTGGGTGTACATTTTTAGATTGGGGTGCCTTGAGATTATCCAAAATTTTAAAGAGTGCCTTGACTAAAAAAAGGTTGAGAAACACTGCCATAAGAAGACCGATTTGGCTGTCCTGCCTATTGTCTCTGTGGACAACCCTGTTTAAAGTGCTCATGATGTTGAGATGCTTCTGATTCTGTACAAAAAATATTAGCGTTTAGTGAAATAAATTTTAAACAAAAAGTGCTGATACCCAAAAAAAAGTTGAATAAAAACTTACTTATAACCTCCTAGATTGTAAGCTCCAAGGAGCAGGGCCCTCCTTTCCCTCTTGTATTGAACTGTATTGTTGCTGTATCGTCTCCCGTTATATTGTAAAGCGCTGAGCAAACTGTTGGCGCTATAAAAATCCTGTATAATAATAATAATACTATATGCCACTAACTTGTTTACAGATGGATAGAAGAGGTGGCAGCTGAAGGCCAGTACAATGTGGACATCACCAATGTGACAGATGACGTTGGAGTTCTAGGTGTGGCAGGAACACTTTCTAGAAAGGTTCTCCAGAAGTTGACTTCGGATGATTTGAGTGAAGAATCATTTACATTTCTACACAGCAGAAGAATGAAGATTGGTGGAATTCCTGTAACAGCCATACGGATATCCTATACAGGTGAGGATGAGATATTCAACAAGCAATGGGCACCAGGTTTCCAGTAATGGTGAATATAATGCTGTGTGCTCCTAGGTGAGCTGGGCTGGGAGTTGTATCACAGGAGGCAGGACACCTCTGCGCTCTATAGTAAGATTATGGAGGCCGGTCAGGACGAAAGCATTGATAACTTTGGCACTTACGCCATGAATGCACTGAGGTTGGAGAAAGCATTTCGAGCCTGGGGGTCCGAGGTAAGCGCAACTCTGAGTAGTATACTCTGTTGTTTCTTTTTGTTCTCTTGTATTCTATTACTTGTTATCCACATGAGTACACCACAGTTTTGTGTCAATTGTTATTCATAATGTTGGCCATGTAATTGGGGACTGGACAAATCTGAGTTGCTTGGTAGTTCAAGAAGAGTTGAAAACACATCTGTTTTTTTTATTTTCAATAGAAAAAGGGAGGGCTATGACTCCTGTTAGTTTTTCCCATCTTCTGTCAGTTTTTCCCATCTGTGTCCCGTTGTGAAGATTTTCCTTCATTTCCTGTCCTGTAGCTACAATTTTTCATAGGTACAGCAGCTCATTCAAATGAATAGGCTGCTGTGCCTGTACAAACGTGGTCGCAAGGAAACCACATAAGTGTGAACCTAGACTTATACAATTTCCCATTGGCTTCATTTGCGAGGTCGCAGCTGCCTATTCTTTTGAATGAGCTGCTGTACCTATGGAAAATGTAGGGAAAAGGTCCCTTCACCTTTACCAAAATCTTAGCTGCAGGGCAACCTGCATAGTGTTTCAGAGCATGGTAGAATGCGCTCTACTTTCCAGTGTGTGGGGGTGCCATTAAGAGTTAACGTCACCCCCGCATGTCTGCTAACAGCAGTGCGTTTTTGATGGGGTGTGAGAAAGCATGCAATTACACACAGTCCCGCACCCGTATATAGTGTGAACCTAATTTAACTCTCCAGCATCTAACAAAAACTTAATAAAATACATTTTGTGTGTATATGTTTTGCTTTGTATTGTTGCAATTTTACAAAATATCAGTGAGTTGTACTAATCGTACATATTATATTTTGATCAGATGAACTGTGACACAAACCCACTTGAGGCCGGGTTACAATATTTTATAAAGTTAAACAAGGTAAGTAAAAAAAAACCAAACTTTTTGTGCAATTTACATATTAAAAAAATATGCTGGTTGCAGCCTGTCTAGATAGAAGTATCATCATGTGTACCTCACTGCCACCTTGTGGCTGCTTCATTAAGACTGAAGAAAAGAACAAGAACCACACACACAGAGCTGTATTTACTAAATCTACTTTCACACTGAGGAGTTTTTGAAGCGCTTTTGCGTTAAAAAAAGAGCCTGAAAATCTCAAGAAAAATGCTTCCCTATGTATGTGCATGTATATCTATGTATGTTTTCACACTGAGGCGTTGCACTTGCTGTGTAAAAATTCCTGCTTGTAGCATCTTTAGGGCATGTTTGGGGAGTTAAGAAAAAGGCCTCTTTCCGTTGAAATCAATGAAAAACACTTGAAAAGCGCCTCAAAACCGCCTCTGAGAAGTGTTGTTGGTGCAGTTTTTAAGTCACATGTCCTTTAAAAATGCTCAGCGCGGCAAAAGTGCCTACGTGTTTTTACAGCGGATCAGTGTGAAAGTAGCCTTAGCCCCCGGTCACATCCAAGCTGATTTTGAAATCGTGTGACTTCACTGTAAGTCACACGATTTAAATATCGGCTTTGACATCTGACATCGATGTCTATGTAAATCGCAATTAAAGTAGTGCATGCATGACTTTAAAAATTGGTGCAGCTCCAACAAAGTTGGAACAGCACCAATATGACTGCTCTAATAGCGGACAATAGGGTGTGACTTGGCATATGATTTGCAAGTCACAGGGCATGCAAAATGCGATGTGACCGGGGTGTAAAGCTGGATCACTCAGAATCTGGTGCACCTGTGCATGGTAGCCAATCGGCTTCTAACCTCAGCTTGTTCAATTAGGCTTTAGCAATAAAACCTGGAAGCTGATTGATTTCTATGCAGAAGTGCATGAAATTCTGAGCAAAACAGCTTTAGTAAATAAACCCCACAGTGTGTCTGCCCATAGTGACCATCCAGAAATGTAAACATTTTTTTAAACATAAAAAGGGGTAAAATGGTTGCTACTGACAATTCCCTTACTCATTGTTTACGGTGTTGATTCCTGCCTTTTTCTTACAACACAAGATGAAGAGAGATGGTAAAACTTGTGAATGTGTAAAGAATTAATGAATCAGCGTGTAAGAGGGGCTTTGTGATTGGCTCAATTAAGCGCCAAAGCACAAGTCCCTACCTCAGCTCCTGTCCTGCTAGAACACCGTCCCTCCTGCTGAGGCCGAACCCTCTGCCATCTCGCCCCACTGCTTGCCAAAGGCCTCCACTATACATTCCTAGCCGTTGACCCAAAGGAAGGAATGTCCACACATAAAAGTAGTGTTGCTGCACTTTACTGGTAGTATTCCGGAAACGGCATTACAGTAAATTCTGAAGTCACTTGACATTATACAGTCAATAACATTTGCTGGATGGTCCACAGTAGTCACAAGTGAAAGCATATGCAGCACCTCAGCGGCCTTCTTCCTTCCAGTCTGTCCTCTGCCCAGGATCATTAGTACTCACATGACTGTGCTCTCTGAAGTCACCTTCTTGCTAGGTACATCTCTCTCTTGGACCCTCCAGGGAAGCAGTCTAACACAGGGATCGTTCAGCCTGGCCTAAAACTCCTTTTGCAAAGCGCCCTAGTCCCCACTACCATAAGGGACAGAGACTGCCACCGGCTCCTCCTGAGTGCAGACCTACTCCTCCCGGCTTCCTGATCTGTCCAGGGCCTATGTGTGCTGGTTACATCCACATATGTGGGTGTTGCTGCCATGTCCCAAATGTGTGTGCGTGTGTGTGCGCTCCTCCCTACTTGGCTTATTTGGGTGCTGACGTACCCCTGATATCACTGCAGGAGGGCTCTGCCTAAAATGGGACTAGCCCCTGAGGACCCTGTCTACTGTAACCAGATGCTATTCTGTTACAGAGTCACCTAGTGGCAACATAGCTAACTGCACATTCCTATTGGCAGTTGCAGCTTAATAATTCTGTTTCATTGACAGGGGGAGGGAGGGGGGGTTTAACCCTTTCCTGCCCCATCCTCTCCTATACACTCTATGCTGTTTCTAGTAACCTGGAGTTTAACCCCTCACCTCCCTTATTCTGCATAGCTAAACATTAACCCCTTCATCTCTATCCTGCCACTGTATGTGACCTGTACATTAACACTTTACGTCCTCCTTCCTCTGTGTATGACCTTTACATGTAACGTTTCTAGTGCACCATTACCAAGCTGTATGTTTAACCCTCTCAAAACCAGCATGTTTCTTCTTTTCCAAGAATTTGTGTAAAAAATATCACCTTGTGGTGTATGCTTTCCCAAAAAGGGTAAATTCAGGGCTTCTCGTACTGTCCTGGCATGTGTTTTTGTTTTTTTTTCATTTGTATAGTAAAAAATTAAAACCCCAGTGGTGATTAAATATCATCAATCGAAAGCTCTATCTGGCTCAAAAACAAAAAATAATCATTTGGGTACAATATTACATGAACAAGTAATTGTCAGTCAAACTATCACAGCACTTAAACCTGGCCAGCTCAGTGGATTGCTTTATAAAAGGCCTGGATTCTTTCCTAGTTATCCATAATATAACTGGATACTAACATTTATAGGTAAAGTTGATCCAGGGAATATCCGATTGCCTTCTGGGGGCAAATTGGATCATGCCTTGCGTTTTTTTTTTTTTGCCTTCCTCTGGATCATCTGTGGGTGTAGGATTATAACTTTTCTTTTTTTAATGGTTGAACTGGATGGAGTTTTTTTTTGTCTTTTTTTTCAGCTAGACTAACGATGTAAACCTGAAAAATGGCCTGAAAAATGGCCTGGTTATAAAGGGGTATTACAGGCTGGTAAAATACATTTTAACTTGTATTGTAAGTACAGTATTTGATTTATGATCAAACAATATATTTTAGTGATGCTGACACAGTAACTGGCAAATTTTAATGTTGTTCTGACTTTTGTACGGCTTCTAGTGGTAAACATATTCATGTATGTAAATTTGTGGCAGGCGGCCATGATACTGCACACCATAGTCATTTATCATCATTCCTTTCCTGTGATTTCAGCAAGCCGACTTTATTGGCAAGCAGGCGCTGCAGCAAATTAAGGAAAAAGGGCTTCGGAGGAAGCTGGTGTATCTCACCTTGGAAACGGATAATGTTGATCCTGAGGGAAATGAAAGCATCTGGCACAGTGGGAAGGTGAGAAGAGTTTAATCATTGGAAGTGGATTGGAAATCTTTTCCTGCCACAGCGAGGAAACCTGAACTGAGAGCAGGATGAGCAGTCGCAGCATTTTATCAGATTGCATGGCAGCTATATGTTAAAATACCAAACCGTTATTAGTATATCCATTCTCATATGGCATGCTGCACAGTACAAATGAGAGTTTCAATCTCATTGCATGTATGGTGAAAATCTCAAGATTTTGTTAACATTCTGCTATGTTGTTGAAATATAGTTAGTGGCAAAAGCCACATTAAGGTGGTTTCTCACCTCACTGCAGGGGTTCATGTCTCATTCAGTCTAGGGGTGCAGGGATGAGGTGTAATACTTACCTTACTACACGCTCCAGCAGGGTTCCTCCAGTGGTGCAGCTGGCCCTGCAAAGTCTCCCCTCTAAGGCACTCCTGCCTCCTACATGTGGGGTTGAAGTGGAACTAAAGACCCTAACAGAGTCCCTCGCTGGCGCTGGCATCTTCTGCCTGGGTGCTGGTCTTGGGGCATATCCATTAGCAGAAGTCAGTCATCCTGGCACACAGGGACTGTGCTGGTGATTTCAGCTGAGCTGCACATGCACAGCTCAGTTTACATGCTACAGAAGACTGCAAGCCAGCCAGCACGTGTATTTTATCGCATTGCATGTCTCTTTTGTGATAATAGCCTGCCTGCATGCAGTCTGTTGCATGCCTACAGTTCCGCTTTACTAGCCGTTCATTTTACATTATGATGATGGACTGCAAACAGCCTAAATCGCCAGGGGGAAAAAAGAGAGCTAGCCAGATCAGAGGTAAGGTAAGTGATTCATCCTCTTCAGCTTCCCCTGGACCTAATGAGCATTTAACCTTTGCAATGTTGGGACCCTGCTGCAAGGATAGATTTTGTCTAATTCCTGGAGTTGGGATTTAAAAGTGCAGTGAGCTTTAAATGGTTGGTTCACTTTTACTAAAAAACTGCCTATGTTGGTAAGGGTCGCCATTTTAAATACCTCCTGAAGCCTGGCCAAAAACTCCCAGAGACCACATCATCCCACCCTGCCTTGTTGCTAGCATGTTTCTAAGACCATGCTCACCCTCACCAGCACAGTAGCAAGCTCTCAAACCCTTACACGTGTTTGATCCACTCCTTAGCTACATCACTGAGCTCGGAGCTACTACGACAGGAGAGAAAGAGCACATAGCTTGAAACAGCTGGGAGTGATTCTTATTAACATCCTAGCAATAGGGCAGGTTGGGATGATGCCATCTCCAGGCTTTGAGATGAACTAGGTGAACGTGAACTAACTCTTTAAAGCGATTGTTAACTTCGCTATTGAACTTGTACCTACAGATAAGGCTTACCTGTATGTACAGTGAATATCTCCAAAACTTGCGGTGTTTAGGAGATATTCACACAGGATGCTGCCAGTGATGTCACCGGTGCATGTGCTCTGATGGGACGACATATTCATGCCATCCCTTCAGAGATCTATGCTGTGGCCCTGACTCCCGTGTGCATGCACAGGAGTAACGTCATCACGGCTCAGCCATTCAAGCGGCCGCAGCCCGCAAACCCAGGAGGAAGACAGTGTGCCGCTGGAGGACTTTGTTTTACATAAGTGTGCCATAATGTGCTAGTATGCGATGCAAACTAGCACATTGTGGCTAAAACCACCCCCAGCCTACGTTGTTTTTTTTTTCGTTTTTTTATTTTAAGTTTGCTACCACTTTAAATGTCTTCTGAGGCGCCTTTCAACTGCCATAAACCTGTTGTGCCACAAAAACAGCCCTCATAATCATCATTAAATTACAGTGATAAAGCAACAGTACAAATATACCACATTATAAAAGGAAAATACAAAAAGGAAAATACACAAATACAAAGAACACCACATGAAACAAACTAACTAAAATTCCCCCCACACATCTAAATACAAAAAAAAGTGGCTTTTAAAAAAATCTCACCTAAGCAGTTTATTAATATTATTATACAGGTTTTATATAGCGCCAACGGTTTGCTCAGCGCTTTACATTATAGTGGGAGACAATACAGTAACAATACAAGAGGGATTTGAGGGCCCTGCTCCTTGGAGCTTACAATCTAGGAGGGAGTGGTGAATGGTACAATAGGTAATAACTGTGGGGGATGGAGTGGTTAGAAGAGTAGAGGATTCCAGTATTTGGAGAGGGCGGGATAGGCTTCCCTGAAGAGATAGGGTTTTCAGTGATCACCTAAAAGTAAGTAGAGTAGGCGATAGTCTGATAGATTGGGGTAGGGAGTTCCAGAGGATGGGTGACGCCCTGGAGAAGTCTTGGAGACGAGCATGGGAGGAGGGGATAAGGGAGCTAGAGAGGAGGTCTTGCGAGGAGCGGAGAGTACGGTTTGGGTGATATTTAGAGACAATATTGGTGATATAAAGCCATCCACAACACTGTCCCAATTTACATGTCATTGTTAGTGTTTTGAATTTTATCCGTTGGGCAACTGGGAGCCAGTGGAGGGATTGGCAGAGAGGGGTGGCAGATACAGAACGGTTAGTAAGGTGGATGAGTCTGGCAGCAGCGTTCATGATAGACCGGAGTGGGGATAGCCTGCGATGAGGTAGGCCAATGAGGAGGGAGTTAAAATAGTCAAGGCGTGATATGACAAGGGAGTTAATAAGTTGCTTAGTGGTTTCCCGGGTTTGGAACGGTCATATCTTGGAGATGTTGCGGAGGCGAAGTCTGCATGATTTTGTCAGCGATTGGATCTGGGGCTGGAAGGACAGATGGGAGTCTAGGATTACACCTAGTACCCTGGCATGAGAGGATGGACTGATGATTGTGTTATCGATATCTATGGTGAAGTCAGTGGAGGTGGCATGGGCTGGGGGGAATACTAAGAGCTCAGTTTTGGAAAGGTTGAGTTTAAGGGAGTGGAGTGACATCCAAGCCGCTATGTCACTTAGTAGGCTAGCGATGTGAGTGGAGACTGAAGGGGTGAGGGGAGGGGTAGACAGATTTGCGTGTCATCAGCATAGAGATGGTAATTGAAGCCATGGGAGTTTATCAAGTGACTGAGGGGAGGAGGTGTAGATGGAGAAGAGAAGGGGTCCAAGGATAGTACCTTGAGGGACCCCTACAGAGAGAGGGAGTGAAGAGGAGGTGGCAGCGTTATAGGCAACACTGAAGGAGCGCTGCGTTGGCTAGGAGGAGAACCAGGAGAGAGCGGAGTCTCTGAGGCCAAGAGTATAGTTTTTTGAGGAGGAGGGGATGTTCAACCGTGTCAAAAGCCACGGAGAGGTCGAGTAGTAGGAGTATTGAGAGTTTAGTGAGTGAAACTGAATGTTTCCAATTCGGCAAAATTTCACAGATGATGAAACTAGTAATTTTGTGACAAAATCAAGTTAACTGAAATTACCCATACAGTATCTATGCCTATGCAGCCCATATAGAGGGCGGTTTCTTGATAGAATCTGGAAGCAGGGGTGTAACTAGGGTTTCCTCAACACTATTAAACCAAACTGAATGGAGGCATAGTAAATGCTGTCCAGTAACCAAAAAAAACCTATAGAAAAAGAACAGTGTGAACAGAGTGGTTACATAAAGGACAAGGCGTTACACCAAAATGTAATCATGTAATGCTTTTAATAGCAAAATTGCAGTATCAAACAGTTTAATAAAGACTGCATAATAGCCATCACCTCACCCAATGACAATGGGACAATACAACCTAAAACCAAAAATAAACAAGAGAAACATCATGGCTAGGCCAAAGTGCATAATATGCTGAATAGGCAATGACTATATAGTCTTCTGCCAAGACAGCAAACACATCGGGGTGCACCACTGGGATAAATAAATGTATATCAACCAGATAAACGGTTTCAGTGCAACAAGACCAAGTACATATGGTATGCTGGAACGGATGTAATCCGAATCTATCATAGGATGTAAATGGTCACAAACCCAGGTGTGGGAAAGGTCACTTGGTGTAACAGTTCCTGGTAATAGATGCAGGCAAGCAGAGTCAGTATACACAAATGTGTGTCAAAGTGGTGACAAAATAGGGCACTGGAATCAACCAGGATAAAACATGGCCACCTCGGCTGGTTGCTGAAATGGATGTGTGACTTCAAAATGGCATTCAGTGAGAATCATAAAGAAATCCTTATGGAATCTGTGAATGAGTATGGCATTGCGGTATCCTTGGTATGAAGTGCCGTGTCATCCAATTATGAGTGGAGTGTGCAACTCACCACCTGCTTGACAAGTAAAAAAATAGTCACCCTTCTTAGGATGGATAGTTCCTTGAGGGAAGTCAGTATGGCAGCTGTCGTGTCAGGACTCTTAATAGGTAGAGCCCTGCCTCCAGATAAGTGCGCCGTGTCATCCATGTGTGAGTGAAGTGTGCAACTCACCACCTGCTTGTCCAGTTGGAAGCAAAGTCACCCTTCCTGGGATGGATAGTTCCGTGAGGAGAGTCCGTATGGCAGCCGTCATATCAAGACTCCTGTAGGTAGAGCCTGCCTCCAGAAAAGTGCACCGTCCATCCGTGGTCTGCACTGGAAAGTAGTGTGACTCCTCGTGTCACCACCCGGGACAAGGTGCGTGGATCCGATGTGTGCGACCAGCCATGTTGTCACTAATGTGTGACATCAACGCGTTACGCCGATGGGCATATCTTACTCAGTTTCATCAGGACACCTCTTCTGATCAGCAAGGATGGTTGGTAAGAGGTGACACTGAGTGTGTTGCCAATTAAGTGACCTGTTACAGATCTTCACAGATTTGAACTGGGGAGGCGATGGGGGAAGATTGTCACTAGTAGAGTATAAACTAATTGGAAACCGCTGACGTTAGTTACAGTGAACCTTGGCTTTTAGTAATGTATGAGTCTGCATAAATACATTCCTGACAAATCACATTATATAGCAAAAGTAACCTGTTTTAAGAACAGCTGTACCTTCAGCATTAAAAGCCATCCTTGTGTTCCAGTCCAGTGACTGTCCCTGAGTTGAGGTCATCAGTCTGCTGTAAGTAGGAGGAAACATTTCCTTCGTCTCATTGCCACTAGTGATCAAGACTGCAGCACTGGAACTTTGTAGCAGGTTACAAGGGAAGACTACAACAGGGGATGATCTCTGTCAGATATAGATCACAGGTACCAGGTAACATAATGGTATATCTGAGCAAAGAACTTAATCCAGGAAGTAGATGTTGACCATGCATGATAACTGAGCAAAGATGGCTCCTCACACTGTAATGGGAAGCAAGTACTGTGATCTCTGCTAGAGGTAATAATTACCTAGAAGGGTCACACTTACACATTACCTAGCATTCTATTCTTTAATGAAAGAAAATCTGTTCCGCTTTAAATATATATATATATATATATATATATATATATATATATATATACACACACACTATATTGCCAAAAGTATTAGGACACCTGCCTTTACATGCACATGAACTTTAATGGCATCCCAGTCTTAGTCTGTAGGGTTCAATATTGAGTTGGCCCACCCTTTGCAGCTATAACAGCTTCAACTCTACTGGGAAGGCTGTCCGCAAGGTTTAGGAGTGTGTCTATGGGAATGTTGACCATTCTTCTAGAAGCACATTTGTGAGGTCAGGTACTGATGTCAGACGCGAAGGCCTGGCTCACAGTCTCCGCTCTAATTCATCCCAAAGGTGTTCTGTCGGGTTGAGGTCAGGACTCTGTGTAGGCCAGTCAAGTTCCTCCACCCCAAACACGTTCAGCCATGTCTTTATGGACCTTGCTTTGTGCACTGGTGCGCAGTGATTTTAGAACAGGAAGGGGCCAACCCCAAAATGTTCCCACAAAGTTGGGAGCATGAAATTGTCCAAAATGTCTTTGGTATGCTGATAATTTAAGAGTTCCCTTCACTGGAACAAAGGGGCCAAGCCCAACCCCTGAAAAACAACCCCACACCATAATCCTCCCTCCACCAAACTTTACACTTGGCACAATGCAATGAGGCAAGTACCGTTCTCCTGACAACTGCCAAACCTAGGCACGTCCATTGGATTGCCAGACAGTGAAGCAGAATTTGTCACTCCAGAGGACATGTCTCCACTGCTCTAGAGTCCAGTGGCAGCATGCTTTACACCACTGCATCCAACCCTTTCCATCGTACTTGGTGATGTAGGGCTTGGATGCAGCTGCTCGGCCATGGAAACCCATTCCATGAAGCTCTCTATGCACTGGTGTGCTAATCTGAAGGTGACACGAAGTTTGGAGGTCTTTAGCTATTAACTGCAGCCAGTTGGCGGCTTCTGTGCACTTTGCTCTTCAGCATGCGCTGACCTCGCTCTGTCATTTTACATGGATGTTGTTCCCAGTTGCTTCCACACTTTTATAATATCACTAACAGTTGACAGTGGAATATTTAGTAGCAAGGAAATTTCGCAGATGGACTTATTGCACAGGTGGCAACCTATCACGGTACCACGTTTGAATTTCACAAATGTTTGTAGAAGCAGTCTGCATGCTTAGGTTCTAGATTTTATACACCTGTGGCCATGGATGTGATTGGAACGCTTGGATCCAATGATTTGGAGGGGTGTCCCAATACTTTTTGGAAATATAGTGTATATATACGCATAACAGATAATAGCAATATTTTGTTGCCATTTTGAAGAACTAAGCAGCTAAGAGGAAGTATTCTAATCTTTCAAACATGCAATGGAACATTCACAAAATAAGGTCACTGGAACAATCCATATAGCAGTGAATCACAGTCAGATGACAGAATAATAATTCATCCACGAAAACTGTATTTTTATTAATTACTAGCTGCCCAGGCCAAATTATTTTAATTTGGCCTGGGCAGCTAGGTACCAAATATCTATTGCCGTGAAAGTGTTAATGTGTATCGTCAGGTCTGGTGATTTCATATAAATGAGTACATTTACTTTTTTTTTTTGGAAAATTAAATATCAGAGGCAGAAAAATATTATATGTACTACACATTACTATGAATCACAGAGGTAACCCCAACGTCTGCTTAGCTCTGGTAAATGCGGTTCATACTGTGGAACCAGCTACTAGCTAAGGATTCATTGGTAAAGTAATTAAAGATGATTAGCTGACTTTAGATGTACAAATCTGGGCAGTCTAGAAACTTCAAAGGGTGCATTAAGGGACAGAAGGAAATTTAAATTGTTCAAAACCACTTCATGATCAGAGTGAAAATTGAATAACATTCATCAAATGCTACTTGTATTAACTAACCGATATGGATTTGTCAAGCATGGTTTTAATCGCATAAATAAATTCTTACTTTTCAGGTTGTTGGTAACACTACATCAGGGACCTACAGCTACAGCTCCAACAAAAGCTTGGCTTTTGCCTATGTGCCTACAGAGCTCAGTACAGCAGGACAGAAACTCGAAGTGGAACTTCTAGGAAAGCATTACCCTGCCACAATAATCCAGGAGCCCCTTGTGTTCACCGAGCCCACCAGGAACCGCATTCAGCAAAAAAGTGGCAGTCCAAGAAACAAGTGATATATCTGAGCCTGTGAACACTCATATGTATAGTTCATTTACCTCTCCCCATGCTTTTCAGGATGGTATTGCTCTGGATACAGGAGATATGGCTAGTAATTTGTGTTACCTTTCTTTATGCTGTTACTGTAGATCAGCCTTTCTCAACCAGGGCTCTGTGAAAACCTTAGGGTTCCTTCAGAGGTTGCTAGGGGTTCCTTGAGCTATGAGCAATTTATGCCTCTCAGATAAGTTCCCACTGATACCAATTATCGTTTATGCTATCAGTAAGAGGGGATCCTTCTTCCTAACCACAATTGTAAAGCACATTCTTCTCACTATCAATCACACTAATATACTTTGAGTTTAGATATAGTAATTATTAACGGGTTCCCTGAGACCAGAAAGTTATTTCAAGGGTTCCTCTGTGTTCAAAGTTTAAGAAAAGCTTCTTTAGGGTGACTGAAGAACTGGGAAAGCTGAGTTAGCAAAAATAGCAGCCTGGAGATAATGAATCTATCAATCCAATCCTCGCCTTGGTTATTGAAACAATAGCCAGCCTGCCTGACCTTTACCCAAGCAGTGTTCAGTCACACCCGGTCCTTCAACCACGTGCAAACTACACAAATCCAATCATAAAACCTATCCTTTTCTGCCTATAAAATCAGGTCAATGTGTGTATGTTTGTAACTGCTAGTTTTCCAGTCCTTAGATGTGGTGGCTGCATTTGTTTTATTTTTTCAGGCATTCTCCTTTCTTTTCACCTTGTAAGCCTGCAACAAGCATACATCCTTTCCTAATGTGACAACTTTCACCCAGTCCACTGTATCCATGGGAGTTGTTTGGCTTTTCTCATTTGGATTACAAACATTTCTTCCTCTCCATCTCCTTAACATAGGGTGGGAAAAATGTAGTTTATAGAGAATAGCTTGGAAGGAAGATAATATTGTTTGCGCTTGGAGTACAACACACGGGAAGTTACAGTGCTCTGTATTTCTGGGATAAACAGTTATTCTCAGTACTTGCCAAAATGTTCTTTGCTTTGGAAATGAAAAAAAAAAGTTGCCACACCTAAGGACTGGTAAGCCGCAATATATTACTTTTTGGTCGTTTGTTCGCAGATTTAAAGTGTAACTCTACCATACACTTCTATTTGTCTAAATAAAGCGGAGCGTTAGTTTCCCTGTCAAGGTTTTTTAATTCCCGTGTGTAATTCTGCTGGGGAGAATTCCCCTTCTCTGTTCATAAAGGACAAAAAGTTCAAAGAATGTTCCAATGGTAACAAAGAGAACAATTAAAGCTTCTAACTACTGTACCAAAAGTGGATTTTATTGCTGGTGTGTCCAGGTTAAAGACTTATCCCCTCACTTCTTGTTGTCAACAACTTAAACGCTATTCAGATAACAATAAAAAAAAAACCAGCAGGGGTTCTAATCCTTTTCCCTCCTATCCAAAACTAAAAAAAAAAGTGTCTGCTGGAATTCTACTTTTATATCTATCGTTTATATCAGTTTCTTAGTCCGTTAATTTCATCTCCTGTTCCAACCCCATAAATTGGTGAGGACATTAATTCATATTAAAGCAAATACCAGAAAATGAATGTACGTAATGTGTTGTAAATAGGTATGTTACTGAATAAATTAAAAAATAAATGTAAGCTATGTATAGTTCAGTTGTGTTTTCACGTTGTTTATATTGTTATGCTTTGAACACTGAAAACTCCATCCGCCAAGTATGATGATGGTGATGAAATGATGACGAGAGACTAAAGAGATCTAGTGCCCAGGAAATGGTACCTTTAAAGCAAAACTCTGGGCAAAAGCTTTTTTACATGTCCTCATTGCTTTTTTCCTGCCTTCACTAAATATGTCATCCATCCTCTGGATCACTCAGTAGTTGCTCTGAAATAGTCAATTCATTTTAAAATCAGATTGTTAATTCTCTTTGGTTTCCTGTTTGTAAGACCAGTGGCTGCTATGCCTCCTATTCCCCCAGCCAGTGGTCTTGGCACATCCCTCCTGTAGTTATTTCTGCAGGAAGCAGTGATGTAATTCAGCCCCACTTGCAGTGGTGGGCAGACTGAGACTCTGATATATTCAACATGTACCCACCACATTAACTATAATTCACTGTGGTTGATGGGAACGGTAGTTATCTTTTATTGCAGAGAGAGAGAGGAGAGGATATAATGTAATCCCTGTTGTTACACCTCCTCCTTTGGCAGAGCAGATGCTGTTATCTTTTGAATTTCAGAGAAGAGGTCAGGAAAATTCAAATAGATTTTTTTAAGCTCTCTTGTGCATTGCTCACACTCAAAAGTAGCAGCAGGTGCCATAAAAAAGTGAACACACACAAGTAAAGCGCACAAAAAATTACACAGGGTGTACATATGGTCCTCCTCCAAAGGGAAAGGATCCTGGCCCTGACCACTAAGGTACAAGGCTTCTGATGGGGACTGGGGTACTCGTTGTCCACCTGGCCAAAACCAGACAGGCCCCGTTTTTCAGGGGACCTGTCAAAGGCAAGGTCCACCCAAGAACTAGGTGGGGTTTCCCTGAAGGGAGACCCCATGTGAGGGGGAGTACTTGACCATAAGGCCACATGCCCCACTCTTGGACAACCACTCAGGGGGCACAAGTACCATGGGCTTTTCTCGAGCTTGTATCATTCATACCATACTTTTATACCAACACACACAGTTGCTTAAAGAATTTAAGAGAGAGAGTCTCTTTAACAACTTGAGCTCCAGAGGATTTACCCCCCTTAATGACCAGGCCTCTTTTTGCTACTCGGCGCTGCACTAATTCAGCTGATAATTGCGCGGTCATGCAATGCTGCACCCAAACGAAATTTACGTAATTTTTTCACACAAATAGAGCTTTCTTTCGGTGGTATTTGATCACCTGTGCGCTTTTTATTTTTCACGCTATAAACAAAAAAAGGCCAAAAATTTTTAAGAAAAATAATATTTTTTACTTTCAGCTATAAAAAATATATAGTAAACTCAAAGTTGGTTATAAATTTAGGCCAAAATGTATTCTGCTCCATGTTTTTGGTAAAAAAAATCCCAATGAGTGTATATTGAGTGCTTTGTGTGGAGGTTATAGCGTCTACAAACTATGGTATAAATACTGCAATTTACGCCATTTTTCTGCTATACAGCGCTAGATTAACGGACAATTGCGGTCATGCAATATGGTACATAAATGAAATTTATCGTTTTTTCCCCCACAAATTTATCTTTCTTTCGGTGGTATTTGATCGCCTGTGCGGTTTTTATTTTTTGCGCTATAAAAAAAAAGGCTGACAATTTTGAGGATAAAAAACCTATATTTTGGACTTTTTGCTATAAAACATGTCCAGTAAAAAAAAATGCAAAAATCAAATTTAGTCATAAATTTCTGCCAAAATGCATTCTGCGACATGTCTTTGCTAAAAAAAAAACCCAATACGTGTAAATTAATTGGTTTACGTGAAAGTTATAGCGTTTACAAATGGCGGGAAAGATACTGGGATTTTTAGTTTTGTTTTTTTTTATACTAATAATGGCGGCGATCAGCGAATTATGGCGGCGATCAGGGACTTATGGCAGCGACCAGCGACTTATGGCAGGACTGCGGGACTGCGGCGGACATTCTGACATCCCCAAAAACACTAATACAGTGATCAGTGCAAAAAAAAAAAACACTGACACTGTACTAATGGCAATGGGGAGGAAGGGGTTAACTTTATTTTGCAGGGAAGGGTTATAGGAGTGAGGGGAGTGTTTTACTAGGGGGCGGGGGTGTGTGCTGGACGGGACAAGGCTGATCAAGAAGGAGAAACTCTTCTTCCTCGAGCTGACAGGGAAGTGACAGACGGCACAGCTACTTCAGCTGTGCTGTCTGTCACTGTTTGGCGCCGATCACCGGGACATAGCCGCTAAGGACCGGCTGTGACCCGGCGACTCACATCTGCGGCGGTGATCGGCGGGACAGATAGGGTGTTTGTTTGTTTACAAAATTTATTTGTACCCCTATTTGTTTACAAAACACACGTTTTAAAATGTGGTTTTGCCTGCCAGTGCCGCCCTGCCGCCGTATATCTACAGTGGCTGGGCGGCAAGTGGTTAAAGCCCACACCCAAGCCACATATACCCACCTTCTCTGTGCTTCCTCACTGCTCTATTGCTCTGCAGTCCTAACCTGTAAGTTCCATGCCTGATGGTGTTAGAGCTTACACAGAGTTGATATGATGTCACCCCCCCGTCACATGATGGTATACAGGTCTAGCAATGGGCTACTCAGGCTTGAGCTTTGCTTCATGAGAAGAGGTCTCATGCTTCCTCCGTGCCTAGAAGGGACAGTATGTCAGTTTCAGCTAGTACCCGCACTGACATTCCGTGTGCTGTTAGGTAATAAAACTGTAAAAAGAAAATGATTCTAAACATACAAAAGACCCCTTATGTGGTAAAAATTGATTTGTGCAGCAATCGTTTGGTCTGGGTGGCTTGTGTTGTTGATAAAGCTGGCTATGTGACCTCTTCCTTTTGTCTGTTCAACAAATGCCAAAAAACATTAAAGTGTACAATATGTAGAAAGTAATAGTCACAGCAAAATAGATCACAACTTGTCTGCACTATCCAAACTGAGAAAATAAAACTTTGGATGTAGTTCAGCTTTAATGAGTACAGACCTATAAAATAATTCCTCTTTGTCTTCAAATAGTACATTCAGGTTCGATTAATGTTTGTTTACAAATTAAAACTGTGCATATTCAATCCTTTGATACAATCAAACTATTGCTATTTGATATTCGTTTAGGCTGTCTTCCTGTGCAGCTTGTACTTGTCAAGGTCCTTGTGACTGGTAGCACTGAGGAAACAAATGCATTTATTATTAGCCTAAACTATACATAACAGCCATATATATATATATATATATATATATGTGTGTGTGTGTGTATATATACATACACACTGCTCCAAAAAATTAAAGGAACACTTTGAAAACACATAAGATTTCAATAGAGAAAAATATCATGCAGGATATCTATACTGATATGGACGGGTAATGTGTTAGGAATGTAAGGATGCCCCATCGTTTGATGGAAATGAAAATTATCAACCTCCAGAGGGCTGAATTCAAAGACACCCCTGAAAATCAAAGTGAAAAAATGATGCAGAAGGCTTGTCCAGCAACACAAAAATTGAACTTAGTAGTTTGTATGGCCCCCACATGGTTGTATGCATACGTCGGGGCATGCTCCTAATGAGATGATGGATGGTGTGCTGGGGTATTTCCTCCCAGATCTGGACCAAAGCATCACTGAGCTCCTGGACAGTCTAAGGTGCAACCTGGAGGCATCAGATGGACCAAAGCATGATATCCCAGAGGCGTTCTATTGGATTTAGGTCAGCCGAGCATGGGGGCCATTTAATGGTATCAACTCCTTCATCTTCCAGGAACTGCCTGCATACTCTCACAAAATGAGACCGGGCATTGTTGTGCACCAGGAAGGACCCACTGCACCTGCGTAGGGTCTGACAATGGGTCCAAGGATTTCATCCCGATAGATAGCCTGTAGATGTCTGTGCGTACCACCATGGATATGCCTCCCCAGCCCATCACTGACCCACCACCAAAACAGTCATGCTGAACGATGCTGCAGGAAACATAACGTTCTCCACAGCTTCTCCAGACCCTTCCACTTCTGTAACATGTGTTCAGGGTGAACCTTCTGTCATCTGTGAAAATCACAGGGCGCCAGTGGCGGACCTGCCAATTCTGGTGTTCAATGGCAAATGCCAAACAAGCTCTATGGTGCCAGGCAGTGAGAACAGGACCGCGAGAGGATGTTGGGCCCTCAGGCCACGCTCAGGAAGTCTGTTTCTGATTGTTTGGTCAGAGTCATTCAAACCAGTGACCTGCTGGAGTTCATTTTGTAGAGCTCTGGCAGTGCTCATCCTGTTTCTTCTTGCACAAAGCAGCAGATACCGGTCCTGCTAATGGGTTAAGGACCTTCTATGGCCCTGTCCAGCTCTCCTAGAGTAACTGCCTGTCTGCTGGAATCTCCTCCATGCTCTTGAGACATGTGCCATCCTGGAGTTGGACTGCCTGTGTAACCTCTGTAGGATCCAGGCATCGCCTCATGCTACCAGTAGTGACACTGACCCTAGTGAAATGCAAAACTAGTGAAAAACCTGTTTTGGGGATCATCTTTGTTGCCCATCTAGTGCATCTGTTGTTAATTTCATTAAAATCAAAGCTGAAACTGTATAACAACTCCCTCTGCTTTTTAGCTGACCAGATCAATATTCCAGGAGTTTAATTGACTTGATGCTATACTCTGATTAAAAAGTGTTCCTTTCATTTTTTTGAGCAGTTTTTGTATGTATATATATTGTGGGGGGTTAGCTCAGTTAGGGGATCACCTTCCCTGGGAAAAAGGTAGTCCAGATGGCAGGTCTTTCTTAAAAAATCTGACTTGTAGACAGTTTTATTCAAAAAGTTGCATGCATCATAAACAAAACAGAACATAAAATAAACCCTCACCATCCAGGCACTAACTAAACAGAAGAGATTCCTATCTCACAGGTGAAGGGCTTCTCCCTGTCACCAACAAAACAAAATTGGGTGCAAAATGGTTTTCGTTTCTTGTACAAAGCAAACTCTTTCATCCACAGCTCTCTCAGGTATGGCTCCCTGAGTCCCAGGCCAAGAGCAACTTCTTGCTTCAGTCCTGCTTTATTTATACCACCTGCTGGTGGTCATCAGTGGATCGCAAAATCAGGTCTGGAATTCACTCTGCCAAAGTGGCCTGGAAAACCCGGATTTGACACCGCCTTATGCAGGCCATAGATGGGTCGAAAATCGGATCGTTAGTGGGCTATTTGTTCGGCCGTTTTTCGGTATTTTGGCCGTTTTTTTTTTCCGGTAAAGTTGGAAAAAAATCGGCCGATTTTGCCGATCGGCCGATTTTCGCGGCAATAATGGGCAAATCGGCCGATTTTTTTTTACCGATAAAAAATCTGCGCATGAGCAGTGACCTGCAAGAGGAAGACAAAAAGAAGAAAAAGAAGAAGAAGAGGATGATGAAGAAGTAGTAGAAGAAGAAGAGGATGATGATGAAGATGAAGAAGAGGAAGTAGAAGAAGAAGAGGATGATGATGAAGAAGAGGAAGTAGAAGAAGAGGAGGATGATGATGAAGAAGAGGAAGAAGAGGAAGTAGAAGAAGAAGAGGATGATGATGAAGAAGAGGAAGTAGAAGAAGAAGAAGAGGATGATGATGAAGAAGAGGAAGAAGAAGTAGAAGAAGAAGAGGATGATGATGATGAAGAAGTAGAAGAAGAAGAAGAAGAAGAAGAGGATGATGATGATGATGAAGAGGAAGTAGAAGAGGATGATGAGGAAGTAGAAGAAGAAGAGGATGATGATGATGATGATGATGAAGAAGAGGAAGAAGAAGTAGAAGAAGAAGAAGAGGATGATGATGATGAAGAGGAAGAAGAAGTAGTAGAAGAAGAGGATGATGATGATGAAGAGGAAGAAGAAGTAGAAGAAGAAGAGGATGATGATGATGAAGAAGAAGAAGTAGAAGTAGAAGAAGTAGAGGATGATGATGAAGAAGAGGAAGAAGAAGTAGAAGAAGTAGAGGATGATGATGATGAAGAGGAAGAAGAAGTAGAAGAAGAGGATGATGATGAAGAGGAAGAAGAAGTAGTAGAAGAAGAAGAGGATGATGATGAAGAGGAAGTAGTAGAAGAAGAGGATGATGATGATGAAGAAGAGGAAGAAGAAGTAGAAGAAGAAGAGGATGATGATGATGATGAAGTGGAAGAAGAAGAAGAAGAAGAAGAGGATGATGATGATGAAGAGGAAGTAGAAGAAGAGGATGATGATGATGAGGAAGAAGAAGAAGAGGATGATGATGAAGAAGAGGAAGAAGAAGTAGAAGAAGAAGAAGAGGATGATGATGAAGAGGAAGAAGTAGTAGTAGAAGAAGAAGAGGATGATGATGAAGACGAGGAAGAAGAAGTAGAAGAAGTAGAGGATGATGATGAAGAAGAGGAAGAAGAAGTAGAAGAAGTAGAGGATGATGATGAAGAAGAGGAAGAAGTAGTAGAAGAAGAAGAAGAAGAAGAAGAGGATGATGATGAAGAAGAGGAAGAAGAAGTAGTAGTAGAAGAAGAAGAGGATGATGATGAAGAGGAAGAAGAAGTAGAAGATGATGATGAAGAAGTAGAAGAAGAGGATGATGATGACGAAGAAGAGGATGATGATGAAGAAGAAGAGGATGATGATGAAGCAGGAGAAGAAGAAGGATGAAAAATTTGAGGAATTCCAGTACAGCAAAAAGTGTCCCTGCAGAGAGCTCTGCTATTTCTTTGACAGTTCTCTGACAGTTCCTTGACATTTACAGGGGTTGCAACATTGTATCTATTTGTATCCGAATAAAAACATCTGTATCCTAAATGGATACAAATAGATACATTGTTGCAACCTCTGTAAATGTCAAGGAACTGTCAAAGAAATAGCGGAGCTCTCTGCAGGGACACTTTTTGCCGGCTGTAGACAGGATGAAAATCGGCCGATTTTTTTTTACCATTGATGGTAACGTCGGCCGCTTGAACGACCGATTTTTCGTTTTTTAAAAGAAAAATCTGTCGTTTTTCTCCCCGTCTATGTCCTGCATAAGTCTCCTAGATATGAACGCATGCAAGGTGACACATAGCATCCATCAGTCACCTAGCCTTTCATAATGTCACATATCCCCCCCCCCCTTCTGCTCAAGCCACTGAGGCTGAGCAACTGTCCCAACCAAGCAATGGACACGGGAAATGGCATCTACATTATCCTGAAGTTTCCCAGCTCTGTGCACCACTGTGAATTTAAATGCTTGTAATGCAAGAAACCACCTTGTCACTCGACTATTTTTCTCCTTGTTATCGCACATCCACTTGAGAGGAACATGCTCAGTAGCCAATCTGAATTGTCTCCCTAACAGGTAATATTTCAGGGCCTCCAAGGCCCATTTGATAGCCAAACATCCCTTCTCAACAATTGCAGTTTTTCTCATGTTTAACAAGCTTTCTACTCCTCCCCATCTTTGATTTGGGACAGTACAGCACCGAGTCCCACATCAGAGGCATCTGTCTGTACCACAAAGTTTTTTGTGAAATATAGGGTCACAAGCACAAGTTGGGCACAGAACTTGTTTCAACATTTGAAATGCTGTCTCCATCTCAGGATTCCACTCAATCATAACTGACCCCCTACCTTTTGTCAGATCTGTCAGTGAGGCTGCAATGGTGGCAAAATTGGGTATAAAACGCCTAAAGAAGCCTGTGATCCCAAGAAATGCCGGGACTTGCTTTTTATTTATAGGTTGGGGCCAATCTTGAATTGCCTCAATTTTATTGATCTGAGCCCTAATCGATCCTCGACCAATAATGTAGCCAAGGTATTTGGCCTCCTCCATGCCTATGGCACACTTTTTGGGGTTGGTGGTAAGACCTGCTGAATTTACTACTGATTGCAACCGGGGCAAATGAGACTTTCAAACTGGGCTGTGGATGACTACATCATCTAAATATTCAGCTGCGTATTGGCGATGCGGTTTTAACATTCTGTCCATCATTCTCTGGATTGAGGCAGGAGCACTATGCAAACCAAACGGCATCCACTTATATTGGAAGGACCCCTTGGGGGTAGAGAATGCGGTCTTTTGCAGATTCCGTTAGGGGTATCTGCCAATAACCTTTAGTCAGATCTAAGGCAGTCATGTATCAGGCCGTTCCCAACCTGTCAATGAGCTCATCCAGCCAAGGCATCAGGTAAGCATCGAACTTAGACACACCTCAATTATCTGAAATCATTACAAAATCTGATTGTTCCCTCTGGCTTTGGGACCAACACTATGGGACTTGACCAATCACTGTGAGATTCCTCAATCACTCCCAACTCTAACAAGTTCTTTATTTCATTTTCCACTGCTCCCCACCTGGCTTTGGGTATTCTATAGGGCTTTACATTTACATGGATCTGATTGCACAATCTCCTTTAGGTCTACTATCAATGGTGTAGTGCAAAGGCCTGTCTGATTTGTTATTAATTGATCAGAGTGTTAGGATTTGTCCTTATAGCACATTTTTGTAATTCTAAAGGACATTGTAGAATCAGATTGTTTAGCGTATCGTCAACATTACTGGACAGCTGTGGAGCAGGGCAATGCTCTGTGATGGGGATAATGGGGCTTAGTGAATAATATATGAAGAGAGAGAGAGATCCAGGACCAATCTTTTGTCCCATGTACCTGTCTTCCCAAAAATAATGGTAATTTGGTATTTCCTGGTAGTGTTGGGTTACTGGACAGCATAATTCTTCTCATTATTTGTGTTATAATTAGAGATGAGCGAATCGAAGTATCCGAAGTGGAATTCGAGTCGAATATCGGAAAAATTTCGATTCGTGCCGAATCCGAAAAACAGCCTAATTCGGACGCGCGAATCGAAATTTTTCCGAAAATGGCGGCTGACATGTGCGGCGACGGAGCGGGGATGTCGGGGAAGGCGCGCAGACAAGGCGCGCTGCCCCATAATGCATTCCTCAACGACATGTGATCGCATCAGCCAATCAGCAGCCAGCCAGCCAGCACTGTGTAATGGTCGAGGTATATATAGCGGCCATTTTGGAAATCTTCATTTGCCTGCAGTCATTGAACAGAGGCAGACCGCTCTGTACTAGGGACAGGGACAGAGTTAGGGCCACAGAAACGAGAATTGGGGACAGAGAGAAGTTACTTAGGGACAGAGAACCATTACTCAGGGACACAGACTTGTTAATGAGGGCCACAGAATCGTTATTTAGGGACAAAGAAACGCTAGTTAGGGCCACAGAATTCATACTCAGGGACAGACAGAATTTTCACTCAGTGCCAGAGAATTGTTACTTAGGGCCACAGAAACGTTATTAGGGCCACAGAATTTTTACTCAGGGACAGACAGAATTGTTACTGAGTGCCAGAGAATTGTTACTCAGGGACAGACAGAATTGTTACTGAGTGCCAGAGAATTCTTACTCAGGGCCACAGAATTCATACTCAGGGACAGACAGAATTGTTACTCAGGGACAGACAGAATTGTTACTGAGTGCCAGAGAATTGTTACTCAGGGACAGACAGAATTGTTACTGAGTGCCAGAGAATTGTTACTCAGGGACAGACAGAATTGTTACTGAGTGCCAGAGAATTGTTACTCAGGGACAGACAGAATTGTTACTGAGTGCCAGAGAATTGTTACTCAGGGACAGACAGAATTGTTACTGAGTGCCAGAGAATTGTTACTCAGGGACAGACAGAATTGTTACTGAGTGCCAGAGAATTGTTACTCGCACAGACACAAAATTGTTACTTGCACAGACACAGAATTGTTACTCGCACAGACACAGAATTGTTACTCAGGGCCACAGAATTCATACTCAGGGACAGACAGAATTGTTACTGAGTGCCAGAGAATTGTTACTCAGGGACAGACAGAATTGTTACTGAGTGCCAGAGAATTGTTACTCAGGGACAGACAGAATTGTTACTGAGTGCCAGAGAATTGTTACTCGCACAGACACAAAATTGTTACTTGCACAGACACAGAATTGTTACTCGCACAGACACAGAATTGTTACTCAGGGCCACAGAATTCATACTCAGGGACAGACAGAATTGTTACTGAGTGCCAGAGAATTGTTACTTAGGGACAGACAGAATTGTTACTGAGTGCCAGAGAATTGTTACTCAGGGACAGACAGAATTGTTACTGAGTGCCAGAGAATTGTTACTCGCACAGACACGAAATTGTTACTTGCACAGACACAGAATTGTTACTCGCACAGACACAGAATTGTTACTCAGGGCCACAGAATTCATACTCAGGGACAGACAGAATTGTTACTGAGTGCCAGAGAATTGTTACTCAGGGACAGACAGAATTGTTACTGAGTGCCAGAGAATTGTTACTCAGGGACAGACAGAATTGTTACTGAGTGCCAGAGAATTGTTACTCAGGGACAGACAGAATTGTTACTGAGTGCCAGAGAATTGTTACTCGCACAGACACAAAATTGTTACTTGCACAGACACAGAATTGTTACTCGCACAGACACAGAATTGTTACTCAGGGCCACAGAATTCATACTCAGGGACAGACAGAATTGTTACTGAGTGCCAGAGAATTGTTACTCAGGGACAGACAGAATTGTTACTGAGTGCCAGAGAATTGTTACTCAGGGACAGACAGAATTGTTACTGAGTGCCAGAGAATTGTTACTCGCACAGACACAAAATTGTTACTTGCACAGACACAGAATTGTTACTCGCACAGACACAGAATTGTTACTCAGGGCCACAGAATTCATACTCAGGGACAGACAGAATTGTTACTGAGTGCCAGAGAATTGTTACTTAGGGACAGACAGAATTGTTACTGAGTGCCAGAGAATTGTTACTCAGGGACAGACAGAATTGTTACTGAGTGCCAGAGAATTGTTACTCGCACAGACACAAAATTGTTACTTGCACAGACACAGAATTGTTACTCGCACAGACACAGAATTGTTACTCAGGGCCACAGAATTCATACTCAGGGACAGACAGAATTGTTACTGAGTGCCAGAGAATTGTTACTCAGGGACAGACAGAATTGTTACTGAGTGCCAGAGAATTGTTACTCAGGGACAGACAGAATTGTTACTGAGTGCCAGAGAATTGTTACTCGCACAGACACAAAATTGTTACTTGCACAGACACAGAATTGTTACTCGCACAGACACAGAATTGTTACTCAGGGCCACAGAATTCATACTCAGGGACAGACAGAATTGTTACTGAGTGCCAGAGAATTGTTACTTAGGGACAGACAGAATTGTTACTGAGTGCCAGAGAATTGTTACTCAGGGACAGACAGAATTGTTACTGAGTGCCAGAGAATTGTTACTCGCACAGACACAAAATTGTTACTTGCACAGACACAGAATTGTTACTCGCACAGACACAGAATTGTTACTCAGGGCCACAGAATTCATACTCAGGGACAGACAGAATTGTTACTGAGTGCCAGAGAATTGTTACTTAGGGACAGACAGGATTGTTACTGAGTGCCAGAGAATTGTTACTCAGGGACAGACAGAATTGTTACTGAGTGCCAGAGAATTGTTACTCGCACAGACACAAAATTGTTACTTGCACAGACACAGAATTGTTACTCGCACAGACACAGAATTGTTACTCAGGGCCACAGAATTCATACTCAGGGACAGACAGAATTGTTACTGAGTGCCAGAGAATTGTTACTCAGGGACAGACAGAATTGTTACTGAGTGCCAGAGAATTGTTACTCAGGGACAGACAGAATTGTTACTGAGTGCCAGAGAATTGTTACTCAGGGACAGACAGAATTGTTACTGAGTGCCAGAGAATTGTTACTCGCACAGACACAAAATTGTTACTTGCACAGACACAGAATTGTTACTCGCACAGACACAGAATTGTTACTCAGGGCCACAGAATTCATACTCAGGGACAGACAGAATTGTTACTGAGTGCCAGAGAATTGTTACTCAGGGACAGACAGAATTGTTACTGAGTGCCAGAGAATTGTTACTCAGGGACAGACAGAATTGTTACTGAGTGCCAGAGAATTGTTACTCGCACAGACACAAAATTGTTACTTGCACAGACACAGAATTGTTACTCGCACAGACACAGAATTGTTACTCAGGGCCACAGAATTCATACTCAGGGACAGACAGAATTGTTACTGAGTGCCAGAGAATTGTTACTCAGGGACAGACAGAATTGTTACTGAGTGCCAGAGAATTGTTACTCAGGGACAGACAGAATTGTTACTGAGTGCCAGAGAATTGTTACTCGCACAGACACAAAATTGTTACTTGCACAGACACAGAATTGTTACTCGCACAGACACAGAATTGTTACTCGCACAGACACAGAATTGTTACTCAGGGCCACAGAATTCATACTCAGGGACAGACAGAATTGTTACTGAGTGCCAGAGAATTGTTACTCAGGGACACCTAATCGTTGAATTAAATAGTATGTCAGACAACATGCAGAGGAGTGGCAGAGGAGGCAATGTTTTAGGAGCGAGCAGACGTGGCAGCAGAGGAAGGGGTCGAGGCAGCAGTATTCGCAGCCAGAGGCCAGTGCTCCCGGTGTCATCCAGCGGTCGTGTCTCCACCGACAACCCTGCCGTCATTGATTGGTTGGCTCGGTCGTCTTCCTCTTCCCAGGTCACCTCTGACACCTACAGCCAACGGTCGGTGGGTACGTCAGACACAACCGTTAGTTGGCATGGCCCGGGACCAAGCCCACTGAAATCACGTGTCCTCTACCTGCCCCTGTCCTTTGCTGTTCCCTCACCAAGCGAAGTATCGCATGCTGTGGGCTCAGCCCCACTGTACAGTGAGGAAGAGCTAACAGAGGGCGGTCAGGAACGGGGGGAGACATCGGCCTTTTCAGCAGCCAAGCGAACAAGTACTGGCGAGGAGAGTGGCTCGGTAGCCGGTCTAGAGACAGGTCTGTCTCCTGACCCAGACGCAGCCGAGGGGGCTAGTAGTGAGGCGGAGACCCTACTTGATGATGAGGAGGTTGATCGCACTTGGCAGCCTCGTCGTCATCAGGCAATTTCTTCCGCATCATCAGGAGAAGAGGGTGGCAGCTTGGCAGCGAGCAAAACAGTCGGTGGGTTGCCCAGGAGACAGCAGCAGGGTCGCATCAGTGTCAGTGGAGCCAAACGTCCACGGAGTAGAGCACCAGCTCCACTGCAGCCTACCACCACGGCCAGTAGTGGTGCCGGTGCGCACGGAGGAAGTAGCAGTCAGCCAGTGAAGAGTAGCGGGGGCAAAGTTTCCTACTCGGTGGTGTGGCAATTTTTCCTCAAGCCGCCCGAGGAAGTAAACGTAGCCGTATGTCGACTATGTGGCCAGAAATGCAAGCGTGGCCAGGGGGCCCATGTTGGGACTACAGCGTTGCGTCAGCATATGCAGCGTCACCATTCGGTGGCCTGGGAAAACCGTGATAAACATACGGCGGTTCTGCCTGCCCCAGCCCCCGCTCCATCACCCGCTCCGTTACTTGCTCCGTCACCCGACGTCGTCAATCGCCCTCTATCAGCCAGTCAAGGCTCCAACACCTCTGCTGAGGGGAGTTGTCGCTCATTGGCATCTTCCGCTCGTTCAGATGCTCCTTCTCCTGCTACTCCTCTTCTCGGATTCCGTCAACAGTCTTTCTTGGAATCCGTATCCAAGAGACAACAGTTTGCGAGCACGCACCCGACGGTGCAAAAGCTGAACGTCCTCCTGTCCAAGTTGCTGGTGCTGCAGTCCCTCCCTTTCCAACTGGTGGACTCAGCACCTTTCCGAGAAATGATGGCTTGTGCCGCGCCGCGGTGGAGAGTGCCAAGCCGTCATTTCTTTGCCCAAAAGGCAGTGCCAGCCCTGCATTCACATGTAGAAGAGATGGTGGGCCAGTCTTTGAGCATGTCGGTCTCTGCCAAAGTGCACGGCAGCGCCGACGTGTGGAGCTGTAACTACGGTCAGGGACAGTACATGTCATTTACGGCCCACTGGGTGAACGTGGTGCCGGCACAGCCGCACCAGCAACTTGGACAGGTCACGACGCTTTTGCCTCCACGTTTGCACGTCCTTGGTCCAGCAAGCATGTCCGCCTCTACCACCTCTTTTTCCGCCGTGTCCTCAGCCGCCACCCCCGTGCCAAGTCCCATTACCCGACCGGCATATCACATGTGCAGGGCGCAACGGTGTCACGCTGTGCTGCACCTGGTATGCCTTGGCGAACGTAGTCACACAGGGGAGGAACTGCTGAGTGTAATGAACAGAGAAATCGACAGATGGCTGTCTCCGCGCAAACTAAAAATCGGAACCATGTTGACTGACAACGGAAAGAACATGGTGTCTGCTCTGCGTCAAGGAAGGTTGTGCCATGCGCCATGCATGGCTCACGTGTTCAATCTGGTTGTCAAGCGGTTCCTAAAATCCACCATCCCACTGCAAGACATCCTTAAAATGTCACGTAAACTGTGCATGCATTTCAGCCATTCCTACACCGCAAAGAACACCCTCATTGAGCTGCAGCGGCAGAACGGAATTCCACAGCATCGCCTGATCTGCGACGTTGCAACAAGGTGGAATTCAACCCTACACATGTTAGACCGCCTTTACGAGCAGCGAAAGGCCATCACCGATTTCCTGATGTTACAAGCGGATAAAGGTACTCCCTTGTGTAACTTAGATGTCAGCCATTGGCAGCTCATGCGTGACACCTGCCGCTTGCTCAGGCCCTTTGAGGAGGCCACGCTATTCGTGAGTCGGCAGGACTATGGGATGAACGACGTCATTCCTCTGTTGCACGTCCTGGAACAAATGCTGTTAACAATGGCTGGTCAGGGTGCGGTAGACGTGGCGCACAGATCTCAACGCCACATGACCCCTGTGGGGGCAGGACAGGAAGAAGAGGAGGAGGTAGAGGAGGACATTTGTGCTCAGGAATTATTGAGTGAAATGGGTGGTTTTTCCACTCAGCGGACAGGAGTGGAGGAGCAGGAGCATCTGGTAGAGGAGGAGGAGGAGGAGACAGAGGACCCAGACGCACCGTGGCAGTATGCTGTGGAGATGGAGGCAGGGAGTCCCTCGCATTCCTTGGCACAAATGGCCCATAGCATGCTCGGTTGCTTGCGTAGCGACAGCCGAATAATAACCATCAGACAGAGGGATGACTTTTGGCTGTCCACCTTGTTGGACCCTCGCTACCGGTCCAAAATGGTGGCCTTTTTCACACCTGCTGAGAGGGAGGCCAAAATTACGTACTATAAAAACCACCTATGTAGTCAGTTGGTCTCTGCCTTTGTGCGCCAACGTCCATCCTCAGACACTGTGGGCCCTGTGCGCTCGCGTTCCGCTGGCATGGCAGCAGGGGAGGGGTGGGGTGGTAGGAGCAGTGGCAGCTCCACCAGCAGTGGCTGCCTCAGTCTGCAGTCGATGATGAGTAGCTTTCTTCACCAGCGCAGTGAGGAAACTACTAACCAGCCGCAGCAGCAGCATCAGGTGGACCTGGAGCAGGAGCTCAAACAACAGGCTTGGGCCTACTTGGACAGCACCCTGCCAACCGAGGTAGACAATCCCCTTGACTACTGGGCAACGAAACTTGACCTTTGGCCCCAACTAGCTGAATTTGCCCTTGAAAGGCTGTCATGCCCGGCCAGTAGCGTGGCATCGGAGCGCGTGTTTAGTGCGGCAGGAGGTATTGTAACTCCGCGGAGGACACGACTGTCCACCCAAAGTGTGGAGAGACTCACGTTTGTGAAAATGAATCAGGCGTGGATTAGTCTGGATTTCAAACCACCAGTTCCTGACACAACTGACTAAATCCGCCATGAATCATGCCTCAAACATGTGCCACTTTCAGGTCTCCTCACACTGCTGGTGTGTTTAATTTTTTGACATAGGGTGCTGGCAGATTACGGGCCTCCTATAGCTGCTGCCAGGCCCCTAATCTGCCATAGGCCCCTATATACCGCCTCCTCATGCTGCTGCTAGGTCCAGAGTCTCTCATGGGTCCCTGTACGGCCTCCCATTGCTGCTGTCTCCATCGCCACACTCTGCTGCCATGTGCCACTTTCAGGTCTCTTCACACTGCTGGTGTGTTTAATTTTTTGACATAGGGTGCAGGCAGATTACGGGCCTCACATAGCTGCTGCCAGGCCCCTAATCTGCCATGGGCCCCTATATACCGCCTCCTCATGCTGCTGCCAAGTCTAGAGTCTGTCATGGGTCCCTGTACGGCCTCCCATTGCTGCTGTCTCCATCGCCACACTCTGCCATGTGCCACTTTCAGGTCTCTTCACACTGCTGGTGTGTTTAATTTTTTGACATAGGGTGCAGGCAGATTACGGGCCTCACATAGCTGCTGCCAGGCCCCTAATCTGCCATGGGCCCCTATATACCGCCTCCTCATGCTGCTGCCAAGTCCAGAGTCTCTCATGGGTCCCTGTACGGCCTCCCATTGCTGCTGTCTCCATCGCCACACTCTGCTGCCATGTGCCACTTTCAGGTCTCTTCACACTGCTGGTGTGTTAAATTTTTTGACATAGGGTGCAGGCAGATTACGGGCCTCACATAGCTGCTGCCAGGCCCCTAATCTGCCATGGGCCCCTATATACCGCCTCCTCATGCTGCTGCCAAGTCTAGAGTCTGTCATGGGTCCCTGTACGGCCTCCCATTGCTGCTGTCTCCATCGCCACACTCTGCTGCCATGTGCCACTTTCAGGTCTCTTCACACTGCTGGTGTGTTAAATTTTTTGACATAGGGTGCAGGCAGATTACGGGCCTCACATAGCTGCTGCCAGGCCCCTAATCTGCCATGGGCCCCTATATACCGCCTCCTCATGCTGCTGCCAAGTCCAGAGTCTCTCATGGGTCCCTGTACGGCCTCCCATTGCTGCTGTCTCCATCGCCACACTCTGCTGCCATGTGCCACTTTCAGGTCTCTTCACACTGCTGGTGTGTTAAATTTTTTGACATAGGGTGCAGGCAGATTACGGGCCTCACATAGCTGCTGCCAGGCCCCTAATCTGCCATGGGCCCCTATATACCGCCTCCTCATGCTGCTGCCAAGTCTAGAGTCTGTCATGGGTCCCTGTACGGCCTCCCATTGCTGCTGTCTCCATCGCCACACTCTGCTGCCATGTGCCACTTTCAGGTCTCTTCACACTGCTGGTGTGTTAAATTTTTTGACATAGGGTGCAGGCAGATTACGGGCCTCACATAGCTGCTGCCAGGCCCCTAATCTGCCATGGGCCCCTATATACCGCCTCCTCATGCTGCTGCCAAGTCCAGAGTCTCTCATGGGTCCCTGTACGGCCTCCCATTGCTGCTGTCTCCATCGCCACACTCTGCTGCCATGTGCCACTTTCAGGTCTCTTCACACTGCTGGTGTGTTAAATTTTTTGACATAGGGTGCAGGCAGATTACGGGCCTCACATAGCTGCTGCCAGGCCCCTAATCTGCCATGGGCCCCTATATACCGCCTCCTCATGCTGCTGCCAAGTCTAGAGTCTGTCATGGGTCCCTGTACGGCCTCCCATTGCTGCTGTCTCCATCGCCACACTCTGCTGCCATGTGCCACTTTCAGGTCTCTTCACACTGCTGGTGTGTTTAATTTTTTGACATAGGGTGCAGGCAGATTACGGGCCTCACATAGCTGCTGCCAGGCCCCTAATCTGCCATGGGCCCCTATATACCGCCTCCTCATGCTGCTGCCAAGTCTAGAGTCTGTCATGGGTCCCTGTACGGCCTCCCATTGCTGCTGTCTCCATCGCCACACTCTGCTGCCATGTGCCACTTTCAGGTCTCTTCACACTGCTGGTGTGTTAAATTTTTTGACATAGGGTGCAGGCAGATTACGGGCCTCACATAGCTGCTGCCAGGCCCCTAATCTGCCATGGGCCCCTATATACCGCCTCCTCATGCTGCTGCCAAGTCTAGAGTCTGTCATGGGTCCCTGTACGGCCTCCCATTGCTGCTGTCTCCATCGCCACACTCTGCTGCCATGTGCCACTTTCAGGTCTCTTCACACTGCTGGTGTGTTAAATTTTTTGACATAGGGTGCAGGCAGATTACGGGCCTCACATAGCTGCTGCCAGGCCCCTAATCTGCCATGGGCCCCTATATACCGCCTCCTCATGCTGCTGCCAAGTCCAGAGTCTCTCATGGGTCCCTGTACGGCCTCCCATTGCTGCTGTCTCCATCGCCACACTCTGCTGCCATGTGCCACTTTCAGGTCTCTTCACACTGCTGGTGTGTTAAATTTTTTGACATAGGGTGCAGGCAGATTACGGGCCTCACATAGCTGCTGCCAGGCCCCTAATCTGCCATGGGCCCCTATATACCGCCTCCTCATGCTGCTGCCAAGTCTAGAGTCTGTCATGGGTCCCTGTACGGCCTCCCATTGCTGCTGTCTCCATCGCCACACTCTGCTGCCATGTGCCACTTTCAGGTCTCTTCACACTGCTGGTGTGTTTAATTTTTTGACATAGGGTGCAGGCAGATTACGGGCCTCACATAGCTGCTGCCAGGCCCCTAATCTGCCATGGGCCCCTATATACCGCCTCCTCATGCTGCTGCCAAGTCCAGAGTCTCTCATGGGTCCCTGTACGGCCTCCCATTGCTGCTGTCTCCATCGCCACACTCTGCCATGTGCCACTTTCAGGTCTCTTCACACTGCTGGTGTGTTTAATTTTTTGACATAGGGTGCAGGCAGATTACGGGCCTCACATAGCTGCTGCCAGGCCCCTAATCTGCCATGGGCCCCTATATACCGCCTCCTCATGCTGCTGCCAAGTCCAGAGTCTCTCATGGGTCCCTGTACGGCCTCCCATTGCTGCTGTCTCCATCGCCACACTCTGCTGCCATGTGCCACTTTCAGGTCTCTTCACACTGCTGGTGTGTTAAATTTTTTGACATAGGGTGCAGGCAGATTACGGGCCTCACATAGCTGCTGCCAGGCCCCTAATCTGCCATGGGCCCCTATATACCGCCTCCTCATGCTGCTGCCAAGTCTAGAGTCTGTCATGGGTCCCTGTACGGCCTCCCATTGCTGCTGTCTCCATCGCCACACTCTGCTGCCATGTGCCACTTTCAGGTCTCTTCACACTGCTGGTGTGTTAAATTTTTTGACATAGGGTGCAGGCAGATTACGGGCCTCACATAGCTGCTGCCAGGCCCCTAATCTGCCATGGGCCCCTATATACCGCCTCCTCATGCTGCTGCCAAGTCCAGAGTCTCTCATGGGTCCCTGTACGGCCTCCCATTGCTGCTGTCTCCATCGCCACACTCTGCTGCCATGTGCCACTTTCAGGTCTCTTCACACTGCTGGTGTGTTAAATTTTTTGACATAGGGTGCAGGCAGATTACGGGCCTCACATAGCTGCTGCCAGGCCCCTAATCTGCCATGGGCCCCTATATACCGCCTCCTCATGCTGCTGCCAAGTCTAGAGTCTGTCATGGGTCCCTGTACGGCCTCCCATTGCTGCTGTCTCCATCGCCACACTCTGCTGCCATGTGCCACTTTCAGGTCTCTTCACACTGCTGGTGTGTTTAATTTTTTGACATAGGGTGCAGGCAGATTACGGGCCTCACATAGCTGCTGCCAGGCCCCTAATCTGCCATGGGCCCCTATATACCGCCTCCTCATGCTGCTGCCAAGTCCAGAGTCTCTCATGGGTCCCTGTACGGCCTCCCATTGCTGCTGTCTCCATCGCCACACTCTGCTGCCATGTGCCACTTTCAGGTCTCTTCACACTGCTGGTGTGTTAAATTTTTTGACATAGGGTGCAGGCAGATTACGGGCCTCACATAGCTGCTGCCAGGCCCCTAATCTGCCATGGGCCCCTATATACCGCCTCCTCATGCTGCTGCCAAGTCTAGAGTCTGTCATGGGTCCCTGTACGGCCTCCCATTGCTGCTGTCTCCATCGCCACACTCTGCCATGTGCCACTTTCAGGTCTCTTCACACTGCTGGTGTGTTTAATTTTTTGACATAGGGTGCAGGCAGATTACGGGCCTCACATAGCTGCTGCCAGGCCCCTAATCTGCCATGGGCCCCTATATACCGCCTCCTCATGCTGCTGCCAAGTCCAGAGTCTCTCATGGGTCCCTGTACGGCCTCCCATTGCTGCTGTCTCCATCGCCACACTCTGCTGCCATGTGCCACTTTCAGGTCTCTTCACACTGCTGGTGTGTTAAATTTTTTGACATAGGGTGCAGGCAGATTACGGGCCTCACATAGCTGCTGCCAGGCCCCTAATCTGCCATGGGCCCCTATATACCGCCTCCTCATGCTGCTGCCAAGTCTAGAGTCTGTCATGGGTCCCTGTACGGCCTCCCATTGCTGCTGTCTCCATCGCCACACTCTGCTGCCATGTGCCACTTTCAGGTCTCTTCACACTGCTGGTGTGTTAAATTTTTTGACATAGGGTGCAGGCAGATTACGGGCCTCACATAGCTGCTGCCAGGCCCCTAATCTGCCATGGGCCCCTATATACCGCCTCCTCATGCTGCTGCCAAGTCCAGAGTCTCTCATGGGTCCCTGTACGGCCTCCCATTGCTGCTGTCTCCATCGCCACACTCTGCTGCCATGTGCCACTTTCAGGTCTCTTCACACTGCTGGTGTGTTAAATTTTTTGACATAGGGTGCAGGCAGATTACGGGCCTCACATAGCTGCTGCCAGGCCCCTAATCTGCCATGGGCCCCTATATACCGCCTCCTCATGCTGCTGCCAAGTCTAGAGTCTGTCATGGGTCCCTGTACGGCCTCCCATTGCTGCTGTCTCCATCGCCACACTCTGCTGCCATGTGCCACTTTCAGGTCTCTTCACACTGCTGGTGTGTTTAATTTTTTGACATAGGGTGCAGGCAGATTACGGGCCTCACATAGCTGCTGCCAGGCCCCTAATCTGCCATGGGCCCCTATATACCGCCTCCTCATGCTGCTGCCAAGTCTAGAGTCTGTCATGGGTCCCTGTACGGCCTCCCATTGCTGCTGTCTCCATCGCCACACTCTGCTGCCATGTGCCACTTTCAGGTCTCTTCACACTGCTGGTGTGTTAAATTTTTTGACATAGGGTGCAGGCAGATTACGGGCCTCACATAGCTGCTGCCAGGCCCCTAATCTGCCATGGGCCCCTATATACCGCCTCCTCATGCTGCTGCCAAGTCTAGAGTCTGTCATGGGTCCCTGTACGGCCTCCCATTGCTGCTGTCTCCATCGCCACACTCTGCTGCCATGTGCCACTTTCAGGTCTCTTCACACTGCTGGTGTGTTAAATTTTTTGACATAGGGTGCAGGCAGATTACGGGCCTCACATAGCTGCTGCCAGGCCCCTAATCTGCCATGGGCCCCTATATACCGCCTCCTCATGCTGCTGCCAAGTCTAGAGTCTGTCATGGGTCCCTGTACGGCCTCCCATTGCTGCTGTCTCCATCGCCACACTCTGCTGCCATGTGCCACTTTCAGGTCTCTTCACACTGCTGGTGTGTTAAATTTTTTGACATAGGGTGCTGGCAGATTACGGGCCTCCCATTGCTGCTGCCAGACATGTAATCTGCCATGGGCCCCCGTACCGACTCCTCATGCTGTGACGTTGCAACAAGGTGTAATTCAACCCTACATATGTTAGACCGCCTTTACGAACAGCTAAAGGCCATCACAGATTTCCTGATGTTAAAAGCGGATAAAGGTACTCCCTGTGTAACTTAGATGTCAGCCATTGTCAGCTCATGTGTGACACCTGCGCTTGCTCAGGCCCTTTGAGGAGGCCACGCTATTCGTGAGTCGGCAGGACTATGGGATGAATGAGGTCAAATCGGCCATGGGCCCCCGTACCGCCTGTTCACGCTGATGCTGGTCCCACAGTGTGACCTGGGTCCCTGTACGGCCTCCCATTGCTTCCACTCTGCCATGTGCCACTTTGAAATCTCCTCACACTCCTGCGGTTGTCCATTTTGTCATAGGTTGCTGGCAGATTACAGGCCTTCCATAGGTGCCACCAAGCCCCATATCGGCCATGGGCCCCCGTACCGCCTGGTCACGCTGCTGCTGGGCCCACAGTGTGACCTGGGTCCCTGTACCGCCTCCCATTGCTCCCACTCTGCCATGTGCCACTTTCAGGTCTCCTCACGCTCCTGCTGGTTTCCATTTTGTCATAGGTTGCTGTATGGCCTCCCATTGCTGCTGCCTCCACCGCCACACTGTGGCTCCAAACACTGGTTTTGGCCCCGTGACTGGCCAAAGGAGTGAAGTGTGCAGTGATTCTAAGATCGACGGCACTCATCTGCATGTCATACTGACAGACAGTATTATTTCTCTTCCCCAGCAGACTCCAAGGGCATTTAAATTAAAGGTACAGTGTTCTGCACTAATATTAAGTCTCTCTGAAGCCTAGAAACACCCTTTTTTAAGTTAAATTCACAGTGAATTTATTCGACTCGAATCGAATATTGTCCACGAATTCGCCGAATCAGTCGAATCGAATTTTTCATTTCTTCGCTCATCTCTAGTTATAATTATGGTAATTGTGTCATTATTACTTTTATTGTTAAAATCAAAATAGAGAAAATGTACAGTGTCTGAAACTGCTCATACATCGATTGAAATTCAGTAGGGGCCAACTAAGTTTTGATCCATCTATATAAATTCCTTTCGAGAGAAGCCGATCATTAGATCAGCTTCTCTTTAGTGGGGAGTGTTGCAGCATTTTCTTTCAATTAGTGCATGCAGCACTGATCCGTGTATTCTGACAGTGGTGGGGTCCCTGCTGCCAGAATACAATAGCACAGTGGGGAGGTGGCTGGCTGATCAACCAAACAAAGATCCATCTATGGCCATTTTAGATTATTTAAAGCGGAACTAAAGTCTGCCTTACTTACCACTACTTTAATGGTCTATGTCTCGCGCTGGCACTGGCCGCTACTTCTTGGCAACTTCTGGGTGCTGGTCTTCAGCAGTCTTGATTGGCTGGCATGGTATGAGCCATCAGTGTGGGAGCACTGTCATCCCAACACACAGGCACTGTGCCGGAATGTAAACCGAGCTCCACATGCGCAATTGCGAGCAGGCAGATAAATATATTTTAATGCAAAATTGACATTGCATGTCTTTTCTGCGATCAACAGCCTGCTTGCTTGCAGGTGTTTTAATCAAAATTTAGTTCTGCTTTTGGCCCCTTTCACACGGGCGTTCCGTTTTTTTCATCAGTTCAGTCACCATTTTTCCAAGAAAAAATGGATCAGTTCACATCAGTTTTTCATCAGTTCACATCTTTTTTTCATCAGTTTACATCCGTTTTTCATCAGTTTACATGTTTTTCATCCGTTTTTCATCTGTTTTCATCCATTTTTTGTCCTTTTACATCTGTTTACATCCATTTTTCATCGATTTACAACAGCTTTTTGTCTGTTTACATCCTTTTTCTATCTGCTTACATCCATCTTTCATCCGTTTACATTCTTTTTTTGTCCGTTTACATCCGTTTTTTCATCCGCTCTGTTTTTTTTTTAATGGAAGAAAAATAGGGCTTTCTTCCATTCAAAAAAGCGGATGTTAACGGATGCGGACATTAAAGGATGTAAACAGATGATCATCCGTTTACATCTGCTAATCCATAGAAATACACAGGTGTCCGTTTTTTATCTGTAAATGGACAGATGAAAAACGGACATACAGAACGCCCGTGTGAAATAGACCTTAGGCTTCTTTCACCCTGATCCATTTTACTTCCGCTTTAGAGTTGAAAAAAGAGAAATCTGTGACTATGTATTCCTATGGAACACTTCACACTGATCTGTTGCAGGTCAGGTGCCCTTTTCAAAGTCCTGCTTGCTGCATTTTTGATGCAATAAAAAAACACACCGAAAACATACCTTCCTATTAAAATCAATCGAAAACGCACCAGCGGGGGGCGTGGTCACGCTATGGCGGAGTGAGGGCGTGTCTCTCAGGAGCTCTGCACTGACCCGTGCTACAGTGTGGTCGCCAGCCTCTACCCGTGGTTGATACTATGCCAAACGGGGGCAGGAAGCCCCAAGGAACTGGTCTGGTGACCCGAAGCTCTTTGGTTTTGGACTTCTTCTCTCCCAGAGCGGCGGCAGCCGGAGCTCCTGAGGGAATCAGCATGGCGCCCAGAGCACATGGCGTAGCAGATGCAACACGGGGATGCTCATATACTACAGGACTCTCTGCCTCATCTTTCATTTGAGTTTCCCCAGTAGCTCTTGCCCCCTGAACCACCGGATCTCACGCAGGCTGATGTAGTATCTCGGCAGATGGAAGGTTTGACCTCATGGCCTGATACCTCTGGCCCTCCGGCCTGCCTGTCGGATCCTAAGGCGCAAGCTTTCCTAGCCACCCTCACTACAAATAGGGATATTCAATTGCTAGCTCTGACCTTGAGGCAAACTTTTAAGGAAGAATTTCGGGAGGTTAAGGATACACTGAACTCTTACTGCTTGGGTAGATGTGCTTGAAATGGGACAGTCAGCCATGGAGCAAAGAGTCTCGGCCTTAGAATCCACGGTGTCACACTATCGGCAACATTTGTATACCTTGAGCCTGCACCAAGATGATCTCGAGAATACGAGTAGGAGGAATAATCTTAAACTGCGGGGTATTCCAGAAGCCACCTCACTCCGTGACCTCTGTACCACTGTGACTGCTATTCTGAACACGATGCTGGATAGAGCTCCGGATGCTGCCCTGGAACTTGATAGAGTTCACTGCATTCAGGGACCGGCTCCTATGGAAGAGGGGCACCCTCAAGATACCCTGTGCAGAGTGCACTTCTATAACTTAAAAGAGGAGATCCTCCGTAGAACGTGGCATAGAGGTTCGTTTGATGGGGTGACTATCCAAATCCTCCCTGACCTCTCCAGACATACTCTTCAGTCATGTCATGTCATGTTGTAACCTAAAACCCCTGCTGGAAAAGATTCGGGATGCTGATGCTACCTACTGCTGGGGATTTCCCTTCTTCCTATCAGTTCGGAAAGGTAACCACTCAATGACACTACGTACTCCAGCTCAACTGCCGGACCTTTTTTCCCTGCTGGGTGTCCCAGCCATATCTGTCCCAGACTGGATGACATTGGATTTCTCCTCGCAACCTTTGCCGCTGCCGCAGTGGTCGCGTCCATCATCTACAAGATGGAATGTGAAAAAAATCAATCAGATGGATCCGCGGGGAGGAAATTGTGACTTCGGGGTATTCCTCTCCTATCCCTGATGCTGTCGGCTGACAGCCAGGTTTTTCTACCTGTAACTTGTACTATCCATCTGTCTGTGTTTATGTGTTTGGGGCAATTGGTCTGGATCTATTATTTCTAGGATACTGAGTCTGGAGTTGGGTCTGGATGGGATCTGACTTGACATTTCCGTGAGTGATCTCCTAGGGAAGGGTTTGGAAGGGTCGCTTGGTGGTACAGTTTGGATTGTATGCCCCCTTTATCCTTGCTTTAGGGTTGAAACAGTTAGACACCTGAAGGGTTTTGCTGGAGGACAATTTTACAGCAACCATTACTGTTTATTTTTTTCCTAGATAAGGAAGGGGCCTGGCACATCCTGCCGGAGGACACTCCTACCCGTTTTTTTTTCTCTCTTCTCCCCTCCCCCTTGTCTCAGGCAGTAGTGGCTGAGCTAGGTGGTCAGCAGAGTAAATTGGCGGACATGCTTCTTCACGACACTAAGAACAAATTACGGAGAGTCCGTCAGTTGTTCTACGAACATGGCAATAAGCCTGGTAGACTGTTAGCACGTTCCCTTCAGGAACTCTCCCTTACAAATTATATACTTTTTTGACAAGGGGCAGGGTCAACGGAGTTATACTTCACAGGAGATTGCAGAGGCCTTCCGCTCCTTTTACTTGGCACTCTATAATCTGAATGGTCCCCTGATGCCCACTCAAATTGTTACCAAAAAGCGACGTATTGGAGAATATTTGATGGATTCGGGATTACCCTTGATCTCTTCAGAGGAGGCGGAAGGTTTTAGTGATGCCAGTGTCGACAGAGGAATTTTTGTGCGCAGCCAAGTTCCTTAAGCCTCAGAAAGCACCGGGGCCAGATGGTCTCATGAGGGCATACTATAAAGCATTTGCACCTACCTTGGTGCCTAGATTTCTGGCTGCCTTCAATTCCATCCTTGAGGGCCACCCCTTGCCATTGGACTCTCTGCGAGCTTATATAACTGTCATCCCAAAGGAGGATAGGGATCCCACCCAATGTAAAAGTGATAGGCCCATTTCACTTTTGAACAACCTCAAAATCTTTACAAAAATTCTTTCACTTTGACTATGGCCTCTCCTTCAGGAAAAAGTCCACCCTGACCAGGTGGGGTTTATGCCCACTAAGGAAGTCAAAGACAATACCACCAGGGTCCTGAACGTCATTCACTAGGCCCATTCCCATAAACTCTCTATGACAGGGTGGACAAGCTTTTCCTGAAGGAGATGCTTAGACATGTGGGAGTGGGACAGGGATTTCTTACCTGGATCGAAGCCATCTATTCTCACCCACTAGCGCTAGTTAGAACCAACGAGGCCACCTCTTCTTACTTCTCTTTGTCGAATGGGACTCGGCAGGGGTGCCCTCTGTCACCCCTGTTATTTATTTTGACTTTAGAACCTGTTTTAAGACATTTAACTGAATGTTATGGGGATATGGATGGGCTAGACAGAACATAAGGTGGCGGCCTTCGCCGATGACCTTATGTTTTTTGTAGCAACTCCAGATGTCTCCATCCCAAATCTCCTGGAGGAGCTGAGCCGCTATGAATCCCTCTTGAATTTCAAAATTAACAACCATAAATCGGAGCTTCTGAACATTTCCACACCCAGGTCTAGGTTTTGGACTCTCTGCGCCTCATTTCCTTTACAGGAGGCTTTCTCTTTTATATCCTACCTAGGGGTCAAAATTACTCACACCCTAGATCAGATCTTCAAGGCTAATTTTCCCCCTGCCCTACGTGCTATAACAGTGGACCTGCACAAGTGGGCAGACTTTGCTCACTCGTGGACGGGTAAAAGCACCATACTTAAAATGAACATCATGCCCCGGCTTCTATATCTCTTCCAGACATTCCCAAAAGCAATCCCTTTGACGTTTTTGAAGCAGGTTTGTGGTGTTTTTCAACGGTTCATTTGGGCGAAATCTCATCTATGTATCTCTCATACCTACTTGTAAAAAAAACAGGGGGGGATGGCCTTTCTGGACCCTGTTTGATATTTTTCTGCGGTACATTTGGCCAGAATCCTTACTTGGTGTAGGGACAGAGGTCATAAACAGTGGGTGGAGATGGAGCAGTGTTCGATGGATGTTCCTCTTCACTGCCTACCATGGCTGGATCTCAGCAGAATTCCAGCAGTCAGAACTCACCCTCTGGTAGGAGCTACTATTGGGGTCTTGAAAAGCCGCGAAGGTGGTCGACTTGTGCATTTTACGATTTTGTGCTTATATCCAGTATTAGGCAATCCTGGCTGGGGATCTCAGAAGGTAAATTTCTGTCTCTTTTTTTTTCTCGAGAACGTTTCCGTCTCAGGGATTTCATAGCTGGCCAGCAGTTGAGGTCATTGGTGAAAATACAGAGGATGTTCTCGCCACCCTTAGATGATTGGAGGCTACAGCAACTCATTCATTTTTTGGCCTCTTTGATCCACAGGGGGGGTAGGCCTGGGACCCAATACACCCTTTGAGGATATTTGTGTCAACCCCGATCCCACTTCTCATGCAATCTTGTTGGCCTACAAACTGCTCAGTCAACCTGCTGACTCTTTTGTACCACCTGTATCTACTTAAGTGGGAAGAAGAGCTGGGCAGGGAATTCTCAACTGAACAGAGAGACCATATTTTATATTTTGCCTACCGCTCTTCACTGTCGAACAGATATCAGGAATTGGGATACAAGCTGCTCGCCCGATGGTATCGGGTTCCAGTCACTTTACACCAGATTTATCCAGAGGCGGCGGAGGTCTGCTGGCGTTGTAAGGAAGGGGACTGTTCGTTCCTTCATATTTTTTGGTCCTATAGGAAACTAGCCCATTTTTAGTCAGAAGTTAGAGAGATTATTAAATGCTTGACTGATTTTGACCTAGATGATGACCTGGCCAGGTATCTACTGCTCCACTCGGACCTCTTGAGGAAATGATACAAGAACTCTCTTCTAGTACACCTGAATAATGCTGCTCGGGCATGCATACCTTCTGTCTGGAAACAGGAGGCTCCCCCATCTCTCTCTATGTGGTTGAATAGGATTGACGAAATCCACTCAATAGAAAGTATGATGGCTGCAGTTCGTGGCAAGGAAGACAAGTTCTGGCATAAATGGGTCCACTGGTCCCTCTTTACCTCTTCTAGTGATCATGAGTCCCTGCGACGCTTAGTGGATTGAAGTCCCAATCTCTACCCTTGATTCTCTGTCCTCTGTCCTTGATTCTCTTTTTCTTTGTCCTTTTCTATCTGTTTTTCTTTTTCTGTGCTGGCAGATGGGATGCGGACCTCCTCTGTATTGTTATGGAGATTTTTCATTTAACACGAGTTCTCGACTAAACATGTGATACAATAAGGTTTAGTCTGTACGGTTGCTTTATTATGTTTTTTGTCTGTATTTGAGTTGACTGCTGTTGAGGTGGCATTCCTCTGCTTCTGTACTTAACCAAAACCTTGATATAAATAAAAAATGTTTAAAAAAAAACCACACCAGCAGTGTGTTTTTGGTGCAATTTTCTAGTCATGTCATGTTAAAAACGCACCGCAAATGCAGTAAAAACACGGCAAAAATGCATGTGTTTTTGCAACAGATTAGTGTGAAAGTAACCCTAACGACCAATTCAAACCATATACAGTCCAGTGTGCTTTTTTCACATGGAAAGTAAGTTATATGGTTTCCAATGGCATAGTTCACACCACTGCGGTCATTTCCAGGGAGTTTCAGATCCAGAAAAAAAAAGTAGAACATGCTGCATTTTTTCTGCACTGGAAAGCGGTAAAATACATCATAAAAGCACCAGAATGCACTGGGACGCATCAAATACGCACTGGACACTAGTACAGTGGAAAAAAAAACAGGAAAGAAGAAAAAAAGCATCTGGAATGCATCCTGAAAAAACGTGCATGCAGAAACTCATTCAGAACGAATCTGAAGTGCATTTTTGTTGTGTGAACCGGCCCTAACTCCTGTTTTTCTATAGTGCTGACATATTCCTTAGGGCAGTACAGAGTATACTGAACACTCATGTGAATGTATATTATATTTTGCCACTAAACCCATATGCAGATGTGTTCTTAACACTGAATTAAATATTTTTGCAACAAAAAACATCTGGAAATTCTTGTTTAACAAGTGCATTTATTTATTTATTTCAGGTAATTATATAGTGTGTCAATTTACGCAGCGCTTTACTTATATATTGTACATTCACATCAGTCCCTAACCCTCAAGGGGTGTACAATCTAAGGTCCCTAACTAACATTCACACATACACATACTAGGGCCAATTTAGATAGGAACCAATTAACCTACCAGCATGTCTTTGGAGTGTGGGAGGAAACCGGAGTACCCGGAGGAAACCCACGCAGGCACAGGGAGAACATGCAAACTCCAGGCAGGAGGTGCCGTGGCTGCATGTTAGCCTTTATTCTGTTCTCTAGTACGACATCCTGATACGTTGACATACCAGGGGGATTTAATGAGGCTTGGTTCACAGCTGTGCTTTTTGCTTTTGATCTGTTTTATAATGCTTTTTGCATTGTGCTTTACACGCGCGTTTTTGCTGCGTTTTGTATTTTTTCAGCTTTTTTTGGTTAAAGTGGAAATTTTTTTGTTAGTGGGCAGAAAACAAAAAACGCAGCACAAATGCACTACATGTGTCTCAGCTGCTTCTCCATTGAACTCTATTGTAGCAAAACACTACATTTTGCATTTTAAAAAGTCCCTGACCCTTTTCAAAAATGCAGCAACTCAAAAAAAGCATAGATGTGAACGTGTCCCTTAGAAAACCATTTTAAATTAACTAAAAAAGCATTAATCAGATCAGAAAATTATTTCAAGCGTTCCTCCGCGGTACAGAGGTTGAGAAAGGCTCCCTCGAGCAGGATCACAGCGTGACAACCCAGCTTCCTCCGACCATCTGTGACATCTCAGAAGGGAGGAGGGTGCAGGGCGGTCCCTGGGCTCAGCAACCAGTTCCTGAATGAAATAGAAGAGCTGTCCGTAGTCGGTGGCGGAACCATGCTGGGTCTCCAGGCTCTGCTGTGCGGATGGATCGGGCTGATGTTGTGCCGGGCTGTGCTCGGCTCCCCCCCACACATCCTATTCATACTGGCTGATGATCTGGGCTGGAACGATGTCGGCTTCCATGGATCGGAAATCAGAACCCCCCATTTGGACCGGCTGTCTGAGCAGGGGGTGAGGCTGGGGGGGTACTATGTGCAGCCTCTGTGCACCCCATCCCGGAGCCAGCTGATGAGCGGCAGATACCAGGTCAGTGACCCTATTATAGGGAGCGAGGGGGTTCACAGACAGACTCTGGAGCAGCCGTGCATAGTTGGTGTTTCTGTCTTCATCTTGTTAACCTAGTTCCTTAGATTGTTGTTAAACTTTGAAAATGAAAGCTAGAAGCTGATTGGTTGCCATGCACAGTTACTCCATTCTTCGTAAAGTTCCCTTGTAATCTCTCCTTCTCCCGTCCTTTACCTGCTAATAGCAAAGACACTTTTATCCGTCCGCCTCTATTCATCAGCATGTCTGTCTGACTCTTGCAGCTCGCTCAGTGTGCCGTCTCTGTGTACACAGTACTTTCAGTTCACAATCACATGACTGAGGCTGGTCACATGGCATTGGGGGCTGTCCTGTCTGCTAAATTAACCACTTGTCTACTGGGCACTTTTACCCCCTTCCTGCCCAGGCCAATTTTCAGCTTTCAGTGCTGTTGCAATTTGAATGACAATTGTGCAGTCATGCAACACTGTACTCATATGACATTTTTATCACTTTTTTGAGACAGAGCTTTCTTTTGGTGGTATTTAATCACCTCAGGGTTTTTTTACTTTTTGTTGAACAAACCAAAAACAACTGAAAACTTTGAAAAAAAAAGTTTTTTCTTAGTTTCTGTTATAAAATTTTGTAAATAAGTGATTTTTCTCCTTCACTGATGTGCGCTAAGGAGGCACTGGTATTTAGCACTGAAAGGCAGCACTCATATATGGCACTGATAGGTGGCACTGATAGGTGGCACTGATAGGCAGCACTGACTGGCACTGATAGGCAGCACTGCCAGCAATGATAGGCAGCACTGATGCGCACTGATAGGCGGCACTGACTGGCACTGATAGGTGGCACTGACTGACATTGATAGGTGGCACTGACTGGCACTGATAGGTGACACTGAAAGGCAGCTCAGATGGGCACTGATATGTGGCATTGATGTGCACTGGTAGGTACTGATATGTGGCATTGAATAAAATAAAATATAAAAAAAAGCTGTTGCACTGAATTAATAAAAACCAAACATGTCAAGATGTAATCACTTGCTGCCCACACATGTGCATTTCCTGTGGGCGGGCGGGCGGCACAGACAGGCGACTTACTGGTATGTTGCCTGGCGCATGCACACTAGTGTGCCCTCTGGGGTACGAAGCAGTGCAATTCTGTGACTGCTGTGTCCAGTGGACACAACAGATCACACTGCTCGGTACCTGATCAATCGTAGTGATCACATAATATTATGTAAGCAAACTGTCATGAAGGGCTGTACCATGTGATTAGCTGTAGCCAATCACAACATGCCAACAGTAAGCAAGTTGTCATGAATGGAAAGTCATTCATGACACCAAAAACTATTGCTTGTAACAGTGATCATCACTGTTATAAGCAATAACAGTGTAAAAGAAAATACAAAACAATCCCTTCTACCCTTTATGGTGACACTGAACTACTCTGATGAAAGTATGTAGGGACTGATGTGAATGTACAATATATATGTAAAGTGCTGCGTAAATTGACGGTGCTGTATAAGTACCTCAAATAGAAATAGATAGATAATGTTACAATAAAAAGTTTAAAAAATTGAATAAAAAATGATTTCAATTTTTTTTTTTTTACATACTGTCACTAGTCAATATCCCTGATCACTGCCACACCAGTTATATGATGACACTGTAAAGCACTACCAAAGAAATATAGCACAACACATTTTGGCCTAAGTGTATGAAGAAAGATTGTTTGCAAAATTTTAAAACACAAATCAAGAAAAACTGTTTTTTTTTCAAAATATTTGGTAGTTATATGTATATTTTGCCAAAAATTGAAAATCCAGCAGTGATTAAATACAATCAAAAGAAAGCTCTATTTGGTGAAAATATGTGATGCAAATTTCATTTGGGTACAGTGTTGCACGACCAAGCAATTGCCAGTTAAAGTAGAGCAGTGCTGAATAGCAAAAAAAATGTCCTGGTCATGAACAGTATAAAACCTTTCGGAGGTCAAGTCCTTAAGATTGTGCATGCCTGTAAAATGGCTACAGACTATGATTACTACAGCCCCATTGCAAGGGAAAATTTCTAATATGCCTGGAGCTGGGCTTTACCATTAGGAAGGGAGTATGAATGTTGTGTGTCCAGTTGTACAAGTGTTGTTTGTTTCAATGTTATTCTGTTATTGGAACTCTCCCTGGCCTAATTGTTATGCCTTGTTTTAGACACCAGGTTCTATGGCACTGCTGTTCTACTAACTATGTAAAATAAAAATAAAACATGCTTAAAAAAAATAATAATAAAAATTATATATATACACACACACACACACACTATATTGTAGGAGGAAGCATTTTCTTTGTCTCATCGCCACTAGTGGTCAAGACTGCAGTACTGGAACTTTGTAGCAGGTCACAAGGGAAGACTACAGCAGGGGATGATCTCTGTCAGATATACAGTTGTGGCCAAAATTATTCAACCCCCACTGAAATTGAGTGTTTTGGCCAGTTTGACATTGCTTTTGATCATTCAGTCATCTTGCTTACATTTACATTAAAGAGGCACTTGTAGGTCAGACAAATATAACATAACAGTTATAATGAAATAACCACAAATGTCTTTTCTGTGCTCACAGCATTATCAGTTTTATTCAACCCCCAAGTGACATTCAATCTTAGTACTTAGTACAGCATCCTTTTACAGTTATAACAGCTTTTAAACGTGAAGCATAGCTTGACACAAGTGTCTTGCAGCGATCTACGGGTATCTTCGCCCATTCTTCATGGGCAAAGGCCTCCAGTTCAGTCACATTCTTAGGCTTGCGCACTGCAACTGCTTTCTTTAAGTCCCACCAGAGGTTCTCAATCGGATTTAAGTCTGGTGACTGCGATGGCCACTCCAAAATGTTCCAGCCTTTCCTCTGCAACCATGCTCTAGTGGACTTGGAGGTATGCTTGGGATCATTGTCCTGTTGAAAGGTCCAACGTCTCCCAAGCCTCAGGTGTGTGACGGACTGCATCACGTTTCCATCCAATATCTCCTGGTACTGAAGAGAATTCATGGTACCTTGCACACGCTGAAGCTTCCCTGTACCTGCAGAAGCAAAACAGCCCCAAAGCATGATTGACCCTCCACCATGCTTCACAGTAGGCAAGGTGTTCTTTTCATCATAGGCCTTGTTCTTCCTCCTCCAAACATAGCGTTGATCCATGGGCCCAAACAGTTCTAATTTTGTTTCATCAGTCCACAGAACACTATCCCACAACTTTTGTGGTTTGTCCACATGGCTTTTGGCATACTGCAGTCGACTCTTCTTATTCTTTGGAGACAGCAAGGGGGTACGCCTGGGAGTTCTGGCACGGAGGCCTTCATTACGCAGTGTGCGTCTTATTGTCTGGGCTGAAACTTCTGTACCCACATCTGACAAATCTTTTCTCAGTTCCTCAGCAGTCACACGGGGACTTCTCTCCACTCTACGCTTCAGGTAGCGCACAGCAGTCGAAGTCAGCATCTTCTTTCTGCCACGACCAGGTAGCGTTTCAACAGTGCCCTTTGCCTTGAATTTGCGAATGATGCTTCCTAAGGTGTCTCTTGGTATGTTTAACATCTTTGCAATCTTCTTATAGCCATTGCCCTTCCTGTGAAGAGAAATCACCTCTTCTCTTGTCTTCCTGGACCATTCTCTTGCCTTCACCATGTTTGTAACCACACCAGTAAATGTCTAGAAGGAGCTGAGTATCACAGTCATTTTAAAGCTGCCTAATTGGTGCTTATTATGCTTGATTGCTGCTCGGTGACATCCACAGGTGTTTTCAATACCTGATGGAAAGCACCTGTATGAACCTCTGTTCTTCAGAGTGGTAGTCTTTAAGGGGTTGAATAATTGTGGCAATGAAGAAACCACATAAGAACCATTTACTACTGTATTACATAAACAATTGATGTCATTTTAGTTGCATTTGGGTAGTTACAACATCCTTGTAGGATTTGATTCTGAATACAATTCCAAATGTACACTATAGTCCCTAAACCCCTTTACAGCATTGGGGGTTGAATAATTTTGGCCACAACTGTAGGTCACAACCAAGAAAGGCACAGGTACCAGGTAACATAATGGTATATCTGAGCAAAGAACTTAATCCAGGAAGTAGATGCTGACCATGCATGATAACTGAGCAAAGATGGCTCCGTCCTGTAGAAGAGATGACATTGTGATGGGAAGTAAGTACTGTGATCTCTGCTAGAGGTAATAACTACCTAGAAGGGTCACACCTACACATTACCTAGCATAGAAAAAGAAAATTTGTTCCGCTTTAAATGGTTTTATATACTGTACATACAGTATCTATCTATATATATAGATATATACACACACACAATATTGCCAAACGTATTGGACGCCTGCCTTTACACACACATGAACTTTTAAGGCATCCCAGTCTTAGTCCGTAGGGTTCAATATTGAGTTGGCCCATCCTTTGCAGCTATAACAGCTTCAACTCTTCTGGGAAGGCTGTACACAAGGTTTAGGAGTCTGTCTATGGGAATGATTGACCATTCTTCCAGAAGCGCATTTGTGAGGTCAGGCACTGATGTCATAAGAGAAGGCCTGGCTTGCAGTCTCTGCTCTAATTCATCCCAAAGGTGTTCTATCGGGTTGAGGTCAGGACTCTGTGCAGGCCAGTCAAATGCCTCCACCTCAAACTCGCTCCTCCATGTTTTTATGGCTTTACCTTTGTGCACTGGTGCGCAGTCATGTTGGAACAGGAAGGGGCCATCCCCAAACTCTTCCCACAAAGTTGGGAGCATGAAATTGTCCAAAATGTCTTGGTATGCTGACGCCTTAAGATTTCCCTTCACTGGAACTAAGGGGCCAAACCCAACCCCTGAAAAACAACCCCACACCATAATCCTCCCTCCACCAAACGTTACACTTGGCACAATGCAGTCAGGCAAGTACCGTTCTCCTGGCAACCTCCAAACCCAGACACGTTCATTTCGGATTGGCAGACAGAGAAGTGCAATTCAATACAACACAGAAAATACATACAAGGTACAACGTTAAAGCGGTTCTTCACCCTAGAAAAAAAAAATTAATAGTCAGCAGCTACGAATTTTGTAAAAGGACACTCACCCATTCAAGGATCCAGGGTCATCCTCACCTGAGATGGTTCTTCACCAGTCTTCAGGTCCCCAGCGCCCACATCTTTCATGTGGGAAGCAGGATGTGACTCCTTCACAGATGGCTTCCCACTGCACATGTGTGAGCTGCGATGCGCATTGTGAATGGTCCTGCAGCCTTCTGGGACCTGCGTTATGTCCCAGAAAGCTGTGGTCAAAGAGAGGGGGGCTCAACCTCTGCTCAGATCTCCTAGGCAATCTGAGCGAAAGTGGGAGTGGGTACCTTTCAAAATTAGGCACCGTTGCATAGAAGGGGGGGGGGGGGGATAAAGCAGATGGTCCCCTTTTAAATGAAGTTCTGCTTTGAGGGTTCATACACATAGACATATATAGGCAGATGTATAGGTGTTCAGCATGAAACACACTTGCATTTGTGGTGCCTGGGAACCCCAGTTGTCGTGTAGTTCTGCTCCTGGGGACAAGTAACAAATTAAAGTGGTAATAAACCCAAAACCAAAAATGTAATATATTGCAGCTTATCAATCCTTCAATGTAGTGGCTGCATTCGTTTTCTTTTTTAGGCTTTTCCCCCTCTTTTTCACCTGGTGATCTGGCCAGTAACACACCTCCTGTGTTGAACTGGGAACACACGTGCCAAAAATCAGCCATAAACAGTTGGTTCAGCAGGAACTGGCTGACTGTCAGCCCGTGTGTTCAGCTGTCTGCTCTACAGAAGTCCGTCTTATGAGCGGCTTCTGTGGCATGCCAGGAAAATCAGCATCCAACTGGCATCCAATCAGCGCTGGAAGCCATATAACTTCTCTGCCTAAACTGTCTATCCATATGGCTTAATTGACCCGGGTTACTGATATTTAGGCTGGCTTCATTCACTAGTCTGCGGGCAGAGTATACACTCAGTGGCCACTTTATTAGGTACACCTTGCTAGTTCTGGTTTGGACCCTCTTTTGCTTTCAGAACTGCCTTAATTCTTCGTGGCATAGATTCACCAAGGTGTTGGGAACATATCTCAGAGATTTGGGTCCATATTGACATGAAAGCATCATGCAGTTTATGCAGATTTGTCTGCTGCACATCCATGATGCGAATCTCCTGTTCCACCTCATCCCAAAGGTGTCCTATTGGATTGAGATCTGGTGACTGTGGAGGCCATTGGAGTACAGTGAGCTCCTTGTCATGTTCAAGAAACCAGCCTGAGATGATTTGAGCTTTGTGACATGGTGCATTATCCTGCTGGAAGTAACCATCAGAAGATGGGTACACTGTAGTCATAAGGGGAAGGACATGGTCAGCAACGATACTCAGGTAGGCCGTGACATTTTAAACGATGCTCAATTGGTACTAAGGGGCCCAAAGTGTGCCAAGAAAATATCCCCCACACCATACTCACCAGCCTGAACTGTTGATACAAGGCAGGATGGATCCATGCTTTCATGTTGTTTACACCAATTTCTGACCCTACCATCTGAATGTCACAGCTGAAATTGAGACGCTCAGACCAGGCAACGTTTTTTCAATCTTCTATTGTCCAATTTTGGTGAACCTGTGTGATTTGTAGCCTCTCTTTCCTGTTCTTAGCTGACAGGAGTGGCACCTGGTGTGGTCTTTTGCTGCTGTAGCCCATCTGCTTCAAGGTTCGACGTCTTGTGCATTCAGAGATGGTATTCTGCATACCTTGGTTGTAACGAGTGGCTATTTGAGTTACTGTTGCCTTTCTATCATCTCGAACCAGTCTGCACATTCTCCTCTGACATCAACAAGGCATTTTCATGTCCACAACTGCCGCTCACTGGATATTTTCTCTTTTATGGACCATTCTCTGTAAACCCTAGAGATGGTTGTGAGTGAAAATCCCAATAGATCAGCAGTTTTTTTAAATACTCAGACCAGCCAGTCTGACACCAACTATGCCACGTTTAAAGTCACTTACATCCCCTTTCTTCCCCTATCTGATGCTCGGTTTGAACTTCAGCAAGTCATCTTCACCACATCTAGATGCCTAAATGCATTGAGTTGCTGCCATGTGATTGGCAATTTGTGTTACCAAGCAATTAAACAGGTGTACCTAAGTGGCTGGTGAGTGTATAACCGACTGTTGTAACAAATAGAGGCACCAGCTAAATCTGCCTTGCTTAAGACATCTGATATCAAGACTAATGCATGCCATAGACAGGTCAAAAATCGACCGATTTAAAAAAAAAAAAAACCTGAAAAATCGGTCGGTGGACGTTACCACCAACAGTAAAAACAATCAGCCGACAAAATCATCAAGTTCACCCCATAATTTCTGTCCCTTGCAGGTCACGGCTCATGCGCGGATTTTTTATCGGTAAAACGGTCAGCCGATTTGCCCATCGCTGTCGGGAAAATCGGGCAACCGTCAAAATCGGCCGTGAATTTTCCAACATGATCGATAGAAAAACTGGGTAAAAAACCCGAAAAACTGCTGACCAATTAACCCACTGACAGTGCGAAAATGGGCCGATTTTTTTTTTTCGCCCGAAAAATTGGAAGATTTTCAACCCGTCTATGGCCGGCATAATGTATGCCATACATGGGTCGAATTCCGAACTAATTTTCTTTCGGAAATTGGAAATTATGTGTGTTTTGTAATGCGATAGTGCCACCATTGATTTCGAAATTCAACCAACCAAGCCTTTTTTCTCATGTTGCTACAGAAAAGAATTTTCATGGCCAAGAATTTTCTTTTCTTTCCAGGTCACTGCTTTATATTTCTTGCATGATTCTCCCATTATTCGAAATTCGTTTGTTTTTCAAAACATTTCCAACATGCCTGATCACTCAATTTTGATGGTCACACAAAAATCAACCGTTTCTGTGACCCACTCACAGTGCGAAATTCAAACGAAAATTCTTAGAAAAGATTTTCGAAAGAAAATTCTTTCTGAATTCGACCCACGTATGGCCGGCTTAATGCTTACTTCACTGCAGCATTGTGTTATATCACAAAGCTTAGACCTGCATCTGCAATCAGTAGTCATGTTAACCGCTTCCGTGCCACCCTACAGCAGAAACACTACTACATGGCGGCACGGGTGCGCAAAATCTCATATATATATACTGGGTTCCAGGTAGGGGGCACTCTACCTGTGCCGCCATTCGGGTGATTCCCCGCCAGCACCCTGCGATCTCCGGGTATTACCAACGGGGGGAGAGACCTGTATGTAAACAATACAGATCTCTCCTGTCGCTCCTGCGCATTACTTTGCCATACAAAGCAGTGTGTTTACAGTGTAAAGCATAGCCCACATAGTAAAACAGCACACAGTTAACCCTTTGATCGCCCCAGATGTTAACCCACCCAGTGCCATTAGTAGATACAGTTTATTAGCACTTATCACTGTATTGGTGTCACTGGGGATGTCAGTTACACCAAGTCAGTTCCCCCCCCCCCCGTGTCAGAATGCCCGCCGCAGTCCAGCTATAAGTTGCTGATCACCGCCGTTACTAGTGAAAAAAAAAAATTCCAGTATCTATACCGCCATTTGTAAACGCTGTAACTTTCATGTAAACCAATTAATTTACATGTATTGGTAATTTTTTAGCAAAGACATGTATCAGAATACATTTTGGCCTAAATTTATGACGAAAATTAGATTTTAAAAATTTTTTTACTGGACATGTTTAATAGCAAAAAGTAAAAAATATAGTTTTTTTTTTAAATTGTTGGTCTGTTTTTGTTTGTAGTAAATAATGCACAGGCGATCAAATACCACCAAAAGGAAGCTCTATTTGTGGGAAAAAAGGATGTAAATTTCATTTGGGTACAGCATTGCATGACCGCGCAATTGTCAGTTAAAGTAATGCAGCGCTGTATTGCAAAAAATGGACTGGTCAGGAAGGGGGGAGGGTAAATCCTCTGGAGGGCAAGTGGTTAAATGGGTTGATTTAAGCCATGGTCTATTACTGTATATTGACATGCTATGAGGCTGCATATTTGCCTACTTTAGAGGTTGTCAATGACACTGTTCAGTCATCTGTTATGAACATTCTCTCATAAGTAATGCAGGCCATAGATGGGTCAAAAATTAACCCACTAAAAGTGCAAAAATTGGCTGATTTGTTTTTCGGCCAAAAAATGGGTTAATTAGTCGGCCGTTTTTCGGGGTTTTGGCACATTTTTTTTATCGGTAAAGTTGGAAAAAAATTGGCCAATTTTGCCGATCGGCCGATTTTCCCAGCAATGATGGGCAAATTGGCCGATCGTTTTACCGATAAAAAATCTGCGCATGAGCCATGACCTGCAAGAAGAAAAAGAAGAAAATAATAAGAATTCCAGTCTGCTATTATATTTGACATGAAAAAGTATTGCAGTTGCAACAATGTATCTATTTATATCCGAATAAAAACATCTGTATTAGAAATGGATACAAATAGATACAATGTTGCAACCGCAATACTTTTTCTTGTCAAATATAATAGCGGAGCTCTTTGCAAGGGACAGAAGTAATTAAATGCCGGCCGTAGACGGGATGAAAATCGGACGATCTTTTTTTTTACCATTGGTGGTAACGTCGGCCTATTGAACGACCGATTTTCCTTTTTTTTTTTTTTAAAAAATGGCCGTTTTTCGACCCGTCTATGGCCTGCATAAGGCTGGCCATACACTATTTTTACAATTTTCTTACAATTTTCTTACAATTTCTTTCCAATTTCTTTTAGATTTACCTTCAACTATGTAATGCAAGGCTCTTTTAGGTTTGATAAATCTAAAGCAAAATCTCAAGAAAATTGTATAGTGTATGGCCTTAGGCTGGCCAAACATTATACAATTTTTCTTGAGAGTTTTGCTTTAGATTTACCAAAAACCATATAATAAGAGGTCAAACCTAAACAACACTTTCAATTGTATCCAGTTAGGCAGGCCCTTGCATTACATAGTTGAAGGTAAATCTAAAGGAAATTGGGCAGAAATGCTGAGTGTGCATGCACAACACTGGTGGAGCTTGCACATGCCACGTTTTGGGAGTTGACTGAAGACTCCTGAGATATATGATGTTCATATCCCAGGAATCTTTGGGCAGTACCAACATTGTCATTCTCGCCTAGGCTAGAAACAGAGTCAGCGAGCAGTGGGCACTACCAGTGTTGTCATTCTCATCCAGGCTAGAAATACAGAGTGAGGATCAAAAAAGATACTTATCAAAAAGAAGAAAAAATATCAATATACAGTATATTCTGACAAAGGAGAGTATGAGAAATAATATTAGGAAATTTGAGGTTGAAGGTCCACTTTAGGGTGATGGTGGACATCTTGAGGTGTCTACTCTAAGGCTGCATTCACACTTGAGAGTTTTGTAGCTTGAGGCTCGAAGCTCGAACCTCCAAAAACTCTAAAACATAAAAAATCAATTGTTCTCTATGGTACCTGTCCACGTGATCAGGTGTGAACAGGCACCATAGGGAATAATTGATTTTTTTTAAGTTTGAGCTTTTTCGGAGCTTCAAGTGTGAATGCATCCTTAGGCAGTGCTATTACTTTTAAAATATTAAAATGTTGTAGAGGTTAATTTTAAGAGATGGGGGGCGTGTCCAAGATGGCGACCGGACAAGTCGCATGACCTGGAGCTCCGGCGGCTCGATATATGCTCCACTGGCATCCAGGTCGTATGAGAGGGTAGGGTTGAGCGGGTTACTCACCCGTCCCTGCTACGTTGCGGCCGGGCAGCCGGAGGCGCTTTTGGAGCCGTTCTGGGGTGGCGATCCGGTGCGGCCTGTTGCGGCCGAGTGGAGCCGCGGAGCCCTCTGGCGCATGACGGGCCGGTCAGCGGTGGTGTGACGGTGGGTGCAGGATCGGGAAGGGGGAGGACTGATGACCCCCACCTCCCGCTCGTTCTGTGGTCTGCTGCCTGTCATCCCTCCGAGCCGTTCTGGGGTGGCGATCTGGTGCGGCCTGTTGCGGCCGAGTGGAGCCGCGGAGCCCTCTGGTGCACGACGGGCCGGTCAGCGGTGGTGTGAAGGTGGGTGCAGGATCAGGAAGGGGGAGGACTGATAACCCCCCCTCCCGCTCGTTCTGTGGTCTGCTGCCTGTCATCCCTCCGTGCCTGTCAGAACGTCCTGGAGGAGCATCCTGATCACCTTCCCTCCCCCCCATATGGGATACAGGTGTGGCGAGGATTAATGCGGCCTAGTGGGCCCAGGACCTTTCCCACCCTACACAGGCTGGCTGCAATCACACCCAAAGGAGGATCACTTGCCTAGCGCGCATACCTCATCCCTCAGACAACTACCGGCATTCCGGAGTCCATCGAGACATCCCCCACACAAACCCAGGGAACACCGGCTTATTGCGGAGACCTTGCTACAGCCCATAAAAAAAAGGAAGCTGTGCTGAGATTAGGCTTACGGACGTTACATCACCCACAGATTCATATACAGGGAAGGCAGCGATAGTCACTGCATTTCCACAGCAAAATAAGTGTCTTCCTTGTCTCGCCTTTAATCTCAAGCACGTGGAGACGTACAGTACAACCTAGGGCTTGTTTTCCACTATCTATCCCTATTTTCACTTTCTAGTTTTGGGGGACACAGTCTGACCCCAGAGAAAATGGTAATATAATTCCTTGAGCCTTGACACACGTAGGTGGGGCTACGCAATCAGAATCAAGAGTCGCTGCCGACATGGGGAAAGCAGATAAGAAGGCTGTCACTCCTCGCTCCAGATCCCCTCGCCGTACAGGTGGTCCGGCTAATCGCAGCATTCCGGAATTATTTCGATCTCACACTCCGGATCACGCGGATTCATCCGCCCTTGCATCCCCATTGCATTCGCCTGCAAAGGAGTTCTCTTCTCAGCCTTTGAGCATGGCGGCGGCTGCCGCAGCGGGTCGTTCTGAACCTGCTCACCTCACCATAGGAGACTTGAAAGCGGTTGCGTCGGATATCAAAGAGTCTCTTTCCTCGGCAATAGCTGAGCTACACATTGACTTACAGGCAGTAGCCTATAGGCTGGACATGGTAGAAGATAAAGTTAATATGCAAGGCCTTGCTATCCATGATATGCGTAAGCAGGTTGACACACACACCATGCACCTAAGAGAACTCGATCGTCACATCGAAGATTTGGATAATAGGGGAAGAAGACACAATTTAAGGGTGCGCGGTGTACCAGAAGCAATTGAGCCTAGCCACCTTGCCCAAACTCTTCTCTCCATCTTTAATGATCTTTTAGAAAGACCACATGAATCTCCAATTGAGTTTGAACGCCTCCACAGGGCTTTGCGTCCTAAAGGCAGAGATTCTGACCCACCGAGAGATATAGTTTGCTGTCTAGTCGACTTCCGACTTAAAGAGGACATATTACGCAGAGCTCGAGATAAACAACGCTTGTTATACCAGGATTCCGAAATTAAACTATTCCAAGATCTTTCCCATCTTACCCTACAACGCAGGAAAGACCTACGCCCTTTACTAGATCTACTTCGCTCTAAAGGTATCGCCTACCGTTGGAAGTTCCCGTTTGGTCTCTCTGCAACACATTTGGGGAGATCAGCTCTCATGAGGTTTCCGGAGGATCTTGCACCATTCTGTGAAATCTTGAGTATCCCATTACCTGACATTCCAAATTGGTCCACTGAACCTTTTTTACAATCGCAGCCAGATGAAGGCCCTATGGAAGCACAATCTACTGGCCCCTCGAGCGGAGACAGACGACGCAAGTTAACACATCAAGCCTCAACTTCCCCGGTTCGTAGGAGGCTTATTACTGGAGACAGTCTACCAGCATCACCTGCACACCGCAAGGCGCGCCATGAATAACTTCTCCCCGTTACCACCTACTAAGGCGAAGGGGTATAAGCAACCCCGCACTTCGAGACTACTCCTCTAGTGGATCGAGTATGCGCTTCTCTTTGTATTCTAGGTTCCGTTATATGTCATATCTAACTTCTCTGGTATACCTGAAGTCTGGACTTGAGGGTATGTGTATCGTATCACGTTGTTAAAACTTTTACGTATATTATTTCTCAGTGATATATATTTGTCTTGCTGGCATATAATTGTTGTTGTACCCTCGGTTGTGGTATTGATGAGCTAGGTCAGGACAACCCTACTGATATTCTTGTGAATATCCTTACCAGTGCTACAATTTACTAGCGTGGTAAGTAAAGGCCCAACATAATACATGATGAACCCTGTCGGATATAGGAGCGAAAACGCGGTTGGGATCCAGAGATGCGGGCTAAGCCCTTGTTTGGGCTGCGGCCTGCCTCTCTGGATCCCACTATATTGAGAACGTGTTACAGGTGGTTGGGGAGTCTTTATGATCCTACTATTTGAATCTTACTATTATGGTCTTTGAAAGTTATATGTCATGTCTATCTCTCTATAAACTCTGATTCGCCTTGGGCCTAGCCTCTACACATATAGTTACTGTTTTGACAGAGGATAGCAGCCCATAGGGCTTATTATTGCACGGAGAGGCGTATTTCGCTCCTACTGTATACTAAGACATGATGCTGTAATCTGGATTCCTGGGACTCCGGACCACCTTCATGTACCGTTATACATAAATATCTCTGACCCTTATCTTTTGGTTTGATCATTGTAAACAATATTTTAATAGTATTCTCGCACGTCCCCATCGCTCTCCTTAAATGGTTTGCGTACTGCATAGCAATGGGAAATGCCTCACTATGCAATTTGGGCCCTGGCTTATTACATACCTTCTACTTAGATATGATTAGGGTGCTATCTCAGCTATGGGAGTTGGGACCGTCATATTTGATATTTACGTTAACAGTCTATTCCGTGGTCGGGTCTAGTTTGGCCCCAAAAATTTAGCTGCTCTGATCAGTAACGGGATCATTTTGGGCCACGGATTCTTGGACACATCCCCCCCACCATCCTGTATCTGTTCGGTAAGCAACGGGGTGTTCAGCGATATATTACATCCCCGCGTTGGGTCTCATATTTCTATTGTCTCTAGAATACGGTTTAAGTAGAGGTTTGATCTGAGGCCTACACGCCAGTTTACTCATAAGTGATATTGTTGCTACTATCATGTAATGTTTCATGTGAAGTAGATATCTTTATTCGCAATTGAGATGGCGTATGGAAATCTCTCGTTAGTTGACTTGGTTGTTTATTTAGCTTGGTTTACAACATCTTTACGGAAAAGACAGATTATAGATTGCATTATGTTTTACCTGTGATAACAAAACGTATTTACAGTTAATTTAAGCTATGCGCAAGTGACTTGTACTTTCTCAGTATCTGTCCACATTCACATGTAATACTCTCATAACTTATGGGGGTTTTTTTTTTTTTTTTTTTTTTTTTTTTTTTTTCTCTTTCTCTGATACACATTCAATTCCACTCATATAGTTACGCTTCACTGTTCTTGAGCTTTGATACGGTCCACGTGGATACATACACCATTTTGCTCTATATGCTTTGGCATTAGATACTCTAGCCTTTATCCACCCCCTGCTACACATTATTTATTTCTCGTCTTCAATGAGCCATTTCCCACCTACGTTTATGTGTCAAGGACACCTCATGTTAGATTACTTCCCCTCTACACCTTTTACTCAGGAGAGTTAGGCCTCTTTCAGATTATTCTGTATTTTATCAAATCGGCCGTCTCTGGGTTTGAATACCCTCCGACTCTAATTTCAGACTCCCAGATAACATTTTGCAAATAACCAATTCTTGGGAGCTGTACTATGAGATAGAGTAGCTGGTCTATTCTACCTCTGGAATATAATCTTTAAAGGAAGTGGAAGGGAAATAGCCTCATACATACATTTGGGTTTATGGGGCATACACCTAACACTTCCTTTCTTCTTCTTCAAATTTCTTGAATCTTTCCTTTATGATTCCGTCTCTATTTTAACTTTTCTGTTAATTCATACTAGTCTCTTTACAGTCTTTATACTATTCTTTACTCCCCTTTTCATCACCCCTGCCCCCCTCTACCCCCCCCCCCTTTTTTTTTTTTTTTTTTTTTTTTTTTTTTTTCTCTCCCTACCCGCGTGATACTTTTCTGGTACACATATTGCCCTTAAGCAACCCTTTTGGGTAGATTACACAATGACGAACAACCACACATCGAATCGGTCAATTCGCACACTTTCCGTGGCCTCTCTTAACGCGAGGGGCCTAAACGTACCTGAAAAACGTTCGCAACTTCTTACCTACATGAAAAGCCTTCGTGCAGATGTGCTCTTTATCCAAGAAACTCATTTCCGAGCAGACCAAGTCCCTAGATTCTCCAATGTTCATTATCCCACGGCATACCATTCGGTTAATACGGAGGTGAAAGCCAAGGGGGTATCCATTTTACTTTCCAAAACTCTTCCGTTTGAACTTTCTGAATCGCTCGAGGATCCTGAGGGAAGATTCCTTTTTCTTAAAGGCACCCTCTTTAATAAACCACTTACCTTAGTCAACATTTATAGTCCCAATACAGCACAAGTAGGATTTTTTCGTAACATAGCTAAGTTACTTGCTACATTTCAATCGGGTATTGTGATTCTAGGCGGCGACTTTAATGTAGCATTGAACCCATTGGAAGATACATCTTCGGGGGTCTCATCCATCCCGTTTCAAGCACTTAAGCAAATTAAAATTGAATTGAAAGACCTTCTCCTACATGATGCATGGCGTACTTTGCACCCCTCGGACAAAGATTACACCTTTTACTCTGCGCCTCACAAACGCCATTCAAGAATTGATTATTTCTTTCTTTCGCAACAAGATTTATACGCCTTGAAGTCAGCCTCGATCGAACCGAAGATCCTTTCAGACCATCACCCGATTATGATCTCTTTGCAATTCCTGGATACACCAAGTACTTCCAAAATATGGCGACTGGACCCATTTCTCCTAACGGACGCATCAGTTATTCTTCAGATCCGTAGTTCTTTGACGAACTACTTTCAAGAAAATGCATCCTCGGAAACATCCCCTCTCGTACGGTGGGAAGCGCACAAATGTGTGATACGTGGAATTCTAATATCTATCTCGTCTAAACGGAAACGTATGGCGCAAGCATCATTCAACGCATTATTGCACAAAGTCCGCACACTTGAGTGCTCCCATAAACGATCTATGGCATTAAGATCTTTTACTGAACTGGAGCAAGCACGTAAACAACTCAGCGAGGTAGTGGAAAAGAAATCTAAACGTAATTTTATTCTTCAACAAAAACTTTTCTACGAACATGGAAATAAGAGTGGCAAATTTCTTGCTCGGGCTTTACAATCCAAAAAGGCTGCTCGGCACGTATATCAGCTCCATTCCAAAAATGGACGCACACTGAAAACGCCGTCGGATATTGCAGCGGAATTTGAGGAGTATTACTTTAATTTATATAATTTATCCCTACCGTCCAAATCAGCAGCTGATACTAGGCCACGTGAGGTCATTATACAGTCATTCCTCACACAATATCTTCCTAAACAGATCTCTAGATCGCAAGCAAAAGATTTAGAGAGTGCTCTGACGTTAGCGGAACTACAACAAGCTATTACGCAGTTGAAACCTGGTAAAAGTCCAGGACCTGACGGTTTTACTAATTCTTATTACAAATCTTTTCTTGACGTATTAGCACTCCCATTTCTCCAGGCTTTCAATTCATTAAACACTCCGGGGCAGTCCATGCGCAATCTTTCCGAGGCTCACATTACGGTTATACCCAAAGAGAATAAGGATCCAACGTCCCCAGCGAACTACCGACCAATTTCCCTATTGAATGTTGATCTGAAGATCTTTGCCAAGATTCTGGCTAATCGTCTACTACATGTTATAGAATCCATCATATCTCCGGATCAGGTGGGTTTTGTTCCGGGAAGAGAAGCCAGAGATAACACAATAAGGGCCATAAATATACATCATTGGTTAACCCAAAATCAACAGTCCGGATTCTTTCTCTCTTTAGATGCCGAGAAGGCGTTTGACAGACTAGCTTGGGATTACCTAGAGGCAGTTTTGATTGGCATTGGACTGCCTTTGCGCTTTTTGACCTATATTATGTCTCTATATAAAGCCCCCACAGCGCGAGTGAGAGTGAACGGACACCTATCAGACTCTTTTCTGATTAGCAACGGGACCAGACAGGGATGCCCTCTGTCACCTCTCCTATTCATTCTTACACTGGAACCCTTATTGAATTGCATCAAAGATAATGCCAACATTAAAGGGATTTTGATCAATGGCAAAACGCATAAAGTGGCAGCCTTTGCTGACGACATACTGCTTTTCCTGACAGATCCTCATATCACGATACCTAATTTGTTACAGGATTTCAAATTATTTCAGTATTTGGCTAACTTCAAAATTAACTTTTCTAAATCCCAAGCGCTTAATGTATCATTAAAACCGGAGGTGGTTAAACAAGCGACATCAAATTTTCCCTTTACCTGGCAACGAGAAACTATCACGTATTTAGGTATCCAACTACCATCCCATCTTACCGAACTATATGCAACAAATTTTCTACCCCTCTTACGTAACATTTCCAAAGACCTTCAGATGTGGAATAAACCTTGGTTCTCTTGGTTTGGTAGAGCAGCCATACTTAAGATGAACGTGCTCCCCAGAATATTATATTTACTACAAACAATACCAATTCAATTACCAAATTCATTCTTTCAATCATATAAAACGCTCTGCTCCTCCTTTCTTTGGTATAATAAACGCCCAAGAATCAGCTTCACCCAACTCACTATGTCCAAGAAGAATGGAGGTATTGGATTACCGGATATTTCTCGTTACTACAGGTCTTGCCACCTAGCCAGATTAGTAGACTGGACCACGAATCACATTCATAAGATCTGGGTCGGTTTGGAGGCTGATTTTTCGAAGATACCACTTTCCACCTCCCCATGGCTGAAAACCGCCCATGTCCCTTCTGAATTTCGGATGCACCCACTTATAGGTCCCACTTTACGATGTAGCGCGCAAGTGTTTCAGGAAAAAGTACTTTCTTCCTCTCCGAGCCCTTTCACTCCGATCAAATTGAACCCGGACTTTATTCCAGGGATGTCTACGACCTTTCTCGCTGGGTATAGACGGGAAGATAACCTAACAGTACGTCACTTTCTCAAAGATTCTAAGCTCCGATCTAGAGAAGACATTACAAAGGCGTGGCCAGCCCTTACCTTAACGCCTTGGATGTATAGACAAATCCACCATTTTCTACGTAACTCCCCACATCTAAAGGATTATTCAAGACCGCTTACTGCTTTCGAAAAACTCTGCTTTACAGATCTCCCACAGAGGCATGTAATATCCAAATTATATTCCCTATTGGAAAGTTCCAATACATCTCACTCACTGAAGGCCTGTGCAGCCTGGCAGCATGATCTAGAAATTTCAATCTCACCTGAGGAATGGAACCACATTTACGATCACATGCATAAAGGTTCCATATGTGTTTCTACACAAGAAAGCAACTACAAAGTTTTTTCCAGATGGTATAGAGTTCCATCTGTGATTCATAAATTTGATCCTAAAGTGCCAGATTTATGCTGGCGATGCTCCCAGGCAAATGGTACTCTTCTCCATATATGGTGGGAATGCCCGCTGTTGCAGCCCTTCTGGAGACAAATTTTGGACATCATTAGACAAGTAACCACTTACACCCTAGACTTTACACCAGCACAATGTCTACTCCATCACTCCTCCCTTCCGGTGAGGATTTACCGTAAGTCCCTTGCATTACACATGTTAAATGCGGCAAAGCAGTGTATCCCTGTTCATTGGCGATCAGCCTATATTCCCACCGTACGAGAGTGGATTCTTAGGATCCAGAGGATTGCTGAAATGGAGGAACTGATCTCAGTGGCAAAAGATCACCCCGAGCGATTCAGGAGGACTTGGGCTTGTTGGACCCACTTCCAAACTACTGATACTTACCTTGGCTTGCTGAGGGATTGAACGAGAAAGATTTGGAGACACCGAAGGCCTCTAGAACTTTCACCTCGGCAATAACTCCATTAACGGTCATTCACTGAATTGTATCGCTAATTAAAAAGATGAATTAGATACTGCCAGGCTGTTACGAATAGATGTAACTGGTTTGGTTATGCTTATTTAAATATGAACCTGATCATCCAACCACTTCCCCCCCCCCCCCTCTCTTTTTTTTTTTTTTTTTTTTTTTTTTCTCTCCATCTCTCTCTCCCCATTCCCCCCTTCTATTTGTCATGTGCGTCTCCTCCCACCTCATTTTGATATCTCATCTCATATTCTTCCTCCATCCCCACGCTCCTCTCTTTCTTTTCTTTTCTTTCTCTCATTTACACCCTCTTTTCTCATAGTCTAATTAGCTATTATTCTCATTCGGTACGGAACACCCATAGCTATACAGATGTAACAATATTCTACAACAGTAACCCACATTTTTTTTTTGAGATGGAAATATATGTCATAGATGCCTTGAGAGGATACTTTTGACGACCACTTCAGAATCCGCTTATGTATACTTTCCTTACATAGAGCCTAGTGTATACCATAATTATCGAAAGTACATGCTACTGTCAGTATTGCTATGGTTACGTCTATCACTTTTGCTTTACTGTGGAACTCCGTCCTCTGATGTTATACAAATTAATATATTGTCTTGATCCCGTCTGCGTTACGGGAGAACGTACTAGAAACTTTGCACGGACTGCGATCCGTATCTGTCTATCATTTGTTTACCTTTCATACTTCAATAAAACGTTTTTTTGGAAAAAAAAAAAAAAAATTTTAAGAGATGTGCTGGCCAATGTCGCAGAATTACTTGAAGATACGGATTGTACTAACAGACCCGGTTTTCCATACTTCTCTATCTCCAGGTTATATGCAGAGTCCTGGAAGAAGGTACAGGATTAGGTATTTACAGTAAAATTCCAAATTAATTTGACATTTAGTATGTTATTTTGTTTTTAATAAGTAATAATGTTAAAGAAGAACTCTAACAATATTTTTTTTAGTGTTCTGTCCCAAAGGGGACAAAGTACATGCAATTTGTCCCATGTTTCTTCATGCTTTGTAAGCCTAGCTACACGGTCAGACAACGCCGTTGTCCAACAATGCTCCTTGTCTTGGCTCCAAGCACTTGCCCAAGAGGAGCAAGAGGAATGCAGAGGTAGAAGGGATGTGTTAGCCTCCTATTCCTATTACTGCTGCTTGTCTAGGGCAAGTGCTTGGAGCCAAAACAGGCACCGGTTACCAAGCAGCCCTCTCTTTGCTAATTACATTGTTGAACGGCTGCAGCCAGAGAGGAAGGGCACCCTCGTAGTTATGTTCAGAAAGGACATAGGAACATTGGGCACTGAAAAAAAATGTATTAAGAGTTCTCCTTTAAGCTAATCACTAAATCATTATACATTGATCTTGTTCTTATTTGCTGTTTTTCTGATGCATAGATTCATACAGGATTGCAGCATGAGATCATATGGCCCTGTCAGCCCCATTGCTATCCTCTAGATGAGAAGCTTCTACCCGAGTTGCTGAAAGACGCTGGCTATGTCACACATATGGTGGGAAAATGGCACCTCGGCATGTATAAGAAAGACTGTCTGCCAACCCGAAGAGGATTTGACACTTACTTTGGTGAGATGATGTTAAATCTGTTATCAATAGATTTCTGTTTGTAATGCGTCCTGGAGCACTACATTCCAATTAATGTGGTGTAAACACTGCTTGGTGACTTCTACCTACAGGAAAGCTTAGAAATAAAATATTACTGGAACTGATCCCCTGTATGGCTCTCTCTGCAGCAGCTGAAAGCTGGCTTCTTCGCCCATCCCTCCTGCTGGCTTTCAGCTGCTGCAGAGAGAGCCATAGAGGGGATTGGTTCCAGTAATTATCCCCCCCACCCCACCGCACTCATCACCCTCCGCGTGCACCATATGTTTCCCCATTGTGGCCAGGCCCCTCTATGTGCCCACACCCCACAGTGCTGCCAGCTTCCATCCTCTCCTTACCTCTCCTCTCCACAACAGAATCCTTCAGGATGGAGAGTGGGGAAAGGGTCCAGTAAATACGTCACATTTACCAGCTCCCTCCTTTCTTGAATGAACACAATGAGTGATCGTTACTGATCACTAACTGTGTTTGTTCATGGCTGAAGCATAGTAAACTGTGTTTTTTTGGAGGGGGGGTGTCAGATTGGCTGTATGGAACCCTGTGGTTTCTAACAGCAGCCCTGTCCATACCATAATGGAAATGAATCTCAAACATGTGTGCCATTTCCAACTTCCGGTTTTAATCCTGGTAAGGAGCTGGGTGATCCTTGGGTCGCATACAACCAGGACACTTCCTGCATGGAATTTGCATATTTTCCCTGTGCCATGTGTGTTTCCTCCCACACTCCAAAAACCAATTTGTAGGTTAATTGGCTTTTTTTTTTTAATTGGATGTAAAATGTGTATGTATTCATGTAAGGTAGGAATCTAAGGTAGGAATATTGCAAGCTCCTAAAAGATTGGGAGTGATGTAAATGTAAAATCTGTGTACAACGCTACGTACATTTTCGGTGCTATATAAATACCTGTAATAATATTCAATGCAGGGCTAAAATCAGTCCTGCTCAGATGAGAGTGGTGGACATGGAATACCGAGGGCTTTTGTGTGGGCCACCAAATCAAGTCCAATGCTGGTATTCTTCTCACATACCCACTTACTTGACAGAGTACTGCTCTATACCAGGGCATTCTGGGAAACAGTTACTGTATCAAGCTTTTTCTAGACATGGGTCCTTACTGTGCATTACTTGGTATACCGTTTCATTTCTTACAACCAGTGTGATGCATCTGGCTCCCTGACATGACCAGCAGCTGCAAGATTTTTTTCTTCAGTGCTCACCTATGTTATGTCCAGTCAGTAGCCACGCTCTTGTCTTTTCCCCCTGTATAGGCAAAAAGGGGAGGGAAGGTCACAGGAAGAATGTGCAGAATCTCCTGGATTTCCATAGACCAACAAGAAACAGTCTTGCAATGTGATTATACAGGACATGGAGATCAACTTGGAGGTTGACCCCTATCCTTCCTCCCTGTTGGACAATTCAGATCATATGGCTTTATTTCCATACAATGCAGATAATTGTAATTGCATTTCCATCATATTATTTTACACATGTAAGCAGGTTAGAATTAGCTAGGTAGGTGCTGTACCAGCTAGGAGTGTAGAGGTTAGTGATTTCACGGTCCTTTGCCAAGATTCTTGGGACTGACCCACTGCACGTGTGAGTATAAATTGGGACAGTGGGCCGGGTCCGAGAGTGCACAGATAGCCGGTGGCCTGTACTCTAAAATCTACTGTGAGGGAAGGCCATTTCACCTCCCTGGCCCTGGCCGCCTCCACAGAACCCCTAAAGACAATGCCACCCAGGAAAGGCGTAAGAATGGCTCATCTATCTTGTACACCTTAACGACTTGGGGTTCACCCCGAACTTCTGGAATTTGCTTCTGTTGGATGTCACAACTACATGGACTCACCTCTGCAGGTATGCTGGTACAGCACATAGCCTGGTTATGATTAGGGACTATGGACTTAGGAAAATGGACTGTTGTGTTGGCTTTGTAATGTGGCACTTTGGTGAGTGAAGCGTTTAAACTTTTTGCCTGGTCTGAAGTTACTCAAAAGGGGTGTAATTATTATTATTATAATACAGGATTTATATAGCTCCTACAGTTTACACAGCACTTTACAACAAAAGGATAGAAAGTACAATTACAATATAAATGAATACAATAGGATTCAGAGGGCCCTGCTATGCAAGTAACTGACTCAACTTTGCACTAAGTCCACAGCCTGGGTCACTAACACATAGGGTATGAAGAATTAACATGCTAAGAATCTCCTTAATGCAAGTTACAAAAGTGATTGCCATGAGCAATGAAGGAACAGTCAGCGAGCAGCCTGTCCGTAGAGTGTACCTGTTATAGGTGGAATTTCCTCTAGCCACGTTGTCAGCACTCCCTATGCCCCATTATGTCTCCCTTAGCAATCAGAAGGGGACTGCACTGCAGAGGTCTCTATCCTGTACAAAGGCATAGAAACTCAAGAGTTAAAGTCAAGTGCACGTTTGGAGCCCACGCTATGTGCACGGTAGAGGTCCATGCTGCTGACCAGTAGTGGGAAACACTGGACACATGGCTGTGGTAAGTGTTTGGCAGGGCCCACCTAATTGCAAGCTGTAGTCAGAAAGTATACATTTACATGGGGACCTGAGAGAAAAGGCCCTCCCTACGGTTGAGTATTCCCTGATGGCAACCTCAGCCTTGTCCCAGGGCATTTGTGAAAACGGAACTAAATTGTTAAAATCTATGGCGCAAACCCTGGTCCACATCAAACAATTAAGGACAATTGGATAAATATTTAAGAGTCCACAATCATAAACTTAGTCCATATAGGACTATGCACTGAGCTGGCAGCTCCACCAGAGACTGGAATAATTCTCTTCTGTCATGACAAGAAAAAGCACAGGGGGCCGCCTCTAAGTGCAGTATAAAATCACTTCATTAAAACCAACATTGTTGCACTCACTTGGGTAGACAGGTAGAGAGCTTGTAGTCATAAACAGGCCTCAGCATACGGATCCGGAAATCCATCAGTAGCGGTGTGAAGGATGGAAACCAAAGGACAGCTGAAAATCACCGATGCAGAGGATCGTAACAGACGTGGAGTCAGAAGTGGAACGGAAGCCAGAACAGAACCACCATGGAACGCACGGCCGGACATGACGTCAGGAGAAGGAGGATCCCGGGCCTAGGTAACCCAGGTGATGCGTTTCGGAGCACCAATCAGCTCCTTTTTCAAACCTAATTGATTGTAGGAGCAGTGTTCCAATTTATTGGTAGTAGGACGGTATGGGCGTGGTTGGTGGCAGGCCCAATCACCAAAAATGATCGGAATAACTACCACCTCCAAACCGAGGCCATACGTAAGCGATATGCATAAACGGGGGAGGTCCCAGTTGTCAAAATATCAGAACAGTCCCCACCTACAGTCCTGTACTGTTTTGTCCTGTTGTTGTTGACCCGGGCTTGTCTGACTACTCTTTTGTTTCTTCCACCAGCTACACGCCATTGGCGGCGGCCATTACCGCAGCTGAGGTGTCTCGGGGGCCGCGACCTGGTTCCTGGCTGCGTCAAGTCCATCCCCACCATCAGGGGCCCTGGTGAAGGGCAGCCTGGGACTTAGACTCCGCGCCCTGAGGGACTTCGGTCTGTGGGTGGTGGTTGTCGTCAGCCAGTGCGTTACATTGTTAGGCCTGCCTGTCCGTTCCTCGGCTCCTGCCCTGACATTAGGTTTGAGAAAGGAGCTGATTGGTGCTCCAAAATGCATCACCTAGGTTACCCAGGCCTGGGATTCTCCTCCTGATGTCACGTCCGGTCGTGTGTTCCACGGTGGTTCCATTCTGGCTTCCGTTCCACTTCCGGCTCCACGTCTGTAACGATCCTCCGCAGTGGTGGTATTCAGTGGTCCTTCGCTCACCCCTTGTTGGTTTCCATCCTTCACACCAATACTGATGGATTTCCGGATCTGTATGCTGAGGCCTGTGTATGACTACAAGTGCTCTAATTGTCTACCCATGTGATTGCAACAAGGTTGGTTTTAAAAAAGTGTTTTTATACAGCACTTAGAGGCGCCCTCTTGTGCTTTTTCTTGAAAACAGAACTAAAGCAAATGTACCCCATGTGTGTACAGTAGAGAGAGAGAGAGAGAGAGAGAGACCCTGTACAAGGTGCCTAGCATAGCCCAGAAGAAACCAGGGGTAGACCTCTTGTGTTTCCCAGACTTGGCGCCCAACAAGTTAATTGGAAAACAAGGAGGACGTGACAAACAACCACCACCCTATCCCTTGCTACACACATACCTGGATTGTCTGCCGTGTGAGCCTCCTAACAATAGTTACAAATTTGATATCTTGTGTTTGATCCTTTTCCACTGCACCACGATGTTTGCACCATGGCACCGCAGGGCTTTCTTACTTGAAGGCATAGTTCACCTTTACCAAAAAAATGTTTATGCATGTAAGGGGGTCTGTAGATAAAAACAAACTGTGTAGCTTTGACTTGATTTATTCCTGTGCTATTGGTGTAGACCAGGGGTCTCCAAACTTTCCAAACAAAGGGCCAGTTTACTGTCCTTTAGACTTTAGGGGGACTGGATTGTGGTCAGCGGGGGGGGTAGAAAAAGTCTCAGGCCCAACATTGGTGAAAGTAAACAAGGTTTCAGGTGTGGTGTTCAGTTGCATAGTGCTTGTGGTCAGTAGGAGGAGAAGTAGTGCCCCATCATTGCTATCACTGGAAGGAATATTGACCCATCATTGATGTTGGTGGATGGAATAGGGCCCCATCATTGATATTAGTGGGAAGAATAGTGTACCATTGCTGGTGCCAGCTGAGGGAATTTTGCCCCACTTTTGGTGGCAGTGTTAGGAATAGTGCCCCAAGGGCTGAATAAAGGCTAGCAAAGGGCCGCATCCAGCCCTCGGGCCACAGTTTTGAGACCACTGGTGTAGACCATTTATATACCTCCTGAAACCTGACTGGAAAACCCCTAGGACATTGCTAGAACATTGCTAAGAGAAGCCTAATCCTTACTGTTTACCTTCACCATCACAGGACTGAGCTCTCAAATACTGAGCTCAGAGCTACTGCATAAGGGGAGAGAAAAAGCATATGAGGGGGTTTGAACCAGAGAAAAGCTCACTCCTTGGCTTCAGCCAGGTGCTGTCTATCAGGATGCAGCAGATGCACAGACATAGACACTCATCCCAGTTTGACAATCTGCATTTGTGGCTGTTCACCCAAACCTGAATAATCAGCCCCAAAAATGTATGGATGGAGTTAACCAGATGTGCCATTGTCTCCCTTCACCTGGGGTAGTTTCTGGCTTTGGTGAACATAAAAGATGCCTACTTACATGTGCCCAATTATCCAGTCACCAACGTATTCTGTGTTTTGATGTAGGGCCACTGTATCAGTTTGTGGCCCTTCCATTCAGCCTCTCTTCTCCTCCTCGGTTACTCACAAAAATGTTGGCTCCAGTGCTGGTCCTTTTGTGCTTTCAATCATATTCTCATGGGATACTTAGACAACCCCTTACCACCATGCCTACCCTACCCTAGTTTCTCCCCTCTTCCAGCAACCATCATTATGCTTGAGCTCTCCCCTGTGTTTACACTGTTGACCCTCATCCTTTGCTTACTCTGGATCTCCACAACCATGCCTACATACCAACCCCCCCATCACTACCATGCCTGACCTCCATCGCCCCTCACTTTCACCACTGACGCTTGCCACACCACTAAAACCCATTTGCTTTGACCACCACACTTGTCGTTTGCCATTTCAACCCCCACATCCCCAAACTTGCCTATTCCAGAGTGGGCATACAGTTGCTAATATACTTAAAAGAGAAGATCACATTAGAGGGATTGCATATGATCTTGCCAGTTAACTCCACTACTGTAGTATATGGTTGCTATAAGGTGATTAGTTTTTTGGTAATGTTTATTGATGCTTAGGGCTCATTTACAATGGTGTGGTTTTGCTGGCATTTGAAGTCGGTTTGAAATGCACATCAGCAGCAGGTCAGGAAATTGCTATTGACTTTAATAGTGCAGTGCACATGACAGTTTAGAGGCTGCATTTGACCTGCTTTGCGTTGACTGCCTTTGTTTGGATGCTGAATGTCACCTTTTCAACCTTCTCTTGTCAAACACGGCATTTCCATTAGAAAGCTTGCAGCTGAGTTTAAGTTGGAATGACTGCATTTTACAACCATACCTTTGGGGAGGTACAGTGTGGTGGGGGCAGTGAAAACACAAAGTCCAAAACTTGAAACTTGTATTAAGCACAATGCCAACGTTACAAACACCATAGCCGGAGAACGATATCACGTAGTCACAGAAAGCTGAGGAGAGGTACTGACAGCATCTGTTTGGACGATGAAGTGCAGCCTAGCCGGTCTGGTCCCAAGAGGGGAGACTTCTGATAGATTAGTGAGTCCCTAGCCTTTCCCTCCTCATCAGGAAACTTTCCCTATAGCTAGTTGCCGTCTCTGACAAATGTGGTCTCTGTCCCTACACTAGCCGCTAACAAAATACATGTCAAAACTCGGCTTAAATAGACCTTCCTGACCCAAGATGGCCTTCAAGGGCCATATGGCCGTAGCACAGCCAACCGGAACGCTACTACATTTGACCCAGGAAACTATAGAGAAACCATGTTTCCCTTGGACTTCTTCTCGGGACTGTGATTCCACTCGGGTCAAGCCCCACCTACAGTGGAGAAAACAGACTGCACCTGCCTTACACACCCATCAGTATGAAACCTTACATAACCTTTTCTGGGGCTACCTTGTTGCCTTGTCACATTACCAAGCAAACAGCATGGAATCACACAGATCATACCTTTAACCTGACACTTCACTTTTTCCACCCACTCTTTTACCCCCAAACCTCTGTCTATTCCTCTAGTCTAGACCATGTCCTAGCATTCATGTTTTTCTTTTATCCTGAATGATATTGTGAGAACCCTCCTTCTTAGCTCCCTGTGATATCATCATCAGGCTTGTACAATTCTTCCAGCAACTGCTGCTGGGAGATCCGTTCCTAATGACATTGATATGCCTTCTAGAACTACATCTTTCAAGAGCCCTTTACCTACATACTGTGCAGTACAGCTGGCCATGGATGGATCGAATCTCGGCCGGTTCAGCAGGGACTGGCCAATATTCGGACTATTTATGGGCAGGCTGGTTGTATTGAAGTCGATCCATTGTTTGACTTCTGTTTTACTCCTGGCAGCTATAACCACCAGCAGTGAGCATTGTGTTCTGTCAGCCAGAAAGGTTCCCACAATAGTGCTGCAGGAGGGATTCAAGCAATTTTTCTTTCCTTCCACCCATGGTGGAAAGAAAGAAAATTGTATCGTCTATGGGGTTCTTAGAGTACACAGTGGCAGTAGCCCCAATGACACTGTTTTGGGATTTGGGCTCTGTTTTCGGCTGAGGAAATTAGACGTACTCTGGATTTCTGGCAGATCACCAGTGATGGTTTTTTTTCAACTCATTGTGACAGGTTGTTCTGACTTAATATGGGGAACTGACTGTACCAATAAGGCTACATTCGCACTGGTATTTTGCCCTGGCGTGAATGGTAGTGGCAGGATTCCGGCTGCTGCACTTTGTATGCATCCAGCAGAGATCATTGCAGGTAATCACTGGCTGTGTGAACAGCCACAGATAGCTGCAGTTGCTTCTGACCTATCATTAAAGTGTACGGGTTTGGTGACCACAGATAGCTGCTCACAGGTGGCAAAAAACAGCAACTGAAATCAGCAGATTCCTGCCATTGCCATTCACTGCGGGGCTAGTCATCTGTGCAAATGTAGCATTATCTGGGTTTTCACCCAAGAATCACTCATTTTCTAAAGAAATCTAAAGGAATCTTATTTGAATTTTGGATAAATCTTAGGTGAAAGTTGTGTGAAACGTAGGTGAAAACATGGATCAACTGACCCCATGGTAGTGAAGTAACATTGACAACTGCTACAGTTTTGTTTTTATGTACACGGCTCAAAAAAATAAAGGAACACTTTTTAATCAGACTATAGCTTCAAGTCAATTGAACTCCTGGGATATTGATCTGGTCAGTTAAGTAGCAGAGGGGGTTATTAATCAGTTTCAGTTGCTTTGGTGTTAATGAAATTACTAACAGGTGCAGTAGATGGGCAACAATAAGACGACCCCCAAAACAGGAATGGTTTTACAGGTGGAGGCCACTGACATTTTTTTCCTACTCATCTTTTCTGACTGTTTTTCAATAGTTTTGCATTTTGGCTATGGTCAGTGTCACTACTGGGTGCCATTGAACACCAGAATTGGCAGGTCCACCACTGGCGCCCTGTGCTTTTCACACATGAGAGCAGGTTGACCCTGAGCACATGTGACAGATGTGAAAGGGTCTGGAGAAGCTGTGGAGAACGTTATGCTGCCTGTAACATCGTTAAGTACGACCATTTTGGTGGTGGGTCAATGATGGTCTGGGGAGGCATATCCATGGAGGGACACACAGACCTCTACAGGCTAGATAATGGCACCCTGACTGCCTTTAGGTATCGGGGTGAAATCCTTGGACCCATTGTCAGATCCTATGCTGGTGCAGTGGGTCCTGGGTTCCTCCTGGTGCACGACAATGCCTGGCCTCATGTGGGATATCATGTATCATTCTATCTGACGCTGCCAAGTTGCACCTCAGACTGTCCAGGAGCTCAGTGATGCCCTGGTCCAGATCTGGGAGGAAATACCCCAGGACACCATCCGTCGTCTCATTAGAAGCTTGTCCCGACATTGTCAGGCAGCATACAAGCACGTGGGGGCCATAGAAACTACTGAGTACCATTTTGAGTTGCTGCAATGAAATTTCAGCAAAATGGAATTGCCTGCTGCATCATTTATTCACTTTGATTTTCGGGGTGTCTTTAAATTCAGTCTTCTTTAGGTTTATAATTTTCATTTCCACCAAACGATGGGGCCTTACGTTCCTAACACATTACCCGTCCATATCAGTGTAGATATCCAGCATGCTATTTTCCCCATTGAGATCTGATGTGTTTTCAAAGTGTTCCTTTAATTTTTTTGAGCAGTGTATTTGTTCTGTATTTCAGGATATCTTCTTGGTGGTGAAGATTATTACAGCCATGATAGATGCTATGAAATTGTTGCTCTGAACAAAACCATGTGTGCGCTTGACTTTCGGGATGGAGAAGAACCAGCCAAAGGGTATGACAAGAAATACTCCACTCACCTATTTACAGAGAGAGCTGTGGATGTCATCACTAATCACAAGTCTGAGAAGGTGCGCGCAACTGTAATTTATTTACTATATATGTGTGTATAGTATATTTACTATATATATATTGTGTATATAGATGGATAGCACCATCAATTACTCAGCACTTTACATATTCATTCAGCTGTGCCACCCAGATCTCTGCATCCACTAATCCATGAGACCTGATGGGGACAGTTGATGTAAGGTGGACTCTGATGGAGGCAATTGATGTAAGCAGGGCATGGAAACATTCAATATAAGGGGACACTCTGATGAGGACATCTGATGTAAAGGGGCACTCTGATGTGAATAGTTGATGAAAGGGGGAATTCTGTTGAGGCAATTGAGGTAAGGGGGCTCTCTGATATGGACATTTTATGTAAGTGGCAATCTGATGAGGACAGTTCATGTAAAGGGGAACTGTGATGGTGATGTAAGGGAGAACTCTGATGAGAACTCCTGATGTAAGGGGTATAATCATCCTAATCTAATGACAGCCTAATGCATACTAGTGTTCCCTGTTCACTCCTGCACCCCCTCTGCACCACCTATCAGATGTTACTTGGGTTGAGGCTCATGGTACAGAAGCAAGCCGAATGAACAAGGAATACTGGTATTCTGCATCTGTCACACTATTGACATTATGCCCCCTGACTTTTTTTTTTTCTTTTTTTTACTGCACCACCAGATCACATAATCTAGATCCGACCCTTATACAATCGAAGGTCCATATCTCACATACTAGGGCCAATTTGGATCACTTTGGGCAGGAGCCACTGTTCCCTCTATCTTTGTAAACCAATAGTTATTTAAAACATGCCCAACTTTCAGCAGTCGTAGACAATAAGCACATAGAGGTACCTGTGTGTACTCTTAAAAGGTGGCTCCACTTCCGTGAGAAAAAAAGAGCAAATAGAAAACAAAAACTAACACTATTCATATTGTAATCAAATGTTACTATGTAAAAAAATGACCTTTCCTTTTCAATCTGCAGTGTTGTAATCTGTAAAATGCAATGCAATATGGCTACCTGGAGGTGTTCTGTACACAGATGTTGTACAGAACGCCCCCCAGAAATGACATTTCTTGCTTGTGTGATTGGCTTACTGATTTTCCCAGAAGTCTGCACTAAGTTACAAGTCAGATTTTCAGCATCCCCTGCAACAAAAATGTAATTTTTTGGTGAGATACTCCCAAAGGGAAATCACATCTAAAGGGACGCAGACCCTGCCACTTTCCTCACTAGAGCCCTGTAGGTGCAGCAGCTGATCCATAATTATGAAACCACTTGCATACAGATTCACTCTGCTCATGGACACCGACAAACAAAAGCTATATTTTCAGAATAACAAAAGGTAGGAATCGGCAACAGAGTTTGTTAAATCCTTGCAATGTACATAGATCACCCAGAGGGGAATGTTTTTTTGTCAGCAAAAGTGGAGTTACTCTTTAAATACCCTGCCAAGCATTTTAAGGGCCGCATAACCTGGGGCATTCTACTATGAAGACACAGGGTGCATTTCTGAGATAAAGTTCAACTCTACCCCTGAGTAAGTTATTTCTTGCAAATTTGGAATGTACTGCTATCCTTTGTAGGAGGGGGACACAATTTGATATACAGCACCTTTGGAATCTATATTACAACATCCCGCTACTGTCTGAACTCTTTTTCAGCTGATGGATCCTTGGATGTAGCCTTAGAACTTTCTGGCCTGCACTCATAGTGACACCGACATTATATCCAAATTGGTTCTGTAATGCACATGTATAACGGCATGTATCGTGTGGAAGGTCAGGTTGACATCATGTTTGCTTTGTTGCTAGCACTGATAGCTGTGATCTGGGTGCTATGTGAGTGTCTTCCCCTCTGTGCACTGAACACAGGGGGACACTTGCTCAGCACCACCACCATCATTGTATTTTTTTAAATGAATACAGAACAATCTCTGGATGGAATAGGTGCTGCAGGGGGGCAGTGATGTCACAATCTCCACCTAGTCCAATCACGGAACACCTTGTATTTACTGACAAAAATACAAGGCATTCTGAGAATGGTGGAGGCTCTGAGTGGGTGACCCCCTCCCCCTTCCCCCTATGGCCAGAGTACAGATGGGAAGTCGCTTGCTCAGAACCAGAAGATCGATGTTATCACTGTATGATAACTGGCTACTACATTGTCAGCTTCCCCGGGGGTCCTCTGGGTATCAGATATGTACACTGACATCTAGACAAGTTGGCCCAATGCATTCAGTTTTGATTTTTCTGTGATAGCTTCTCACTGTCTGGTTCTCACAAATCTGTGTTCTTCTTGCAGCCTCTCTTCCTCTATCTGGCCTTCCAGGCTGTCCATTCTCCTCTACAAGTTCCTGAGAAGTACACTGAGCCTTATAGCTCCATCCATGACAAGAACAGACGTCTTTACGCCGGGATGGTGTCCGCCATGGATGAGGCGGTGGGAAATGTCACAGCAGCACTGCAGCAGAAGGGTCTCTGGGACAACACCATCCTGATCTTCTCTACAGGTAAACCCTAAGTTTAGAAAACATGGCAACCAATGGGGATGTTCAGGTTAACTGGAATCTCAGTGAGATCAATGATGCTAAACACAACAACGCCTGATGACGCCGCTACTAACTCTGCCCACCTAGTGACAAGGACACTATTAACTCCGCCCAACTAGTAATAATGACACTACCAATTCTACTCACCCTTTGATGACGGTACTGCTAGCCCTGCACACCCATTGATAACGTCACTACTGTGGTGCCCAGTTGTTGATGACATCACTACTAGCCCTGCCAACCCATTGATAATGGCACTACTATCCATGCCCACCCAGTGATAATGGCAGCTGCACCCACCTGTTGATGATGTCACAACTGACGCCACCCACCCATTGATGATGTCACCACTAGTCCCACCCATTGATGACATCACTGCTGGTGCTACCCACCTGTTGATGATGTAAAAACTGGCTCCGCCCACCTGTTAATGGCATCAATACTGGACATCGCCCACTGGTTAATGACGCCACTACTAGCCACCCATTGATTATGTCACTACTGGCCCCATCCACACATCGATGACATCAATACTGGCCCCACCAACCTGTTGTGAATGGCACTAATAGTCCTACCCGCCCAATGACGATGTCACTGACTCTGCTTACCCTTTGATGGCGGTAGTAATAGCTTTGCCAACCTGTAGATGACAGCACACCCATCCATGGCCAGCTATTGATTATCGCATGATTGTCTCCGCCCACCTGTTGATGACACAGCTGCCAACCCTGCCCACGCATCAATTACATCACTACTAGCCCTACTCACCTGTAGATGCTGCCGTAAAATGAAAGATCCCAACACAGCTACATTGTTTGCAATGGAGCCATTCACACAGGTGCGTAAACATGAGCTGCTTTCAGATCAGTAACACAGAATCCAAAAATCTGCAACTAGAAATATGCGATTTGTATGCTTATGTATGTATACACATTTGTACGCGTGTAAATTAGGTCTAAACAAGGGGAAAAAGAAATGATCATAAAAACAGGATATGTACGCATAGGTATGCGTCTTTACACATTTAAATGCATCTGTATGCAAATACTTTACTGATCATTATGCAGGAACTTTAGAAAACTCATTTGTAAGAACAGCAGTAACATTTTTACAGTCATGTGAATGAAGTCTTAGTGAGATGTATAAAGCCACTGGACTGAAAACTAAAGTACATTTTGGATGAGTTAACATTCCAAAAATTGGTCTTAAAATGAGATCAGCCAGAGTAACATTTTATTGAAATTTCATTGTATTTCATTTAATGTGTAGAGAAACAAACGTATTTTGAGGATGATTTTATGCATAGCTGTTACATTCCTTACTTACCACTGGGGGGCACCAAACACACACAATGTTTCTTTTTTAGGGTGCTGCTTTTTGATACTATGGAACATATCCACCCCTGCAAGTGTCATCTACAGGAATCACTGTACAGCTTTCACTTGTTATACACAATGGCACACAACGTATTGTGATGAATGAAATATGCTTGAGCTTATACAGTATAAATGCTCCATAAAAGTACAACCCCAATTCCAAGAACGCTGTTTAAAATCTACAAACAGAATGCAATGATTTGCAAATCTCATAAACCCATATTTTATTCACAATAGAAAACATATCAAATGTTTAAACTGAGAAAATGTGCCATTTTAAGAAAAGAAAAACAGTCATTTTAAAATTGATGGCAACAACACGTCTCAAAATGGACAGGGCAACAAAAAGCTGCCAATGTAAGTAGTACTAACAAGGAAGAGCTGGAAAACATTTTTCAAATAAATAATTAAATTAAGGCAACAACTCAGTGACATGATTGGGTATAAAAAGAGCATCTTAGAGAGTCAGAGTGTCTCAGAAGTAAAGACGGACAGAGATTCACCAATCTGTGAAAAGCTGCGTCTAACAATTGTCAAAGTCCAACTTTGCTGTTCACAGCATACATTTTAGGAAAAATGTGAGGAGGCTTGGCGTATAACGAATAATCAATGTTCACATTACTTCCCCACATGTATCAATCATCTAATGTTGCTGTACCTATAATGACATACTGTATGTACAATATGCAGATCACTGATTACAAATAGGTTTTGTTTTTTAGTTATGATTTAATATACTTATTGGAGGTGCATTGGCAGGAAGCATTACAATGAGCAAACAACCAGCTTACTTTAGAGTCATCGTTTTCCATTGTGTTACGTATAAATGTTTAACATGGTACAGAGCAGTTCTATCGCCTTCACATTCAGCCTCTCTCACCAGATATATTTGGCAGGTTATGTACCAGATAAGGGAGTGCCACCCAGCTCTTCCTTACTCTCAACCCCACAAGGTTTCCTTGGCTTATATATACCACACCCATCTATGGCTAGGGTTTACCCTAGAGGGGTATTTCTTGAAGTCCCCTGTAGCTCACATTTTCATTGCTTATGGTCACTACTTCCCATGAACATCTGCTACTTCAATCCTGCAGTGCCATTATTTAGGGAGAAGACAACTCATCCTTCAATTACTCCCAGGATCAGGACTTTCCAAAACAGGGTATTAACCCCTGCTTAACCCCCTCTTTCCCTATCAATGGCATGGCATCTTTGGAAGGCTGATGACATAACCTCAAAAACACTCTGTAATACTGAACAAAATATAAGATGTCACATAAAGGAGAAGTACAGTCAAAGCTCTTTTGGCTGTACTTCCCTTGTGGATCACAGGAGTGCAATGACCTGTTTTCAGCTGACAGCGGGCTGAAGCCCGCTGTCAGCTGACGTCACTCAGCAGATCCTGCTGGGGAAAGATCCCGACTTTAAAGTCGGGATCCACTCCGGTGTCTGGAGCAGCACCTGGCTCAGCCTCTCAGTGAGCTGCTAAGAGCCTGAGCCAGTTGCTTTCTTTTCCTCTCCATAGCCTAATGCTCCTGTGAGTGCATGGGGGGTGTTTGCAGAGCGGCTCTCTGGACAGAGAACGTAGCGCTAAGTGGTCATGTGATCGCTGAGTTCTCACACTTAGAACTGGAGGGGGACAAATGCAGCATTGAACCGATGCTACATCCACCTAGGTAAGTATAAATGGGAAAAAAAAAACGAAATCCCTACTTCTCTTTTAAATACACATAGATGTGATACAGGTGCAATACCTGACCTATCCTTACTATGTTACAAACACTAATAATGCACAATAACCCAGAACATTGAAGATCTGGAGGAACCCCTCTTCCTATCAGTTAGCAACCCAATCATAGAATGGTTACATTAGCACTACAAAACAGGGTACTTAGAATTACAAGAATAAAAATTAGTTCAAACACAATGAGGATTAGGCAAGTCCACTTATTTGCCCAAATCTAGATGCTGTCAATGTTCATACTAATGTCATCGATCTTCTCCTCTAGACTCACTGGAGCACTAGGGTTCTTTAGCTGGCTGGAAGCACCCACAGCTGGGACTTGTGCCACTTCCACTGGAGGTCTTACTGCTGTCCACAGCACTCCAAACAACTTACTAGGACCCATAGCATCCACCCAATCCACTAATAGCTCCACATTATCTGGGATACAGCATCAATCCATCCTGTCAGGGGGAAACATTCCCCTTCACGAGCAACTTCCAGAGGTACATGTGTCACCTTGGTATTCCTCTCCAGCCCCTTCTGCATAGACTGCTGTGGTTCTTCCAGTTACTGTTTGGTTGTGGTTAATAGCACACTCAGAGCCGACTCCACACCTATCAATTGAGCTTCCTCCAATTCCATTCCTACACGCTCTCTGTGGGCTGAGTATACTCAATTGATAATTTGAGGAGTCTTTCCACAGTTCTACCAGCCAAGACTGACTGGGGCCAGGAAAGCCCAGGGGATCCATCACCAAGGACCCATAATCTGCATTTCTGCCAAGCAAAATCTTTTCCCATGTTCCATTCTCCTCCCAGGTGCTAAAAGGAACCCAAGGCTCCCTTCACTTCTGGAGCATCTTGAACAGTTAGGCATGGCACTGTTCACAGAGTTACCTGGAGGGGGAGGGGGGAATGATCAGTGTTACACGGTTACAGCATTGGCATTCTGCCACCATTGTTTTTCTGATACCACAGAAATAAATCCAGTCCATTCCTGGGCATAAACTGTATCCCAGTATCCACCATTGATCCTCAACTTATTGGTACCGAGATATAGGGCCGGACCCCAACTTCAGAGGCTCTCTTTCATGGGAGTCGAAACACACTTCTTTCTCTGGCAACATCATCCAAAAAGATTTCACACTCACTTACTGCTGCTGAAATGCCACTCATTCTTCAGCTTTGCCTTATGGTCAAGGCCCAACTGGCAAGGCTGGCACATTCTCCACATGTGGTCACATACCCCATCCTGTTGACTAGGCCAATTGTAAGGAGGCCCCTGGTGGGCCACGAGCAATGACCATGCTGGTCCAGTGCACCTCCCTTTTGCATTGATGTCACATGAATGTATTGGAGTTTCTGTTCAAGAAAACTCTGTTATATTGACTACTCATACACTCTTGGTTGCAGGCACTCTCACACAGGATAATTCAGAACTTGTTCCCAATAAGCGATTGTCAGTCTTCTTCATTCCTTTACTTATAAATGTGTAACATTATACAGAGCAGTTCTATCACCTTCACATTCAGCCTCTATCTCCAGATATATTTGGCAGGCTATGTCCTGGATTAAGGGGTGCAGCCCAGCTATTCCTTATTCCCAATCCCATAAGATTACTATGGCTCGGATATACCTCACCTATTTGTAACACTACCCCCTTAAACTTGCTGAGGTTTGGGTCCCCCTATGGTCCTGCACAGCCAGGCAACATGCATTTTCCACACAGACTTGCATGTAAGAGACAGTAATCAGTCCTTGAGCTTGTTTTTTGTTTTTTATTTGGGGAATTGAACTTGGGGTAAGGGGTGTATGGGATGCCCAAGGAACGGCAACATCAGACAATTTCCTGGAACTATGTACAAGTCTCTTTAAACAGCAAAATTCTCTTCTCAGAGAGCTAGCCAGCTTTTTCTAGCATACCACCCAAGATACACCTCTTTCCAGCTGTCTTAAGGAATCCCTGGGCAGGGAATCCAGTGCCTGTCACTTTAAACGGTAATACAGCCCCAGCTAGCAAGCTAATCCAGTTTCACTTTACAGTGCTCCTCCCCCTTACTGACCCAGGGGGTGTAGGTCTACTCACACCTTCTGTCTGTGAGGTGATGGGTCGATGGCTGCTCTCAGGCCTGGACTTCTCCTTCCCTGCTGCACAGGTGGTCCCCTCTCTGGGCGCTGGTGAGGTCCTGAGCTTTCCTCCTTTCCAGTTCCTCTGCCTGTGGGTGATCCCTCATCTTTATGGGCCCCCTCCTAGGCTCCTGCTCTCCAGCCTCTCACTTTAACCAAACTCTCCCCCACCTACTGAGCAGGCTCAGCTATTTATGGAGAAGCAGCAAAGTCACCCTAGGGCACAACTGCAGAGCAGAATCAGTAACTGTCTATATACAGCCCATAAAATGGTTTTATAAAGATGAGAGGTACATTGTCTCTCATTTTATAATCTGTCACATCTATCGCAGCCCACACAAATAATATCTTGTACAAAACATAAAGCAGCTTGGCACAAGGCTCTGATAATTGTCAGAACAAATTGTTACCTGCTGAGCAGCAGACATATTGTGACGCTCACCAGGTGGAAAGTATTGAGAGTCACTAACACATGGTGCTCCGCTCTGATGTTCTGAAAACAATGAGGGGGCCGGAGTTCTCTATGTCTGCATGCTGAGAGCGGACTGCAGCCTCTGTGCTGGAGCTGTCCTTGAAGCTCCACAGGTAGCTCAACAAATGTAAGCCTGACCACGTTCAGTGTGACAATAGATAATTTTTAGTTTTGAAAAATATGCAGGAATTTGTGCAGATGATATAAAGACTCTCTTGAAGGTACAGGTGCCAGGAGATCACAGCTAAATGTGCTTGTAAATGAGGATTTTTTATTTTTTGGGTTGTAGATAAAGGTAATAGGACTTTTAATGGAAGATAACTATCTAAAAGTTTTCTTCTTGAACACACATTCATTTCTTTATCAGCAAAGAGAAATGGGGTGGATTTACTAAAACTGGAGCTCTAAGAATCTGGTGCAGCTGTGCATAGTAGCCAATCAGCTTCTAACTTCAGCTTATTGAATTAAACTTTGGCAATAAAACCAGGAAGCTGATTGGTTTCTATGCAGAGTTGCACCAAATTTTCTGTTCTCCAGTTTTATTAAATAACACCCAGTGTGTAAATTGCAGTAACTCATAGCAAATCTGAATTCATATTTCAATGCTCTGACGTGAACTAAAGCCCAAGTTTAGTCAGAATTAAAAAAGGGACACTGTTTTAAATCCATGGAAAGTGTTCCTTTTGCTGCTGGCTGTGGTTTTAGTTGAAATTCTTTGTCCAATGATTCCCCTCCTTCCCCTGCAGCTGTAATCTTCTGGTACTGCAGGGGTTAATATGAACCAAGGGACTTGTAATATGCACTTGAGAAGAGTGCCGACTATGCCTGCCCTTTCTGCCTCCTTCCCCAATTTATAGACACTGAGAGTCACTCTCTGAATGAAGGATGGGTGGGTGAAAAATACACCTCCTTCATTCATAGAGCGTTTTTCATTCATGGAAACTAATACAGCTTCTATAAAGCTTTGGCAGAGAGGGGCAACGGCCACCAAAGCTTGGTAGAGTGAATACGTCTAGCAGCAGCATTCACGATAGACTGAAGGGGCGATAGCTTCATAGTCTAGGTGAGAGATAACTAGGGAGTGATTTAATAGCTTTGTTGTGTTATTAGTTAAGAAGGGGTAGAATTTGGAAATATTACAGAGGATAAAGAGGCAACATTTAGTGATTGATTGGATGTGGGGCCGAAAGGAGAGGTCAGAGTCTCCCTAGCACCTGTTTTGGAGAGAATGGGTTTTGAGGAATTGGTGTGAAAGTAATCAATTGGTGATGCATGAGGAGACAGAAGAGGTGAGTTGAGGATTAGAGAAATAGATTTGGGTGTCTTTAGAATAGAGATGGAGAGACAAAAGAGTTGAGATTGGTAGAAGGGGAACTAGGAAACGCCAGTCTTGGAGGTTATGGGAGCAGTGGCGTCACTAGGGCTGTTGTCATCTGGTGTGGTAAAACATGGTGTCATCCTCCCCGCACCATGTTTTATGAGCACTGCTGGATTTAGCCTGTCCAATGTGGGGGTACAGTAATAAATGTCAGGGGGCAGAAGATGCGAGGTCAGCAGTGTAGTGTATGAGAGTTGGTAGGGCATTGTAGAAGGCGTCAGCAGGGCAGAGGATAAGGTTGGCGATTTGTAGGGCAGTTTACAGTGGGTCAGCAGAGCAGAGGACAGGGGTCAGCAGGGCAGAGGACAAAGGGTCAGAAGGGCAGCGTACAGGGGTCAGCAGGGCAGTGTACAGGGGGTCAGCAGGGCACTGTACAGTACAGTGGTCAGCAGAGAAGAAGACATAGGGTCAGTGCTGGCAGAGGGCATTTAGTGGACCCCCCACCCCCTCCCCAGAAATCCTGTTTCATAACACATACCCTTCCCCCACTTCCTCATGCCAGCATAACTCCTCCACATACTTCTCAATCAATGCCCAAATGATTGTTCACCCCTCACCCCCCCCCCCCCATTGTGTTCCCAGTACAATTCTCCACCCCACTCCCCCTGAATGTTACAGGCAGGAAGTACAGAAGAAGTGGCAACAGTTCAGGCTGAGCTGTGCTCTCCCTCCTGTCATGACCGTGATCCTTCATCATACAGAAGATGACACTGGATTGCTCTAACATTAGACAGTGCACTGTATGATTACCTGCCCCCATCTTTTCCAAGGACTGCTGTTCTCCAGGCAGCAGGAAATGTGGGTAGAGTGGGTACTCATACGATGTACAGTCTGATGTTGGCACAATCCAGTGTCATCTTCTGTATGATGAAGGATTGCTCTTATGACAGGAAAGCCTGAACAACTGCCACTTCTCCTGTCCAGAGTTCACTGTTCACTTTCGTTGACTGTGTCGGCTGCTCTCCCTGTCCCATCCTTGAGTGCGGGTGTAGGGAGAGGAGCTCTGCAGGGGTGGGCACACTGTACCAAAGAGGGCCAGGCTGGGGGGGGCAGAACTGAAAGAACCCCAGCACCCCCTTAGATCCTGAGGTCCCATCCCCCCCTAGCCTCCCACAGTACTCTGTCCTGCCGCTGTGGAGTGATAGCAGGAGCAGGAAAGAGCAGATATCGATCAGTGCACTGTCACGGATGGGATGGTATCACACCTCTTGAGTGTGTCACCTGGGTGCGGTCCGCACCAACTACACCCCCATAGTGACACCACTGTATGAGAGCGGAGGTTTTTGGAGGAGAAGCGGGTGGTTATATGTATCACAGCAGAAAGGTCTAAGGTTATAAGTACAGAGTAGTGGCCGTCGGTTTAGAAGTTGGTAAGTCATTATCAAGTTTTAGGAGGGCAGACTCTGTGCAGTGTTGGATCTGTAAGCCAGATTGTAAGGAGTCGAGAAGCTTGTTAACAGTGGAGTGATAGCTCAGACAATTGTAGACTAGGCATTCAAAATGTTTGGAGGTGCAAGGAGAGGAGAGCAAGATGGGCCTTAGGCTGGTCAGACTGGAGGGGTCCAGGGAGCACTTTTTAAGTATGGGGGACACCGGTGTATATTTTGGAGGAGAGGGAAATATGGCAGTAGATAGGGAGAGATTGCAGATGTGATTAAGGAAAAAAATAGAGCTAAAGGGTGGCCATAGTAGGTGTGAGAGAATGGGGACCAGGGGGCAGGTGGATAGGCAGGCATCAAATAAAAGTATGTGTTGATGAGGTCATCTGAGGAAATAAATGAATGTGTTGTGATATACATGTTATGTTAGGTGAGGGAGATATCTTGCCTTATTTTAGAAATGACCAGCAATCTCCTGGCAGTGAATAAGCTAGGCTGGTAGAAGTGAGTGATGAAGTAGAGAGTTAGGCCGGGTACACGCATACCGAAAATCAGCTGGTCAAGTGGTCTGTGTGTACTACTTTTTGTTAAACAGAAGCCCGTGTAACAACCACCTTCTGTCAAACAGTCATGCTGGAAAACCAGCATTTGATCAGCGCTTGTAGGCAATTGCTGCAGTGCTGATCTGTGCATTCTAATAGGGGGAGCCTACACTGTCAGAATACAATAGCGCAGTAGAGGAGAGCCGTGCATCCACATTACTTGTTTGGAAGTTGGGTTCTGTCATTTTTTAAATTGTACATACTGTATACACCAGAGGTGCTCAACATGTGGTCCTTAGAGCCCTCTGATGTGTCCCTCCACCGCAAACTGAATGTAAGAGTTTTGGGACCGTTTCAGAAAGACACCGCACCAGCAAGATATAATAGATGTTTATGGCAGAACGCAGCTAGCCCACAGGCAAGCCACAGATGCACTGTGCTGCACCCTCGGTGCGGGTAAAGCACAATGTATCACTGTGAAAGCAGCCTTATCAAGACTGTAAGGGCTCATTTATATTTGGGGTGGGGGGCGATACCCGGGTGTCACCCCTCTGGCAGGTGTCAACTGCAGCCAACCCGAATGGCTCCCCTCCCCCCCCAATAAAACCCCAAAGTTTTCTGTGCTTCAGTTATGAACGAACACAGTGAGTGATCGGTACTAAACACACATTGTGCTCATTCATGAAAGAAAGAGGCAGGTAAATGTGACATATTTACCGGACCCTTCTCGCACTCTCCATCCTGAAGGATCCTATTGTGTGCTTGCAGCTGCCGGTGGGAATGAGAGGAAGGGAGCTGGCAGCAAGGCAGGGGCACACAAGGGGGCCTGGGTAGCAGGGGGAATGTATGGTGCACAGTGAGGGTGATGGGTATGGGAGGGGGGGTCAATTACTGGAACTGATCCCCTGTATGGCTCTCTCTGTATCAGCTGAAAGCCATCTGGTGGGAGAGGAGAAAAAGCCAGCTTTCACCTGCTGCAGAGAGAGCCATACAGGGGATTGGTTCCAGTAATTGCCCCCCTGCTGTGCCAATCACACTCTCTGCCCATATTCAATTCACCCAGCTGCCGGGGCCCAGTGTGACAGGAGGACTGGTGGTACCCCCTTATCTACGGCCCCTGGTCACCCGGGTGCAGTCTGCACCCCCCTCCTAGCAACGCCGCTGCTCTCTACTTTGCTTTTCCTTTTGTTTGACTTAGAAAGATACAGTACAGCTTAGTAAGCAGAAGGCCTGAGAAGTCCAATGGGTACATTTCAATGGAACAGTCACTAGGTCATGTAAGAGGCCATTCCATCAATAAGTTGTTATACGACTGTGCAGCTTCTGTGCCAGAGGAGCCAAAACAATGCATGACCCATTTCAAGTGATACAGAGTGAAGACAGCATTACGGAGTAGGGTATCCCGTGTTGTTCCAGTTATAGGAGCTATAGCATATGCTGATCTGGATTTTTTTGTTGCTCAGGCTAGGAGTGGCCCAGTGATTGTACATTTCTTAGACTATTCAGTGTATCAAGTATTGCCAAAATTAGAAAATTATTTTATTTGCATTGCTATCTCAGCTTCCTGTCAGATTGATAACTCCAACATTTTGCTTACAGATAACGGTGGTCAGACCTTATCAGGGGGAAACAACTGGCCTCTGCGTGGGAGGAAGTGGACCCTCTGGGAAGGAGGAGTGCGAGGAGTGGGCTTTGTTACAAGCCCCTTGTTAAAGCAGACTGGAGTCACAAACACAGAGCTGATCCATATTTCAGACTGGCTGCCCACATTAGTACACCTAGCAGGAGGATCTACCAATGGGACGAAGCCCCTTGATGGCTTTGATGTATGGGAGACAATCAGGTAATTTTTCTTTACTAAACAGATACAGTGGTGAAAATTAAACAGAACTTTACTCTCTCAATCAGCATTAACTATTTGTAATCCTTGTGCTGCTAGCATAAGTACGTAGATTTCTTTAGTTGCTTCCTGGTTTCTGGCCTAGGACAAAATGTCATCCATCTCAGGAGTCTTCATGGGCATTTTTTTTCTTTCATCTGGAGGAGAGGAGGAGGGGCTTTCTCAGCTAAGCACACCCTCATGCATGCATGTCTGAGCTAAGGGATGATGGATTTCAGGAAGTAAATACTACATGAACCATCTGCTCTTTCTTAAGATGGTCACGGCTAAAAATGCTAAGAGGTGTTTTTTAAAAATATGTTTCAACAAAATAAAGCATGGAGGCAAGGATGGATGGGTGAGATTGCACTGAATATTAAAAATGAATGAAATAACATTTTTAGTTTGTGGAGCTCAGATAAAGTTAAGTTCCACTTTAAGAGCCCCTGTGGTATTTATATTGCTGTTTGTCTCCTGCAAGCAGAAGCGGCTCTCTAATTAGGCAATTTAGGTGGCTGACTAAGTCCTTTCACCCACTGGGGCCTCGCGGCCGCCTAATTTGTCTGAAGCAGCCACTGGAAAGTGATGTGGCAGCTCTGTAGCTGCCGATCATTTTCACAGAGCCAGCAGCACGGTGCCCCCCCCCCCCTTCCCGCTGGCGACCCCCCTCCTCCAGTGGTTCCTGGGATCTCAAGTAAAAAAATCAAGTAAAAATAAATTAAAAAAAAAAGAAAAAAAGTTTTAAAAATTCAAATTATGATAAAATATATTAAAATAACAAAAAAGTAGACGTAACCCCCATTGCCTCGCACACCTGTGTGAACTCAAGCCTAAATTGTGAACACGTATGTGAACCACGGTCGCACCACACATATGACATATTGCTACGAACGTCAGAGTGAGAGCAATAATTCTAGCACAAGAGCTCCTAGTTAACTCTAAACTAATGATCTGTAACGGTTTTAAAGCATCGCCTATGGTGATTTTTGGGCACCGTAGTTTTTTGGCGTTATCGCGGGCGCACACAATTTTAAGACATGGAGTATTTGGTATCTATTTCCTCAAAGCAACCTCATCTTTTATATTTTAAAATATAGCTCTGCCCACCAACCAATAAGGAGTGACATTGCGTCCACACACGTCACCTACCCCCCCATTCACACCAGCACAACTTGTCATGCGATTTGAAGTTTCAAATCGCATTACAATTTGCACCCTATGGGCAGCAATGGAATCATTTAAATCAGTGCAACTTCGACTTTGCGGTGCAGCACCGATTTGAAAAAAGTTTCCTGCACTTTTTTTTATGCGATCTCGGGTAATGACCTGCATAGACATCTGTGCATGAAGTCAAGCGATTTCAAAGTCGTATTCAGTGTGAATCGGGGCTTAAAGCCTCATTTACACTGGCATATCTGAGTTTGGCAGGATACAGATAGATTCAAGGAACCGGATGAATTTTGACCTGTGCTTGGCCCTCTCTGTTTGGCAGAAGTCAATTGTTAGATCAGCTTCTGTCAAACAGACATGCTGGAAGACTTTCATTGATCATTGGCTGCATGTATGTACAGTCAGGTCCATAAATATTGGGACATCGACACAATTCTAACATTTTTGGCTCTATACACCACCACAATGGATTTGAAATGAAATGAACAAGATGTGCTTTAACTGCAGACTGTCAGCTTTAATTTGAGGGTATTTACATCCAAATCAGGTGAACGGTGTAGGAATTACAACAGTTTGCATATGTGCCTCCCACTTATTAGGGGACCAAAAGTAATGGGACAATTGGCTTCTCAGCTGTTCCATGGCCAGGTGTGTGTTATTCCCTCATTATCTTAATAACAATGAGCAGATAAAGGGTCCAGAGTTCATTTCAAGTGTGCTATTTGCATTTGGAATCTGTTGCTGTCAACTCTCAAGATGAGATCCAAAGAGCTGTCACTATCAGTGAAGCAAGCCATCATTAGGCTGAAAAAACAAAACAAACCCATCAGAGAGATAGCAAAAACATTAGGCGTGGCCAAAACAACTGTTTGGAACATTCTTAAAAAGAAGGAACGCACCGGTGAGCTCAGCAACACCAAAAGACCCGGAAGACCACGGAAAACAACTGTGGTGGATGACCGAAGAATTCTTTCCCAGGTAAAGAAAACACCCTTCACAACAGTTGGCCAGATCAAGAACACTCTCCAGGAGGTAGGTGTATGTGTGTCAAAGTCAACAATCAAGAGAAGACTTCACCAGAGTGAAAACAGAAGGTTCACCACAAGAAGTAAACCATTGGTGAGCCTCAAAAACAGGAAGGCCAGATTAGAGTTTGCCAAACGACATCTAAAAAAGCCTTCAAAGTTCTGGAACAACATCCTATGAACAGATGAGACCGAGATCAACTTGTACCAGAGTGATGGGAAGAGAGAGTATGGAGAAGGAAAGGAACTGCTCATGATCCTAAGCATACCACCTCATCAGTGAAGCATGGTGGTGGTAGTGTCATGGCGTGGGCATGTATGGCTGCCAATGGAACTGGTTCTCTTGTATTTATTGATGATGTGACTGCTGACAAAAGCAGCAGGGTGAATTCTGAAGTGTTTCGGGCAATATTATCTGCTCATATTCAGCCAAATGCTTCAGAACTCATTGGACGCTTCACAGTGCAGATGGACAATGACCCAAAGCATACTGCAAAAGCAACCAAAGAGTTGTTTAAGGGAAAGAAGTGGAATGTTATGCAATGGCCAAGTCAATCACCTGACCTGAATCCGATTGAGCATGCATTTCACTTGCTGAAGACAAAACTGAAGGGAAAATGCCTCAAGAACAAGCAGGAACTGAAGACAGTTGCAGTAGAGGCCTGGCAGAGCATCATCAGGGATGAAACCCAGCGTCTGGTGATGTCTATGCGTTCCAGACTTCAGGCTGTAATTGACTGCAAAGGATTTGCAACCAAGTATTAAAAAGTGAAAGTTTGATTTATGATTATTATTCTGTCCCATTACTTTTGGTCCCTTAATAAGTGGGAGGCACATATGCAAACTGTTGTAATTCCTACACCGTTCACCTGATTTGGATGTAAATACCCTCAAATTAAAGCTGACAGTCTGCAGTTAAAGCACATCTTGTTCGTTTCATTTCAAATCCATTGTGGTGGTGTATAGAGCCAAAAATGTTAGAATTGTGTCAATGTCCCAATATTTATGGACCTGACTGTATGTGCAGTATATGTGTGTGTGCATATATGTATGTATGTGTATATATAAATATATATATAAATAATTTTTTTTTGGGGACCTTCTTCAGTTTTATTCCATAATGTGTACTAATATGCACTAATATATGCATTATGGCAAACTTACCTTTCAAACGAAGCCCTCCAACATTGCGCTGTCACTTCTGCCAGGTGCTTCTATCTTCACCTGGTTTTCCTGCCGAGTTTGCGACATCTGAATGCCTGGGCCACCATGATGTCACTTCTGTAAATGAGTCATGATCGTGGGATGGTGCATACAGGGGCGGACTGATCATTTGGAAACTTGGGCACGGCCCGAGGGCCCGGGGTCAGTAGGGGGCCCCATGAGATGCCCCTGGTACCTTTTTCGTAGGCTTTTTTAAATTTGGGCAAGGACACAGGGGCCCCTTGATCCCCTATTGCCTGGGGGCCCCATGAGTTGTCAGTCGGTCCCTGGCTGCGTGGCATTCCAAGTTGCACTCTGTGTGCCCTAAGTCACGGTCGCCTGATCGCCACCCTCAACATGCGACAACCGCACAACCGCGATTAACAATAATACGTCACGCCCGCGGCGTCAGACCCCAGACCTTCTCACCAAACTCGTGACCAAAGGACCGGCCGATCTAAAACCGCGATGTGACGCGCGTAACAATGCCACACTCAGCTGCGCCCTGCACAACGATTGTCCAGCTAATGGAACACAATCGACGCACCGGCAGCCTGAATGCGCTTGTTACTGGGTCGGGTTAATCACGCAACTAACCCTTCACTGCCACCACCCCTTTTTGTACAGAGAAAGGGGAAACTCTCTTTATCCAATATACACTGTAATGGTTGAAAGTCTCCTGTCCAATACGGTCACCGCAGGCAGATTGGGCAGAGGATTAAACAAACACGGTAGCGTCTCTTCAAAAGGCAGGAATTCGTGAATTGCAATTAAACGCTTTAGAAACAGTTTAACACTTTAAGAAATAAAGATTTATTACTAAAAGAGTCAAACAGGTGCAATAAAATATTTACAGAAAAAGATGTAACTAAGATATATATTTACTGTATATATAAAAAATAGGAAACAGCCCAGCACTGCAAAGAGATAACAGGAAGAAGTTAAAAGGTTAAGTTACTTGCCATGTTAAGCCTTAAGGTAAGCAGATCCAAGATGCAGAGCGGAAAGGGTCTTTGATCTCCTGCTGTTACGATGTTAAAATTAGGAGATGTCTTTAGCTTAGCTTTTTAGGCTTGCCAGCCTTTCTTTTAAAGTCCCCCTGCAGGGGGGGGGGGGGGGGGGTGGTGGCTCTGAACACTGGCCAATACGCTGTTTTGGGAGGGGTCAGTCGGGCGAACCCTGAATTAGAACCAACATTTATCATAATCCATGACATAAAACATAGGGGAAAAACCTGACTTGAGGAATGTTCATTTCATTCTGCCACCTTTAACTGTTAGGTTTTATGAGGTTCCAACTTTTTTCAAGTCCTGGGAAAAAACTATCTTATCTTGATTAGGAGGTGTGATATTTTACACAGGCCTTGGGACAGAGTGTCTGCTGTCTCTATGGAGGGGCTTTGTAGCGCTGGGCCCCCTGCAGCTCCAGCCTGCTGGCAACTTTTAACACTTACACATTTGTCCCTGTGCCTCTCAGGAAGGGAGGGGGTAGGGAATAAAGGATTGAGGAATACTTCTAATAAAAAAGGGGAACTCCGCGTCCAACTGTGATGAGCAAGTTTGCTACACCCTAAATGCAGAATGTTGCTGCACATATGCTGGTGATGTCATCAGTTATTGCCAATGTGAATATCTCCTAAACAGTGCACATTAACCTCCCTGGCGGTATTCCCGAGTGTAGCTCGGGGTAAAGTTTCAGTACCACAAGCGGTAACCCCTGAGCTACACTTGGGAATACCTTGCAGCGCTGCTCCGGGATCCCTCGATCACTTACCTTGTCTTGCGCTCCCGCGATGTCCCTCCTGCAGTGTCCCCGGCAATGTAATCCGGCGGATGCCGGCATCTGTCATCTGGGTTCCGTCCCCTGCGAGCATCGGGACATACAGCGGATGTAACAGCGGGAAATTTGAAAATGACAAAAAGTGACATTCACTAAAATCACATAGTAAAACATTACTGTATCAAACCATTTCACATACATTTTGTCCCTAATGCTTTGTCCTGTGCCCTGCCTGCATTTTGACTGTTCTTTCTGCCTGGAAACTGAGAAATGTCCATGGCGTCCAAAAAGCGTCCCTTTAGGTCAAAAGCGGTTTTAGACCAGCTAGAGAACAGCGATAGTAAATCAGAACCACTTCCAGAATTGAGTGATAATGATTTGTGGGGAAATTCGGCATCAGACACTGAAAACGATTTTGCGACTTTGCTCAGTGATATGCAAACTTGGCGCTATATTTCAAAATTCAGTGTTTTTGGTTTGATTATATTATTGAATTAAATTTATTATTATTATATTATTATTTTTTATGATTATTTATTAAATTATAATTTATGATTTCGTGTTTCACGTTTTATCCTACCCGGGATGTTTACTAGACTCTTGTTCGGAAAGATTTCAGTGAGTTATTCCTAAAAATTACAGGCCTACAATAACAAAAATACATATTTCCATGCAAAAAAATGTACCGTTTGAGCACAGAAATATGGACATAATCAGACCGCTAGGGAGGTTAAGGAGATATTCATTGTATCTACAGGTAAGGCTTATTGTAAGTTTACCTGTAGGTACACGTTTAAAGTGGTAGTTTACTACCACTTTAACACAGTTTTCAACTGTGCTACAGTCCTGGGGGCGACAGAATGCTGTAATATTTGCCTTTACTTTGATACAAGGCTGAACAAGGCAAAGCTACACCTATGTGTTATTCACAAACCCTCCGTTCTGACATCAGCAAGTTTGGGCCTGAAATGTCATGTTACAAAGTCTAAATGTATTTCCCTGTTCTTTTTGGGGTAGGATCTATTAAGGTAGAGCTTGACTTTCATTCCTAATGGAGATTTTCATTTTCATTGGAAATCCTCTAACTGATTTTGGCATTTCAGAGCATTAATAATTTCATGTGTACCAACTATGCATGATATCATGTAGATGTAGGTTATTTGCCTTGTGTGACAGTGTTTCTCAACCTTTTTTTCAGTCAAGGCACCCTTTAAAATTATGGATAATCTCAAGGCACTCTTTAAAATTCTGCACAATCTTAAGCCACCCCATTCTAAAATGTAAAAAACTATTCTACACACATCCGGTACACCCAATGTTAGAGGCGATTTACTCTTCCAAAGCAAATACACCTTGCACACTGGTACCGACTAGTATTCCAGTGTGTCT